>NC_065596.1:15949797-16249797 GCF_024542745.1 Macaca thibetana thibetana | reverse complement strand
CGGCGGGGGCGAGGTGGTACGGTCACTTTTCCCAGAGGCCTAAAGGGCAGCGCGCGTTTTCTCTCTGGGCCGCCCTCCCCCTCCCCCGCCACCTCCCGCCAGCACCCCCGTTCCCCGCGGCGCCCGGCCCCTGGCTGCGCAGACCCCTCTTCAGTCTGAAGCTGTCTGACACAGAGGACGTCTTTCCGCGCCGCGCGGGGCCGCTCGAGGTCCCGGCCGACAGCCGCGTGTTCGTGCAGGTGGGGGCCCCGCGGACACCAGGGGCGGATGGGGGCCGGTGGGGACGGGCAATCCGTGATGGCGCCTCCGTTCCCCAGGCGGCCTTGGCCCGTCCCTCCCCGCGCTGGGGCCTGGCCCTGCACCGCTGCTCAGTGACGCCGTCCTCACGCCCGGCCCCGGGGCCCGCCCTGGCTCTGCTGCGCGAGGGCTGCCCCGCCGACACCTCTGTCGCCTTCCCGCCACCGCCGCCGCCGAGCCCGGGTGCCACCCGCCCCGCGCGTTTCAGCTTCCGCCTGCGCCCGGTCTTCAACGCCTCGGTGCAGTTCCTGCACTGCCAGCTGAGCCGCTGCCGCCGCCTCCGGGGAGTCCGCCGGGCGCCTGCGCCTCTGACGCCGCCGCCGCCATCGCGGGTGCGCGGGCGCAGAGCTTGGAATCCGGGCGCCGGGGTCCTTCGGGGACTGGGCACGAGCGACTCTGGCAGTGGAAAGGGGACACTCTTGGGGTCTGAGGATCTGGAGGTGGGGAGAGGTGGGGAGGAGGGGCCATCTCTGCCGACAGTTTCTCCGGGGACAGTGTGGACACTGGGTTCCCCCATGGACAGCTCTAGAATCCTTCAGGGCTGGGGGTTGGATGTAGAAGACCACTCAGGGGACACATTTCTGGGAACTTGGTGCTGGGCCTCACACGCTAGGTGCTGGGAGACCCGGCCCATGCAATCTTGTGGGGCTGGGATTTGGGGTCCTTAGGGGCTGGGCGGCTAGCCACTTGTATGAGTAGGGGCTGGGCTC
The DNA here is from genome assembly GCF_024542745.1 of Macaca thibetana thibetana. Taxonomy (NCBI): domain Eukaryota; kingdom Metazoa; phylum Chordata; class Mammalia; order Primates; family Cercopithecidae; genus Macaca; species Macaca thibetana. The sequence continues at coordinate 16,248,790 of NC_065596.1, read as the reverse complement.
AGGGATCCCTAAGGGGCCGGATTTCCAGGGGTCCCATCTTGGCTGTGGTGGAGAGCGGGACTCAGGTCTCTCTTGGGGGCCCTGGGGACCAGAGCCACGATCCCGGTGCCCTGATGTCCCTGTCTCTTCCCCACCTTCCTCTCCCCCAGTGTCTGCCTCAGGACGAGGCGTGCGCCGGCACTGGCAGTGGCAGCGCCGAGGGTCTGGCTGCCGACGGCCCCCACCTGCACACGCTGACGCAGCCTATCGTGGTCACCGTGCCGCGGCCGCCCCCTCGTGAGCACGCAGTCCTCCTCCGTAGGGAGCCGTGGGGCGGCAAAGGGGGTGGGAAGGACACCTGGGACCTGGAACCAGTCAGCGTGGCTCTTCCCACAGGGCCGCCCAAGAGTGTCCCTGGCCGCGCCGTGCGCCCTGAGCCTCCCGCGCCGGCCCCTGCGGCCCTGGAACCCGCGCCAGTGGTGGCGCTGGTGTTGGCAGCCTTCGTGCTGGGCGCCGCACTGGCTGCCGGGCTGGGCCTCGTCTGCGCGCACTCAGGTACCCACCTCCGCCAAGCCGGGCCCCCAGTCTAATCCCGCGCGTCGGGACCCGGGGCGACGCGATCCCGCCTGTGGGGCCTGATCAGCCCTAGCTAGGCCTGCCTCCGCGATGCCCGCAACAGCCCCCAGAGGCCGCGCTTAGCCCGGCGTGGTGCGCAGCAGCCCTTCTGCAGCTCGCCTCTACTTCCAGCGCCCCCGGCTCCCGGCCCGCCCGCGAGAGCCTCGCCCAGCGGTCCCCAGCCCAGAAGGCCCCAGTGAGGAAGGTAGGTATGGAGATAGAGTTGGGGGAGGGAGGAGATGACAGTGACGCTTCCTAGCGCTTAGTTCGTGCCAGGCACTGAGGTTTTTGGGGTTTTTGTTTGTTTGTTTGTTTGTTTTTGAGAGGGAGTTTCGCTCCTGTTGCCCAGGCTGGAGTGCAATGGCGCGATCTCGGCTCACCGCAACCTCTGCCTCCCGGGTTCAAGCGATTCTCCTGCCTCAGCCTCCTGAGTAGCTGGGATTACAGGCATGCGCCACCACACCCGGCTAATTTTGTATTTTTAATAGAGATGGGGTTTCTCCATGTTGGTCAGGCTGGTCCGGCACACCCGACCTCAGGTGATCCTACCGCTTAGGCCTCCCAAAGTGCTGAGATTACAGGCGTGAGCCACTGCCCCCCGCTGTTGTCAATGTTTTACGCCTATGAACTAAATCCCCTTAACCTCCAGGCGGACACTATTATAATCCCCATTTTAGAGACGAGAAAATGAGGCATTCTCTGAATTAAGTAGCTTGTCAAAAGTCAATACTGGGTGGAGCTTGGATTCGAACTCAGGCAGTGGGTCCAGCCAGGAGCATTAGGTGGGGAGAGGCATTACACGAGGAGAACTCAGCATTCAGACCCGGCTCCCACTCTCACCCCGGCATACAGACCGATGGAAGAGGTCAGTGGTCTGCTGGGAAGGGAGGTGGCCCGCGTAGCGTCCCCTCTCTTGCTGAGCCTCAGCCACCCCTCCCAGAGATGGTGCGCCCCCAACGTGGTCCGGAGATACACCCAGCTACCGCTTCGGGACCAGGACCAACAGGACCGGACCCGCCTCCCTGGACCTCGGACCTGATGGGGCCACGACCCCGGTGCTTCTCTCCTCCCCGTCCCTCCCACCCACCTGTGCTCAAAATAAACCTCTGGATTGACCGGCTAAGTTCTGGTGCAGTCAGTGAGCGCGCAAGGTGCGGGGTGGGAGATGGGTGGGGAGGCTTGGGGAGAAAGCTGGGAGTAGGACTTGGGGAGGATTCCTGAGAAATCCTGATTTAGAGGGGTGGAGCCTGGGGGCGGGGCCCATACCCCCGCATACCCGTGTGCACTCCCGGGTCATGGGAGACTCTAGGGCGTTTTGTCTCAAACAGAAAGCGACACCTGGCCGAGCGCGGTGGCTCCCGCCTGTAATCTCAGCACATTGGGAGGCCGAGGTGGGTGGATCACTTGAGGTCAGGAGTTCCAGACCAGCCTGGCCGACATGGTGAAACTCCGTCCCTACTAAAAAAAATACAAAAAAAGAATTAGCTAGGGCGTAGTGGCGCGTGCTTATAATCTCAGCTGCTTGGGAGGCTGAGGCAGGAGAATCGCTTGAACCCAGGAGGCGGAGGTGGCACTGAGCCGAGATCGCGCCATTGCACTGCAGCCTGGGCAACAAGAGCAAAAATCCACCTAAAAAAAAAAAAAAAGCGACACCCAACCCCACAAGAGTAAGTTTAAAATAAACCCTCCCCCTCCCTCTTCTTACCCGGACAACTGCCCATCTGCCTCCTGCGATCTTCCTCAAGCCAGGCCTTCTCTGCTCTCCACTACCCCCGCCCGGACCCTGCCCTTGCTCGGCCTCGATCTTCTGCCTCTGCTCCGGTCTACTCCTGCTCCAGTCTCCTCTTAGATTTTCAGTCTAGTCTAGAGCTCCTTAAATCTCTCTTGCCTTATACAGGCAAGAGTGGGACTATCAGCCCCAGGCTACAGAGGAGGAAACTGAGGCTAGGCAAGGCTAAATCACTTGCCCAAAGTCCCCAGGCCTGTCTGACCCCAGAGCCCAGCTTCTTGACCACGACTGGATCTTCGGACTTGACCTTTCAGCCAGAACCCACCCCTCTGCGAGAAGCAAAGTACACAGTAGTAGCTTCATGAGTTAGTCCAGCAATAGAAGGAGGGCACGAGATCCAAGGTGTCGTCCCCACTTCATAAATGAGATAAAGTGCAGGCTGAGGGTCTCCTTGGCCCCGCCCCAGTTCCAGTGCTGATCCCCCCCCCTTCACTTCCATTGGGGCGGGTCCCCAGGCCTGCAAAGGCGGAGCCACATCCCCACGTGCGTCCGCCTCCGCGTGGTGCTTTCTGGCCTCGGCGGCCCCCGTAGCTCCGCCCGCCGGAGACCTGCCTTACAGCGCCTGCGTCTTTCTGACCGGCATGAAGCCACCTCCCAGGCGGCGAGCGGCCCCGGCGCGCTATCTGGGCGAGGTGACCGGTCCCACGACCTGGAGCGCTCGCGAGAAGCGGCAGCTAGTGAGACTCCTGCAGGCGCGGCAGGGCCAGCCGGAGCCGGACGCCGCCGAGCTGGCCCGGGAGCTGCAGGGCCGGAGCGAGGCTGAGGTGAGATGCGGTTCTCCGGACCAAAACCAGGCTGGAGACGGGGCTAGGGTAGGGCGTAGAGTGGGCGGGGCTGCGGCAGGAGCCGGCGGGGCGGGGCCAGGAATGTAAGCGAGCGGAGCTGTGGCGTAGGGCTGAGGGGCGGGGCGTTAGTGGGTGAGCCTGGGCTGGGTGAGGGGCGGGGCGTGGGCGGGAAGAGAACAAGGCCTAGGGGCGGGGCGAGCTTGGGAGCAAGACGTGGGCGGGGCATAAGTGAAGCGGAGGGGCGGGGCGATTCTGGGGGCGGGGCGTGCGTGCCGCTGAGGGTTGGAGAGTGGGTGAGTGGTTTGAGGGGCAGGGCGAGTCTGGGGGCGGGGCTTGGGCGGGATAAGAGCAAGACTTAAGGGCGGGGCCATTTTGGGAGTAAGGCGTGGGCGGGGCGTGGGTGGGATGAGTGCAAGCTTTAAAGGCGGGGCGAGCTTCGGAGTAATGCGTGGGTGGGGCGAGGGCGAAACGGGCGGAATGAACTGGGAGTAAGATGCAGCCGAGGGCAGTCTTGAAAAGCAACGCATGCTGTTGGACAGGATACGAGCTTGAAGTGAGAGTCAGGGAATGGGGAAGAGGGGACGAAGAAGGGAGTTGAACGGGGTAGTAGCCAGCATAGGGTTGGGCCCTGGGCTGCGTGAAGGAGCCGGAACTGGTCTGGGCCTTACACCTTCCTTAGGTAGCTGGTCAGACTCTGGATGGGGTAGGGGCCTTGGCGGTCACTGGGACTCCTAACACCGGGCTAGCAGGAGACTAAGGCGCAGTAGCGGGGCCCAGAGCAGGCAAGGGAGCGGGCTTTGGCTTCTCTGCTGCAACCCTGAGCTCATAGAAGCCTCATTCGGCCTCCTCCTCTTTCCTTTCTAGATCCGGGTCTTCCTCCAGCAGCTCAAGGGCCGCGTAGCCCGGGAGGCCATTCAAAAGGTGCATCCGGGTGGCCTTCAGGGACCAAGGCGCCGGGAGGCACAGCCCCCAGCCCCCATAGAGGTGAGGCAGATGAACAGGGCGAGGCTGTCCAGGGCAGGTCCCTGGTGCGTAGGTGGGAGTTGTGGAGGATAACCTGATTAGGGGATCCCCAGGAGGGGCAGGGCTTGGGGGGGCCCTTGCAGGCTGATCCCTGGGCTGACCTTGTACCTCTGGCTTCACTCAGGTCTGGACGGATCTGGCTGAGAAGATAACAGGGCCACTGGAGGAAGCCCTGGCAGTGGCTTTCTCGCAGGTACGGCCATCCCCCAAGGCAGGTCGGGGCGTCCCAGAGGACAGGGTCACTGGGCCAAATCATGTGAACCTGGGCCCTGGGCCCTTCCTGTTGCCAGCTCTGTGGCCTCCAGCAGTCACTGGACACCTCGAGCCTCAGTGTCCCTGGCTCTGAGGCCATCTCCTGTCTGAGCAGCATCTTAGGGTGGCCGAGAGGATGGGGGAATGTGTAGACGGTGAGAGGACTTTCTAGCTTCCCTTACTCCCTGATCGTTCTGCCTGCCAGGTGCTCACCATCGCGGCCACGGAACCGGTCACCCTCCTGCACTCCAAGCCCCCCAAGCCCACGCAGGCCCGTGGAAAGCCGCTGCTCCTGAGCGCCCCTGGAGGGCAGGACGACTCTGCCCCTGAGATACCTAGCTCCGCCCCCAAGGCACCTAGCTCCACCCCCGAGACTTCTGACCCTGCCCCTGAGAAACCTGCGTCCTCGGCTGGTCCCTCCACTGAAGACGACTTCGCTGTGGACTTTGAGAAGATCTACAAGTACTTGTCCTCTCTCTCCCGAAGTGGCCGCAGCCCTGAGCTCTCAGCAGCTGGTGAGAAGGATGAGGGGGGGCGCAGAGGCAGAGGGATCGGGGTCCCTGGCGGCAGGTAAGGGTGTCTCCTTACCCCTCCCCTCCATCCGTCACTAGAGTCGGCTGTGGTCCTCGACCTGCTCATGTCACTTCCAGAGGAGCTGCCCCTCCTGCCCTGCACAGCCTTGGTTGAGCATATGACGGAGACGTACTTACGTCTGACAGCCCCCCAGCCCAGCCCCGCTGGAGGGAGCCTGGGGCCTGCTGCCGAGGGGGACGGGGCTGGCTCCAAGGCACCAGAGGAGACCCCCCCAGCCACCAAGAAGGCCGAGCCCAGCGAATTGAAATCGTCCTGGCAAGCAGCTGGGATCTGTCCCCTGAACCCATTCCTGGTGCCCCTGGAGCTTCTGGGTCGGGCAGCCACCCCTGCCAGGTGAGGGGCATGGCGGGCAGGAGGCACACCAGGCCCCCTGCCCTGGCCCTCGCTTCTGCTCGGCTGGCACTGGCTCTTTCTGAGGATCCCGTCGTGTGGGAATGTCCCTGAGATGACGCTCAGCTGTGGGGCCTCTGAGACGCCCCACACTTTGGGGGTTTCAGAAATGGAACCCCCGTTGTACGGGGGTTCGGTGGGGGTTACGGGACTCCACTCACAAGCCTCCCGACCTCCAGGACAGGCGGACAGGGCTGGCCTCCCCCAGTCCCCAAGCCCCACTGTGCCTTGTTGTCTGCTGGGGGCCACAGCTGGCACTGCACACCGTAAACGCTCTCACACGTTTCCCCTTCCTGTACCTCATCTTCACTTTCTTCAACTGACCAGTGGTGGATACTACTACCTGCTGCCAGCTCCTTCCCCTTCCCCGGGGTATTCTGTGACCATGAATAAAGTCCTCATTATTCTCTTTCTCTTTCGCCTGTGACTTAAAGATAGAAGTGGGGCCCCTGAAGTGTCAGAGCTTGGGGTCACAGGGCTGGGGTGTGTGCCAGGGAGGAGAGCTGCCAGCTGTCTGGTCTGATGAGGCCTGGGGTGAGGAGCCCCTGGGTTACTGTAGAGCTGACAAGTGTGGATGGGAAGGGGAGAGCCGGCAGGGTACCTTGGGGACAGGTGTCAGGGATGGGTTTCAGAGTAGGGCAAAGTCACATGGCACTGGTGGAGGGGAGAAGGCAGCAGAGTGGGGGTGGCCCGGCGGAAGGAGTCAAGCCCCAGGCTAGGGGGCTAGAGGAGAGAGGAAGAAAGGGGTGGGCTGTCCCAAGTGGCAGGAGGCTGGTGGGAGTGGAATGTGTCCCCTGGGGTATCCTTGGGACCTCAAGGATTCCTAGAAGGCGGGGAGGGAGGGGCGCTGGAGTCAGGGCTGACCTCAAATCCCTGGGGGTGCTGGGTCCCCGCTTGGGGCTCCCTCCATCAGCCTCACCTGCCCTGTGGGTGTGGACTGGGGGTCGGGTCCGAGGGAGGGAAGCAGATGTCCTCCCACGGCACCGCGCCCTACGCCCAGCTAGTAATCCAAGTGGGTAAAATTCTGTTCGGGGAGTCTGCGTTCACCCAGCCTTCCTTTTATAGAAACGCTCATTCCTCCCCACACATACTGCACACGGCTCCCCGGGGGTTGCACATCTCCTGGGAGGGCCTTGGAGCGCAGCCAGCCCACCCCGTCCGTGGTCACCGTTCCACCACGCCAGACTCACAAACGCTGCCAACGGTGGTGGGCAGGGGGAGGAGGCTTAGGCCGCAGGTACAGTCGTCGGAGCCTCCCTACAGGGCTGGTGGAGGGTGTTCCTCCCAGCTCCCCGCAGGGCTGACTCTCTCACCACCCCCAGCGCCTCCCCAGGTCAACAGAATTGTGTGTGGAGGGGAGGGAGGGAGCTGGGGATATCGAGATGGTTACACATCAGCCCCGCAAAGCCGGTGAAAGGGCCTGTGATCTTGGTGTCTTTGCAGTCCTGGGAAGCTTTAAAAACATGCAGAAGCCAGACCTAGGTTCCACTTCCAGCCCTACCAGACTCTAGCCATGTGACTATGGGGCAAGGAAGTCACTGGAGCTGCCGGCCCTCGGTCTCCTGGCCTGTAGAATTGGGATGCTAACGGGGCCTGGCTGATTCTCACCATCCCGAAGAGGAGATAGGCTATAAACAGGAGGTGCCAGCTCAGCACGCTGCTTGGCATGCAGTAAGCGCTCAATAATAGCTTTTATTATCATGTTCGGCTCAGAGGCAGGGAGTAGAACGGCATGGGAGGGCTGCGGGAGGCACGGCAGGGGAGTCGGCGGGAAGTGGCAGGAGGGCGGATGGGGGGCAGCGGTGGGCACCGGGGCAGGGCGCGCTGACCTGTCCAGGGGCCCGGGTTGGGGGCAGTAATGATCCTGCCCACACTCTCCCGCCACGGCAGGAGCCACGCATCCTCGACACAGCCGCCATGGCAGGCCTTCGGGCTCCGTCTCCGGGACAGGCGATGCAGGGCAAATTGGTATGCAGCGTCTGCCCCGTGGGCCCGAGAGAGCCTGCCCCGCAGGGCCAGAGCCCAAGGACGGGCTCAACACTCAGTCAAGGTGGGGTTGACGACGGCCAGACAACAGGGGAGGGAGGAGGGACAAGGGGGTCCCCACTTCCAGGAAAGCACAATAGCAGAGCCACTTACACGCTAGGGAGGGGGCGGTGCGGGGGTCCTCCTCCCTCCTGGGATTCAGAGGCGGGGGGCGGGGGGCGGGGGCCAGCCGGGCGGGTGAGATGCGCAGAGAGGAAGGGACAGGGCGGATAAAGGCACGAGGTGGGGTTCCGGCCAGGCCAGGAGGGGACATGGGAGGGGTCTCGAGGGGGAACGGCTGGGCTTCTCCCAACTCCCTCCCCCTCTACCCGGGGCAGGGAGCTCCGAGGCGGGATCCTGAACGCAGTCCTGGCCCCGCGGCGCCCCCCGCAGGGCCGACCCTCGGAGACCCAGTGCAGGGCCGGCTGGGGGGCGCCGCGCCCCTCACACCAACGCGTAGTCGAACTGCCCGCGCTCGAGCGCCTCCTTGTGGTCGGTCCAGGACGAGGCGGGCATGCGGCTGTAGGGGTCGAGCAGGATGCGCACGCAGCGCACCATCAACAGCACCAGCACCACGAGCAGGCAGAGCACGAAGGCGAACACTGTGCGCTGCTCCGCATCCAGGCCCGCGCCCACCGGGGGGCCCGTCGACGGCGGCAGGGGCTCCGGCGACAGCGTCCACGTCGCGCTCATGGCTCACATCGCCGCGCGCCCTGCGGAGGAGGGGACCCGCCCGGGGCGCCTGGGATGAGGCTGCGCCCTCCCTCCCGCGCCTCCTCCGCTTCGCCCCCTCCCGCCGCCGCCGCCGCCCCCTTTACCGTGCCCGACCCCATCCCCCACCCGCGCCTCGGTCCCCGGGCTACGCCCATGCCTGGCCCGCCGGATCGCCGCCACCAGCACGCGGGGACCCAACTCTGGCCGTGCGCGCAGGTGGGGGCGCGGAGAGCCGGGAAAGGGAGCCGGCCCGGCCCGGGCCGCACACAACAGGTGCGAACGACCGGTCGCGGCCCGGGTGCGCGGCGTGGGGACGGTCCCCGCGGCCCCTGCCCCCCGCTCCCTTTGTTCTCGGCGTCCCGGGACCCCCTCCCCCACCGCCCCCGCCCCGGCGCGCCCCTCACCCTGGCTTCGACCCGGACGGGGACCGACCGCCCGGCGGCCGCGCTCTCTCCGGGACCCCGGCGCCGGCTCCGCGTTCGGCCTCTCCTCGGCAGCGGCGGCGGCGGCCCGGGCTCCGACTCAGCCCACCCCACCCGCCCCTGGAGCGGCGGAGACCGAGGCAGGCGAGCAGCGCGCGAGCCGGGCCGCCGCGGCTGTTCCCATGGCGACGGGGGCGGGGCTGCGGGGGGCGGAGGCTGCGCAGGGAGCGGCGCGCGAGCCCGCGACCCCGCCCGGGCCTGCGGGAGGACGGAGCTCCAGCCCCGGGGACCCGCGAGCACTCAAGACCTCGCCAGGGCGTGGGCAGCTGCCACTCCCACCTCCACTGGCACCTCGGCCCCCTCAGCCTGCCCTGTGCCTGCATTCTCCTCTGTGATAGACCCCACTCCAGACTCCGTTTGTGGGGGGACCTCAGTGTCCCTAAAACACTCATATGGGCACTCAAGCTCCCCTGGCCCTGGGGACCTCAATCCTCAGAGAGCCCAGGCAGGTCACTGGGATGAGTAAGTCCCCCTAGTTTTGTCTGTCACGGGCCTTGTCTTCCAACCCAGGGTCCAGCCCTGGGCAAGGCGTCCACCCACTGCGGCTGCAGTTCCTCGCTCGACCTTGACCGCCTCCCAGAGCAGCCGCCCGCTCCCACCCCCACCCTCGCCCCGGCCACTCCCGCGCCAGAGAAGACACTTCAGACTCCGGAGCTGCTCTTCTGCAATTCGGTTTTATTCTTTCCAAATCTCGGGCTTACGCACAGAATGGAAGAGCACTGTTAAAATAAAAAATGGACCTAAAGTGGCTTAGCTGACGTGGCCAGCGGGCCACTGAGCAGTAGGTCCCGGGTCCCATCCTGCTGTGGAGGGAGTCCCTGGGCCCTGGGGCCTCTTGGCACTGGGTGGCCTGTGTGCACCCCAGGTGACCAGGCACCGGGACCCCTGCAGGGCAGAGCAACAGGGCAGGGGCCGGCCCTGGGGGGAGTGTCTCCAGCTGCCAGGCACCTGCAGCAGCCCGTTGTCCCCTCCCTGGCCAGCTGGTCTTGCAGCTCTTCTGGCAGAGCTGGGGGCAGAGCCCGCAGTCTTGTTCCCAGAGGTCTGGAGTTGCTGCAGGGGGTGTCGTGGTGCCTGACGACCCAGCCCGGGGGTCCCTGGCTGTGGCACCGCACTCAGAGGATCTGCTCGGTGCTGGAGGCTGAGATGTCCAGGAGCCGCCAGGCGGCGTAGGGGTTGAGCTCGTCCTGGTCTCGGCAGAGCGCCCACACGTACAGCATCCGCAGCACCTTGTCCTGCAGGGTGGGGTGGGAAGGGTGCCGTTGAGAGGGGTGAGACAACCCAGGCGGCTCTGGGAGGGGCCAGGCTCTGTGGGGCAGGAGCCACCGGCAACCTCCCCGGGGGGCTGGGAGCAGAGGCCAGCACAATTGCCTAGATTCAGGAACCACTCAGGCCTCAGTAAAAAAAAAAAAAAAAAAGACAGGTCTGCTGGTCTCCAACCTCCCTCAACCCCAAACTCTGGCCCAGGAGTTTCTCCGCATCCCCACCCAGTCCCAGGGCTTCGGGGCTCTGAGCTGGGGTCCCTGCCGGATGGCCACACACAGATCTTGGGGACAGGCGGTGCCGTCTGCCCGCCCCGTCCCGCTCTGCACTCACCGGGTCGCCCTCCACCACCTCGCCTTTAGGGTTCCGGACCACCATCACCAGCTGCGCCTGGAAAGTGATGATGAGCACCGGCCCTGGCTCCATCATCTTGCCCATGGCCAGCTGCAGAGGGGCCGAGAGGGGTGGGCCTCAGAGGACGGCCCTGCTGGGAGAAGGCTCCAGCACCAGGCCCTCCCCGTGGGCCCTGCCTCTCAGACCAGGCCCAGGCCTCCCTTGAGACCCTCCCCTGGGACAAGCCCAAGACCTCTCGGATCAGCACATGGCCCCCAGCCCCTGGCAAGGCCACCTCCTGGGCCCTGTCTGGGCCATAGTTCCCACCCCCGATGGTGGCCCGGGCCCCTACTGAGAGAGGTGCTTACGTCAATGTTGTCAATGTCTAGGATGCGAGAATGGAACTGGAGACCCAGCGCCTTGGCCTGCTGGATGGGGTAGGCCAGCTGGCTGTAAGTCTGCAATGAGAGGCCGACACGTCTGCGTGATGCCGCCAGGACAGGCGCCACGCCACACAGAGCCGCTGCCCACATGCCCTGGCGCCCTGCCGCCAGCCAGCAATGGCAGAGGCCAAGAACCCAAGTCCAAGTGGGAAGGCAGGTGCCACCCACTTACTGGCCCAGATCACACATTTCCCTCTCCTGGGAACCACACTCTATCCAGATGACCCAATGAAAACAGGATTAATCAGCAAAGTGGGTGATTCTCTTGGAACAAAATCCCAAATCCACTCCCAGAGCTAAGCTGGCGGCCCCTTGGCTGATCTTTAATACTTCCATATTCACCACACTCTGAATCTTGGCCTGAGATCAAACGCCTCTTCTAGGATCTGTCCTCAGCCCGAGGCTGCCTCTGTCACTGACCAGCCCCCAGTGTCACCCTCAACCCCCTTGCGCCTGTGCCAGGCACAGGAAGCAGCCCCCAAGACACGTTTTCACTGGAGGTTTCTCTGGGCTTGGCATGAAACCATGAGATGTTCCGATAGCATCTACTTTTTATGGAAATGACTGATCCGCGGAGGGGAGGAAAAAAAAAACCCAGAGCCAATCCTACTTGTTCGGTTTCTTAAAGGTGACACTTTAAAAACACTTCTGTGGATGTGGCTGGAGCTTCAGCTGTTTCCAGGGCACCAGCAGCTCCCCGGCAAAGCGAGCCAGCTGTGGCGCAATGGTCCCAAGGTAAAAACAAAACAAAAAACCAAAAAAAAAACAAAAAACACCAAAACAAAAAAAAACACCAAAAAAAAAAAAAAAATCTACATCGCAACTCATAAATGCCTGCTGGATTAGTCACCATGCAGGGGAGTATTGAAAAAGAAAACCTGACATCTTCTCCTCTGCCTTTCCCAAGTTGTTTATGAGCTGGGTGCAGAATAGAATCAGCCAAGAAAGATTCTGGATCGCTGAATACGAAGCAGCCGGGGAAAGAAACACATAGGTCGGGGAGCGAATAGGGTGAGATGAGGTGGCCTGAGGAGACGGAAGCTGGGAGCCCCACGGGGATGGACTGGGGCAGGGATAGGGAGGCTGCCAGGGATGGGGCAGACAGCTGGACCGGACCCCAGGTACGCGGTGCTGCTGGTGGCCCCCGAACCCCAAGCTTTGACTCCGAGAAGCAATTGGGGCCTCATCAGGACACACAGCTCCTTCCTGTGTGGGAAGACCATCGATGTTTTGTTTGGATCTATGTTTCAGGATCGTGTCGTGAGGGCAGCTAATGGGTCCGGGAAACTTGGCATGCCCTGGAGGCTCCCCAGGGCCTGGGGCGGGGCACCCAGTGCCATAACCTCACCTGCGCCCCCATAGGTGGCGGCCCCGGGTCACCGATGAAAGCTCCCCCCACCCTTCCAGGGGCTGTTTGGTTACCAGGGTTACCTCTGCGGGTTCCCTCTGGCCCGAGGCCAGCACTGCCCTGGTTTCTGTGATCACACTTCATTCTCACGACTCCTGGGAGGTGAGCACAGTACTCTGCTCTGGCCTGGGAAGTGGGGTGGGTGACGCCTTCAAACCCCACTTGGCTCCCAGCCCCCACAGTCATGTGGGAGACCCACACTCTCCCTGACCCCCTGCCCCAGCATGCACCCCAGGCCACTGCAGCCATCAGAAACAGGGCAGTCAGGCCCCTGAAGACCTCATTTTGCTTCACGGCTGCAATCGCCTCTCCTGGGACTCTCTTTCACTAAAATTATTATTTCCTTTGTATTTTTTTTCCAGACAGTCTCGCTCTGTCACCCAGGCTGGAGTGCAGTGGCGCAATCTCGGCTCACTGCAACCTCTGCCTCCTGGGTTCAAGCAGTTCTCTTGCCTCAGCCTCCTGAGTAGCTGGGACTACAGGTGTCCAACACCAGGCCTGGCTAATTTTTGTATTTTTAGTAGAGATGGGGTTTCACCATGTGGGCCAGACTGGTCTGGAACTCCTGACCTCAGGCGATATGCCCACCTCAGCCTCCCAAAGTGCTGGGACTACAGGCGTGAGCCAACACGCCCGGCCTATCATTTCCTTAGTGACAGTATCTTGCTCTGTCGCCCAGGCTGGAGTGCTGTGGTGCGATGACTCACTGCAGCCTTGACCTCCTGGGCTCAAGTGATCCTCCCACCTCAGCCTCTCTAATAGATGGGACAACAGGTGCCTGCCACCACGCTTGGCTCATTTTTTTCTTTTTTGGAGACAGAATCTTGCTCTGTTGGCCAGGCTAAAGTACAGTGGCACGACCTTGGCTCACTGCAACCTCCACCTCCTGGATTTAAGCAATTCTACTGCCTCAGCCTCCCCAGTAGCTGGGATTACAGATGTGCACCAGCATGCCTGGCTAATTTTTTATTTTAGTAGAGATGGGGTTTCACCATGTTGCCCAGGCTGGTCTCGAACTCCTGACCTCAAGTGATCCGCCTGCCTCAGCCTCCCAAAGTGCTGGGATTACAGGCGTGAGTTGCTGTGCCTGGCCACTTGGCTCATTTAAAATTTTTTTTGTAGAGACGACATCTTGCTGTTTCCCAGGCTAGTCTTGAATGCCTGGGCTCAAACGCCTTGGGCTGCTGGGATTGAAGGCATGGGGTGGCCCAGACCTAACCAAAATTATTTTAAGATTGGAGGAAAAAAAAAAGGCCCAGTAAAATTGGCGGCTTTGTGATCTTTCACAGGCCCAGGGGACACCCCCAGCCAGCCATCTCTTAGACACCAGCCCAGAGAAGGATTCTCCCTAACCGAGTTTACAGTCTGGGAGCAAAGGACTGGCGGGTGACCCGGTGTCCAGCCTGAGAGCCCAGATGTGTAACACGCTGAGGAATGGAAGGTCGGGGCGGGCGGTGTCAGGCTCTCGGAGGGTGAGACGTGAGGATCCCCCCACCAGGAGCCCAGGTCCTGCCTGTCGGGAGCTACCCTAACGGAGCCACCGAAATGGAACTTCTCCATGGTGATTTTTTAGGCCTTAAAAAAAAAAAAAAAAGGAAGTACTCACAGCTTCATAGCACCAGTCTTTGAGAATGTCAAGCTCTCCAGAAATCATGGCCTAAAAAGGAAGGGGAAAATAAGCACCAGAACAAGAGTGGGCTTTTCAGGCGGCAGGCGAGGTCCTAGGAACATTCTCCAGTGGTGCGGGGGGTTTCCTTGGACACCCCCAGCTGCCACCTGTGGGGCACAGGTGAAGCTATGGCACTGGGTGTCCCTCCCCAGGCCCGTCCCTGCTGGTGTGAGTGCCTGGCTCTGGCCTGGGCACAGGCGGAGGGCAGCCTGCGGATGACCACCCAGGAGGCACCCGGGGGGGACCCCGTGGAACCGGGGGTCTGGCTGGGGACCCAGCTTTCAGCCTGGTCAGGAATCCGAGCCAGGGAGATGAGGACCCACACTCCGGTTCCCGCAGTGAGCCCATGTCCTCTGTCCCCCGCGGGACCACGTTTCGGACTGCAAGGCCCACCATGGGACCGGCTGCCTCCTAACGGCTGGGGGCAGCGAGAGGAAGGGTGGGCTGCAGGGGGCGGGACTGGGCTGGGAGCGGCTTCCACAGCATCCCAGAGCCTGGGCCGGATCCGATGCGGGGGAGGGAGGCGCCTGAAGCGGGGAGAAGAGCGGGAAGGCGCCGGATGCTGGTGGTGAAAACTGTGAGCGGCAGGGGGCGGGTGGCCAGAACACTCGGCTCCCACCACCCAGCCCGGAAGGCGCCGCGGTGCTCAGGCTGCTGTTCTGGGGCATGGCGCCCATCTGCACCGCCTCCCAGCCCTGCCTGAAGTGGCGGGAAGGATACGGGAAACTGGAGGAGGAAGGGGACGTTGGGCGGCGGCCAGCGGGGCCGAGGATGGAGAGTCCCATGAACGGCCTTCCAGAGGCCTGGCCCGACTGGGCCGAAGGTGTCCAGGCTCCTCCCGCATCCTGGGGGCTGCAGAGAGGCAGAAGCAGCAGGGAAGACAAGAGGCCGCCGACCTCAGGGAGAGGCTTGTAGGGGGCGGGCTGCAGCATGACCCTGAGCAAGATACCCTCATCTATAAGCCCAACGAGGGTCTGGTTGCCAGGGACGGCACCGTGAGGGAACCCCCTTGGCTGCAGGTCTGGGTCAGAGGTGGCCTGGGGCCAGCTCTGATGTCTGAGGACGGACGCCCACTTCTCCCAAGGGGCGAGGGGCTCCAGGCACCTGAAATAAACCCTAGACTCCAGCAGCTGCTCCCAGCAACCTCAAGGGAACAAAAGCCTCAGGCAGGAGGAGTGAGGGAAACGGCACCTGGAGGCACTGGAGGTGCCAGGAAGGCCCAGGAAGGGCTTCGGGCATAGCTCTGGGGCAGCTGCAGCCAGGCAGGAGCCCGTGTGCAACCAGCCTCCTCAGAAAACAGCCTCGGCAGCGGAGTTCCCTGGCAGCACCCAGGGTGCCGGCTGGGGCAGGGGAGGTGGTGGAGCCAGGACCTGCCACCTGGGAGGGTTCCTGGGGGCGCGGCACCCACCTCCAGGACATTGGGGATGATGTCGTTCTCGCACTGCTTCAGAAACCGGTCCTTGTCAAAGGCTGGGTCCACCCGGAGGATCTCTGTGAGCACCTCCGACATCTCTGTCTTGGAGAACAGGCCCCCTGCAGGGAGCGGAGCCGGGAGTTTAGGGAGGGCCAGGGACCCCACCCCACCACCAGCCTTCGGGGTCCGGGGATGACTCACTCACCCAGCAAGTCGGTGACCTTGTCCGTAAGGGCCCGGGATGCCCGGATGAACGCGTTGTCACTTTCATCATACTTCATCTTCATCTCGAAGAACCCTGTGGATGACAGGGCAGGTGCTGGAGAAGGGGCCCCTTCCAGAAACACGGCCCTCCCTCACAGCTTCCAGGGGCTCTCTGTGGCCCCTGCGGGATCCACCCTGACGGGTGGGGTCAGGGAGGGGACGGCTGTGGGCCTGCATCCTCATCTGTGCTTGGGGACCGCTGCCTGCCCACCTACCTGGCCAGGCGCAGAGGCACCTCAGCTGCGGCCCTAGCGGGGCTGTGTAAGTTATGGGCCGCCACCCTGCTGGCTGTTGCTTTCACTACAAAGGAAACACAGGCCTCTAGCAGTCCGCACAGGACAAGGGACAGGGACCTGCGGCTCATTTCGGGGCCCTGACTGTGCTTATGAGGGAGCGCCTGGCTTCTGGCGGCAGAATGTACACCGCACCATCAGGTGACCGCAAAGAAGTGACCGGCCCACTCTGACCCTGGCCTCCTCCTCTGCAAAACGGGGCTCTGTCTTGTGCCCAATGCAGGATCACCCTGCGGTCCGCCGACTGCCCGGGACACGGTCACCTGCCCTCCGAGACACCCGCACTCACGGTTAAACACCACGTTGTTCTCCTTGAAGTCCTTCCACTGCTGGTACCACTTGGAGTCCTTGTGCAGCACGACCCCCAGGGCCTCCCTGGGGAAGAGAGTGGGCGCTGGGGTGAGCGGCGGCGCCGGGGCCACCCTGTGCCCTCCTGTGGCTGCAGGGAGGGGCAGCAGAGGACAGCAGGCAGCTGAGACCTCAAACCTAGGGGCTCTGAGGACCCCGCCCTTACCTCTCACCCTCAAATTCGAGGGAACCGGGAACCTTGGGCAAAAGGCAAACTCAAGAAACGGACCCAGGAGGGAACCATTGGTGGGCGCCCGAAATAGACAGCAGTGAAAGCTGCCCAAAATGGGGGCAGCGAGGGCCACAGGCTGGCACCTACTCATTTGGCTCAAACACTTTCTCCTCCTTGAACTTCTCTCCCGCAAACTCCGTTCTCTTCCGGAGTCGCTGGGGCCTCCGGTAGGGCCCGGTCTGCCCCAGGACGCTGTCGTCAATTTCCTTCTTCACCGACTCCACCCCCTGCGAGGGAGGCACAGCGGGGCTGGGGTGGGTGTCTGGGGTTCAGCCGCCCCAGGCTGCACGCCCTGGCCCAGGCCTGGGCTCACCTGGGAGAGGGCTCTGAAGGCCGCCGTCCTGCCCAGCTTCTCCCCACCTTTGGATACCGACTCGGCTGACTGCTTGGCTGTCTTGGCTGCTTCTTCCACACCCTCCTTGATTTTCCGGCCCAGATCACTTTTACTGACTTCATGAAGGCTCTACTGAGACAGACACAGAGAGGGGGCATTGGCACCGGCCCCGGGGGCAGGGGGTGGGCAGAAGGAATTAATTCCTGCCAGAGAGAAGGGCAGATCTGGCTCCCTGAGGCCGGCAGAGGCCTTCTGTGCTCCTGTGGTGCGCGGAACCCCCAGAGCCGTGAGAACACCACCATGGCTTCCGGGGTGCTGGCCCCTGGGCTCTGACTGAGACGCTGGGTCAACTGACCCCTCTCCAAAATGGGGAGGAGTCCTCTGGAGACCCGGGAACTGCGTGGCAGCAAGGATTCCCAAGGAGGGGATCCCAGGGAAAGAAGGGCAGGGCGCCCCATGCTGGACAAAGTTGGACAGAACAGGCAACAGAGGAGAGCCCGCAGCACCCCAGGAATCCTCGCTCCTGCCTCTACCCTCGGGAGGCGGTGGAAGCGGCCCCTCCCCTCCTATTTTTAGGCAGGAAAAACATTTTCATGTTCTCCTCGAGTCCTGGCTAGTAGCACTTACTACTGCCGACTTACTGGGTCAACTGTCATGCAAGGTTCCCAGTCTGACCTCACCCTGCGTGTGCCCAGAACTCCTGAAACCTTCATGAGGGTGGCAGCACGCCCCATGCCACCCACTGCTGCCAAGCCGCCCCCACCCAGGATCCCACTCTTCCTCCAGCCTCCAGCGGCTGGGGGACTTTGATGGCCCCAGCAGCTCCAGGCAGGCATGGCACTGTTACCTCCTTCACGGTGCCCGTCAGCTCCCCAAGCTTCTTCCGTAGCACCTCGCTCGTCCGCATGGTTTCTGACTCGATGGTTTTCTAGGTAAAGAGCATTGTGTCCTTTTTTTTTTTTTTTTTTTTTTTTTGAGACGACGTATCACTCTGTTGCCCAGACTGGAGTGCAGTGGCATGACCTCAGCTCACTGCAACCTCCTCCACCCAGGTTCAAGTGATTTTCCTGCCCTACCTTCCCAAGTAGCTGGGATTACAGGGCCCGCCACCATGCCTGGCTAATTTTTGTATTTTCAGTAGACAGGGTTTTACTACATTGGCCAGGCTGGTCTCAAATTTCTAACCTCAAGTGATCCACCTGCCTCGGCCTCCCAAAGTGCTGGGATTACAGCCGTGAGCCACTGTGCCTGGCCAAGCATTGTGTCTTTAAGTCTGTGTGTTCTGACACGGCAGTGACATTTCTCTTTTTTTTTTTTTTTTTTTGAGACGGAGTCTCGCTTTGTCGCCCAGGCTGGAGTGCAGTGGCCGGATCTCAGCTCACTGCAAGCTCCGCCTCCCGGGTTTACGCCATTCTCCTGCCTCAGCCTCCCGAGTAGCTGGGACTACAGGCACCCACCACCTCGCCGGGCTAGTTTTTTGTATTTTTAGTAGAGACTGGGTTTCACCGTGTTAGCCAGGATGGTCTCGATCTCCTGACCTCGTGATCCGCCCGTCTCGGCCTCCCAAAGTGCTGGGATTACAGGCTTGAGCCACCGCGCCCGGCCCGTGACATTTCTCTTATAGCCAAAGGTCCAAGAGGCATTTTCTCAGCAGCCCCTCCGTCCCCGCACCTGCCAGCACGCGCTGCCTCCAGGGCCCCTGGCTGCCCATATGGCTTGGATTGAGGGTCTCTGCAATGGTAAGCTCCGTGCCCAGAGGCCGGCAGACTCGGGCCCCTGCTTGGCAGCTACCACCTGAGAACAGGAGGCCCAGCCTTCGCCTTTCACTCAGTGGTAGGAGGTGGCCTTGCTTGTCATCACCGTGCCCCTCATCCAGCCTCCAGCCACCACAGCTTGGTCTTACGTCTCCCGCCCCATCCATCCCACTCCAAACTCAGCCTGCTCTGTCTTCAGATGACCCCTGCATTCATGATAAAGAAGGGCTGGGCATGTGAGCTGTAGTCCCAGCTCTTTGGGAAGCTGAGATGGGAGGATCACTTGAGCCCAGGAGTTCGAGACCAGCACAGGCAACATGGAGAGACCCTGTCTCTAGAAACATAAAAAAATTAGCCAGATGTGGTATCCCATGCCTTTAGTCACAGCTACTCAGGAGGCTGAGGTGGGAGAATCACCTGAACATGGGAAGGTCAGGACTGCAGTAAGCTGTGATCACACCACTGCACTCCAGCCAGGGTGACAGAGCAAGACCCTGTCTCAAAAAACCAAACTAGGCTGGGCACGGTGGCTCATGCCTGTAATCCCAGCACTCTGGGAGGCCAAGGTGGATGAATCACCTGAGGTCAGGAGTTCAACACCAGCCTGGCCAACGTGATGAAACCCCATGTCCACTAAAAACACAAAAATTAGCCGGGCGCGGTGGCGCACGCCTCTAATCCCAGCTACTCGAGAGGCTGAGGCAGGAGAATCGCTTGAACCCAGGGAAGCAGAGGTTGCAGTGAACTGAGACCGAACCACTGCACTCCAGCCTGGGTGACAGAGCGGAACTCCATCTCAAAAGAGAAAAACAAAAAACAAACAAAAAAAACCACAAACTAAACCAAACCAAACCAAATTCCACGGGTCCCGTGGCAGGTGCATCTCCGAGGCTCAGTGCTCACTGCTAAGATGGGACACGGTACCCGCCTCGCAGGGCCCTTACAAATAAAGGAACGCAGAGCCATTCCCAGAAGCCAGGGCTTGGCAGCTGCTCAAGAAGAGAAGTCACAATTAATAATCACAGGCTGGGAGCAGTGGCTCACACCCGTAATCCCAGCACTTTGGGAACCTGAGACGGGCAGATCACTTGAGGCCAGGAGTTTGAGACCAGCCTGGCCAACATGGTGGAGAAATCCCATTTCTACAAAAAGAAATACAGGGCTGGGCGCGGTGGCTCACGCCTGTAATCTCAACACTCTGGGAGGCCAAGGCAGGTGGATCATTTGAGGTCAGGAGTTCAAGGCCAGCCTGGCCAACATGGTGAAACCCTATCTTTACTAAAAATACAAAAATTAGCTGGGTGGTAGTGGTACGTGCCTGTAATCCTAGCTACGCAGGAGGCTGAGGCAGGAGAATTGCTTGAGCCTAGGAGGCAGAGGTTGTGGTGAGCCAAATCGTACCACTGCACTCCAGCCTGGGCAACAGAGTAAGACTGTCTCAAAAAACAACAACAACAAAAAATCAGCTCGGTGTGGTGGCGGGCTCCTGTAATCCCAGCTACCTGGGAGGCTGAGGCAGGAGAATCATCTGAACCCAGGAGCCAGAGGTTGAAGTGAGCCAAGATGGCGCCACTGCACTCCAGCCTGGGTGACACAGCAAGACTCCATCTCATAAAACAAAACAAAACAAAATAAAATAAAATAAAATAAAATAAAACAAAATAAAATAAAATAAAATAAAATACCAACGCCATCACCCAGTTTCCACCCGGCTCCACTCAGAGGGCTACAGCTGGGAGCTCTCAGGAGTGCTGCAGCCCAAAGCTGGTGTGCATGAAGTGCCTGGGGGCCTGTGAAGATGCAGGTGCTGGCCTGGCAGTTTAGGAGGGTGTAAGCCTCTGCACTGCTCATCCCCTCCCAGGAGCAGCCACTGCTGCTGGTCTGGGGACCATGCTTCAAGCTGTACAGAACGCTGCATGGTCGCATGGCAGAACCCAGAGGCCTGGAGACCCGCTCCTGTCCCCTGGCTCCCTCTTACTAGTGCATCAGAGCAGTGACCTCACTTCCTCACAAGCCACCCTGTCCCCAGCCGTCCAGCTCTGAGCTCCTCTGGCTGTCCCTGGCCTGGAGAAACCCTGGCCCTGGAAACAAACATGTCAACCAAGAAAGGTAAGAAGCAAAGGGGCCTAATGCGGTGGCTCACACCTGTCATCCTAGCACTTTGGAAGGCTTAGGAGGGCGGATCACTTGAGGTCAGGAGTTCGAGACCAGCCTGGCCAACATGGTGAAACCCCGTCTCTACTAAAAATACAAAAATTAGCCGGGCGTGGTGGTGCATGCCTGTAAGCCCAGCTATTTAGGAAGCTGAAGCAGGGAAATCACTTGAACCTGGGAGGCGTAGGTTGCAGTGAGCCAAGATCGCCCCACTACACTCCAGCCTAGGTTGGGGGAAAAAAAAAGCAGCAAAGAAACTCACGTATTTCCTTCTGGCCTCCTGGAGCACGTCTGATTCTTCTAGCCTTCTGGCCTCGTCACGGAATTTTTTTATACTTTCTTTCATTTCTTTGTTTTTGGCTAATTCTTGTTTGACATTATCTAGCAAGCCGGACAGAAAGCCTTTTCTGTTTCCAGAAGAATATGATTTGGACTAGAAAGAATGTACAAGAAAAAAAATTTAAAGAACACACTAGAAGAACATACAATGAACTGCCCCACAGAGGGACTCTGAGGGATTTTTCTAGATGTTCTCTTTTCTGTTGATATACATTTAATGATGATTAGCTATCTCTTTTATAATAATAATAAAAGACAAAGAAACAGCAGGTGATAAAAGGGTGGTGTATCCAGACAATAGAATATTATTCAGTGCTGAAAAAAAAATGAGCTCTCAGCCAGGTGCAGTGACTCACACCTGTGATACCAGCACTTTAGGAGGCTGAAGAGGGAGGATTGCTTGAGGCCATGAGTTTGAGACTAACCTAGGCAACAGAACACCCTATTTAAAAAACAGGCCGGGCGCGATGGTTCACGCCTGTAATCCCAGTACTTTAGGAGGCTGAGGTGGGCAGATTACCTGAGGTAAGGAGTTTGAGACCAGCCTGGCCAAAATGGTAAAACCTCATCTCTACTAAAAATGCAAAAGTTGGCCGGGCGCGGTGGCTCAAGCCTGTAATCCCAGCACTTTGGGAGGCCGAGACGGGCAGATCACGAGGTCAGGAGATCGAGACCATCCTGGGTAACACAGTGAAACCCCGTCTCTACTAAAAATACAAAAACTTAGCCGGGCGAGGTGGCAGGCGCCTGTAGTCCCAGCTACTCGGGAGGCTGGGGCAGGAGAATGGCGTGAACCCGGGAGGCGGAGCTTGCAGTGAGCTGAGATCCGGCCACTGCACTCCAGCCTGGGTGACAGAGCGAGACTCCGTCTCAAAAAAAAAAAAAATGCAAAAGTTAGCCGGGCATGGTGGTGTGTGCCTTTAGTCCCAGCTACTCAGAAGGCTGAGGCACGAGAATTGCTTGAACCCGGGAGGAAGAGGCTGTAGTGAGCCAAGATTATGCCACTACACTCCAGTCTGGGTGACAGAGCGAGACTCCATCTCAAATAAAATAAAATAAAATAAAATAATTTTTAAAAAAGACTGGGCCCGGTGGCTCATGCCTGTAATCCCAGCACTTTGGGAGGCCGAGGTGGGGGGATCACGAGATCAGAAGATTGAGACCATCCTGGCTAAGATGGTGAAACCCCATCTCTACTAAAAATACAAAAAATTAGCCGGGTGTGGTGGCGGGCACCTGTAGTCCCAGCTACTTGGGAGGCTGAGGCAGGAGAATGGCGTGAACCCAGGAGGTGGAGCCTGCAGTGAGCCAAGATGGTGCCACTGCACTCCAGCCTGGGGGACAGAGCGAGACTCCATCTCAAAAATAAATAATAATAATAATAATAATAATAATAAAAACAAGAAATATGCTCTCAAGCTGTGAAAAGACATAGAAGAACCTTAAATGCATATCACAGTAAGTGAAAGAAGCTAATCTGAAAAGGCTACATACTGTCTGATTCCAACTATAGAACATTCTGGAAAAGGCAAAACTCTGGAGACAGTAAAAGATCAGTGGTTGCCAGGGGTTGGCAGGGAGAGGCTGAGATGAGTGGGGGGAACACAGAAAAATTTTAGGGCAGTGAAACGACTATTATGATACTGTAATCATGGCCACACAGAGAACCTACACCATCAAGAGGGAACCAGAAGGTAAACTATGCGTTTGTTAATAATAATGTATCAACATCCAGTCAATTGTAACAGATGCGCCACACTAATGCAGGAGGTGAAGAATAGAAAACTGTGTGCTGGATGGGAGAGGAGGGGCATGGCAACTCTTTGGACATTCTGTTCGATTTTTCTGTAAACCTAAAACTGCTCAAAAAGATAAAGCCTTGTAAAAGCAAATCAAGGCTGGGTGCGGTGACTCACGCCTGTTATCTCAGCACTTTGGGAGGCCAAGGTGGGCGAATCACTTAAGGTCAGGAGTTCCAGACCAGCCTAACCAACACAGGGAAACCCCGTCTCTACTAAAAATACAAAAATTAGCTTGGTGTGGTAGTGGGTGCCTGTAATCCCAGCTACTCGGGAGGCTGAGGCAGGAGAACTGCTTGAACATGGGAGGCGGAGGCTGCAGTGAGCCGAGATCACGCCACTGTACTCCAGCCTGGGCGATGGAATGAGACTCCATCTCAAAAAAAAAAAAAAAAAAAAAAAAAAAAAAAAGGCAGGCTGGGCACAGTGTTTCACGCCTGTAATCCCAGCACTTTGGGAGGCCCAGGTGGGCAGATCACTTGAGGCCAAGAGTCCAAGACAAGCCTGGCCAACATGGTGAAACCTTGTCTCTACTAAAAATACAAAAATTAGCCAGGTGTGGTGGTGAGTGCCTGTAGTCCCAGCTACTGAGGAGGCGGAGGCAGGAGAATTGCTTGAACCTGGGGGTGGAGGTTGCAGTGAGCCGAGATCTTGCCACTGTACTCCAGCCTGGACGACAGAGTGAGGCTCTGTTTCAAAAAACAAAACAAAACAAAACAAAACAGAGAAACAGTTTAATGAATGATCATACGATAATCAAATCGGGGAAGTGGCCACCTGTGGTCAACGTTTCCACAGCTGTGTTGGGTATACCAGCTCCAAGTGGGATCCCCTCCCTGGCTCCTGTCAAGCTACAAGAGAAAGCCGCATCCAGCCTGGTGCTCAGGTGTGGAGTCACACAGCTGTGGTTCCAGCTACTCAGGAGGCTGAGGTGGGAGGATCACTTAGGCCCAGGAGTTCAAGGCTGCAGTGAGCCGTGATAGTGCCACTGCACTCCAGCCTGGGCCACAGAGTGAGACCCTGTCTTTAAAAAAAAAAAAAAAAAAAGCCCAGTGCTGCTCCCCAGGACAGGTGGCCAGGCCTCCTGTCAGCAGGCTGCAGTCCCATTCAGATGCCACCCTGGCTAGCCTTTTTCCAGGGGAAGCCCAAGTTCTAAGTAAGACCATCCAGGATCACACAACCTTATGGCAGCCCTACCAGAGACTCTTGGGCTACAAACCATGGGAGTGTGTGTGTGTGGCGGGGGACTGGACAAGTAAGGGAAGAGTCACAGGTCCTGTCCCACACCCACGATGGCCCCAGGACGGGACTGGAGAGGTAGGTAGCTGCCTGCGAAGAGGCAGCTGAGCTGAGGCTCTGGGCGCGCAGAGAGAGACAGAGAGAGAGAGAGAGAGAGAGAGAGAATGTGTGCGCTGCCCAAATGTACCGATCTGGGGAAGGGAGTCAGGTTCTGGGCTTCTGTCCTCATGATGCTGAGACACCAACAGAAGCACAGTTGAAGAGGAGTGACCAGGATAAACTGAGTTCTGGGTGTGACGAGGTGACTGTACCAATGATCAAAGGGCTATCTTCCAGGAAAGGAAATAGCCATGCTTGGTGAGGCACCCACTGGCAGAGGTCACAGGGAAGCAGAATTCAGTTCAATACAAGGGTCTCCTCCAAGCATTACAGCCAACACAACGGGCTATTCTGACAGCACCTTATCCCCTCATGACATCAAGCAAGAGGCAGGTCAAGTGTTTCTGCGACCGAGAAGGCCAGGCACGCTGGGATCTGTCATTCAGAAGGCCCCAGACACACAAGGCCCACCACTGAGATGGTGTGAGCCACCTCCACCGCCCCACAACCTCCCTCCTGCCAATGGGATCGGAATTTTCAGGCCTCCCCTGTGTCTGCTGGCCTGAGCATCCTGAGTCACTTACCAGTGGCAGCTCTCCGCCCGGCCGGCGCATCTGATAGGTCGACCCGTGGAGTAGGTTGTGGCTGGAAAGGAATTGGATTCCACTGCCGAGGCATCTCTAATGGGGGGAAGAGACGAGAAAGATCCATTCTAACAAGAGGCTGACCAAGAAGTAAGCAGACCACACACAAAACAGCAGGGGTCGCCTGCGACTCACTGGCCAATTTTTTTTTTTTTTTTTTTTTTTTTTTTGAGACAGTGTCTCAGTCTGTTGCCCAAGCTGGAGTGCAGTGATACGATCTCGGCTCACTGCAACCTCCATCTCCCGGGTTTAAGCGATTCTCCTGCCTCAGTCTCCTGAGTAGCTGGAATTACAGGTATGCACCATCACACGTGGCTAATATTTGTATTTTTAGGAGAGAAGGGTTTTTGCCATGTTGGCCAGGCTGGTCTCGAACTCCTGACCTCAAGTGATCCACCCCTCCCCCAGTCTTCCAAAGTGCTGGGATTACAGGCATGAGCCACCGCACCTGGCCTCATTGGCCAATTTTTATCTTATGCCTGATGCGTGCCAGGCACTCTGTAATCTTCCCAAAGTCTGAGAAGCAAGTAGAAGCTGGTGGAAAGAGAAAATGCTGTGTGTGTACCTCCAGGGCCTATATCTATCCTCGTGCCCCTGAAACTGGGGGAAAATAGACAGGTCCCAGGAAATGCCAACCCATGGGGGGGAAGAAGGCTAAATGTACCAGTACAATTTAATTTCTTAGTCTGAAAGTAGGCACTCTAAGCTTCTATGCTAGTGGCAAGCAGTCTTCTCTTGTGAGCCCACCCCATCTCTGCCAGCCTCCAAAGATGAGAGAACTGGATTTTCAGACACAAACATCGATAATGTCCCCAGGGACAACTCTGGAATAAACCTACAATGTCCCCCTCAAGGGTTGGGCTATAAACAGAGTAATTTAGGGGAGTCACTCTGGGCAAAGACTTGGCTGACCTCATGTAAAAGGCACTTGCTGGCCGAGTGTGGTGGCTCACGCCTGTGACCCCAACACGTTGGGAGGCTGAGGCGGGTGGATCACCCAGCCAGGAGTTCGAGATCAGCCTGGCCAACATGGTGAAATCCCGTCTCTACCAAAAATACAAAAATTTGCCAGGCGTGGTGGCACACACCTGTAGTCTCAGCTACTTGGGAGGCTGAGGCAGGAGTATTGCTTAAACCCGGGAGGCAGAGGGTGCAGTGAGCCGAGATCATGCCACTGCACTCCAGCCTGGGCGACAGATCTAGACTCTGTCTCAGAAAAAAAAATCAAATAAAAGTAAAAGGCACTTTATTCTCCTACCAAATGATGAACTTTAAGTTCTGTGCAGGCACTGAGCTGGTGGCTCATGCCTCTAATCCCGATACTTTGGGAGGCTGAGGCGGGAGGATCATTTGAGCTCAGGAGTTTGAGACCAGCCTGGGCAACATAGCAAGACCCTGCCTCCACAAAAAACTGGGGGTTAAAAAAAAGCTCTGTGAAGGTCCTGTTCAACTTGGCACCTGAACCTGGCGTGTTGATGTCAAAAGACCACATACAACTTCTCCACCATTTCCACATTTCCTGGGCCGTTTTTCTCTCTGTTCTCTGCCTCCTACCTCTGAGAACCCCATGGAACATCCCAAACTTACACAGGTGCCTACCATCTCCTGCATTTACTTGAGGATAACTTTTTTTTTTTTTTTTGAGACGGAGTCTCCCTCTGTCACCCAGGCTGGAGTAAAGTGGGATGATCTTGGCTCACTGAAACCTCCGCCTCCCGGGTTCAGGCGATTCTCCTGCCTCAGCCTCCCGAGTAGCTGGGATTACAGGCATGCACCACCACGCCCGGCTAATTTTGTATTTTCAGTAGAGATGGGGTTTTAGTAGAGACGGGATTTCACCATGCTGGCCAGTTGATCTCGAACTCCTGACCTCAGGTCATCCACCTGAGGCTGAGGCAGGAGAATCGCTTGAATCCGGGAGGCAGAAGTTGCAGTGAGCCGAGATCGCGCCATTGCACTCCAGACTGGGCGACAAGAGCGAAACTCCGTCTCAAAAAAATAAACAAATAAAAAGAAGAAGAAAAAACGAAGAGCACGAGCAATTTGAAGTACTACTTTCTGAGTGCGCCTTACATGTCTTGACTCCCACTGCCCTGTGGACCTAAGAGCCTGCCAGGGCGTGAACCACCTCTCGCACGTCCACAATGAACGTTAGAAGAAACGAGACAAGAAATGCTCTCGGTAGCGGACCTGGCATTTAACCGAGAGCTGTGAAGTTCACGTTTTTTTGCCTTCCCCTCTACTTTTTTCCACGGGACGCCGCCGCCCTGGCGACCATTCACTCTCCTGTACACGTGGAGTCTGATCAGAGGGCGAAGGGTGATCAGCTCCCTCCCAGGCTCCGCGCATCGCCGCCCCCTGCCCGGTAAGCTCTGTCCCCGCCCTCAGGCCACGCTCTGTGCCCCCTGTCCTGGCCTCTGCTGACCCAACGATCCAACCCCAAGCTTTCTACGGAGCCCAAGCAAGGGTCGCGAGGGCCAAGGGCCTGAGAAGAAAGCCTTGGTGGCCGAAGGCCCAGAAGACCTCTAAGCCCGCCCTGCTAGCACTGCACCGCCGCTCACCCGTGGACAGCGGCACCAGCCACTCCGCAGCGCCGCCGCCGCCATGTTGGAGAACCGTGTGACCTTCTCGCGGCGCGGCCCGGTTGCGTCATCCGCCGCTTCAGCCTAGAGTGGCGCAAACCTGAGACACGCCGGTCTGGGAGCGGGGTTTCGGGGAGGGAGAGCCCTGCGATTGGGTCCGTCATAGGGGCGGGACATTAAAAGGGTAGGTAATTCCTAGAGAGCTTGGCCTCTGATAGGGCAGTGTTTTGGAAGGACGGGGCCTGTGACTGGCTGTGGGCCGGGGGACGGGCCCTCCTGGGAGGGTCAGATCTGTGACTGGGCGCGACTACGAAGGGGCGGAGCCCAAGGGCGTGGATTCCGTCACCTGCGGTGATTCCGCTACAGAACGCGCCGGGCGCTGGTGGCAGGTGGTACAGGCTCGTGGATCCACCGACCCCAAGAACGGATTCGACTGGATTCTGATTGACCGGCGGACCAGCTCCAGAGTAATTGTCTATGGCTGTCCCTGCAATGACTGACTGATTGACAATGACTGAGATACCAGCAAGTGAGTTGCTCCAGGAAAACGAAGGAGCCCACTCTTGTGCGGCGCTTTGGGAAGACGCCTGTTGGTTTTGACCCCGAATAAGAAGGGAAAGCTGAGAGTAGGCTGACTGTGGTCCAGTCCTACTTCGATTCAGTGTGAATTGACACTCTCTGACCCGAAGCAGCCCAGGCCTTTGTCATTTCAGCATCTCAGATGCTATTTTCCATTCGAAGAATGCCGCCACCAAGTGGCGGTATTTTAACATGGCCATGCAATCCGGTGATGAGGAGGGTTGGTCCCCTGGGAGAGTTAATGTATGTTGCTGCTGCTGTTTACCTTATTGGAGCCGTTTTTTTTTGTTTTGTTTTGTTTTGTTTTTTTTTTTTTAAAGAACCAGAGCCTTGCTCTGTCACCCAGGCTAGAGTGCAGTGTCGTAATCTAACTCATGGCAGCCTCCAATTCCCAAGCTCAAGCGATCCTCCTGCCTCAGCCTCTGAGTCACTGGGCTCACAGGCGTGAGCTACCCCGCCCAGTCCTTTTGCATTATTAACCTGTGATATGGGTTTATGGGACTTCATTCTTTCAAAGGGAGGCAGCTTGGCCCCGGAGGGCATGCATTCCTGGCTTCTGGGCTGGACGGACCTGTGTTCTCCATCTCAGGAGCTCCCCCTCAAGGTGGGAGTAAGAGATGAGGGTTTCCACTCTGGCTTTGTTGGAAATGTCGTGATGCCAAGAGGAGCAAACTAAGCAGTTGGTGTACACAGGTGTGTTGCTGAGAATAAGGTCTGGGCTAGAAATATGGATTCTTAGTTGTGGTTGAAAGTACGGAGTTCGGCCGGGCCCAGTGGCTCATGCCTATAATCCCAGCACTTTGGGACGCTGAGGCGGGAGGATCTCTTGAGCCCAAGAGTTTGAGACCAGCCTGGGCAACATAGTGAGACCTCATCTTTACAACAAATACAAAACATTAGCTTGGTGTGGTAGCCCGTGCTTGTAGTCGCAGACACTCAGGAGGCTGAGATGGAAGGATCGCTGAGGCCCGGGAAATTAAGGGTGTAGTGAGCCGTGATTGTGCCACTACACTCCAGCCTAGGCAACAGAGAGAGACCCTGTGTCAAAAAAAAAAAAAAAAAAAAAAAAAAAGAAGGAAGGAAGGGAGGGAGGGAGACAGAGAGAGAGGAAGGCAGGCAGGGAGGGAGGAAGGAAAGAGGGGAGGGGAGCTACGGCATTGAACAGCCAGAGGCAGGGTGTCATATGAGCGTGTCAAAGACCCAGAGATAAAGTGGAGATAGAAGAGTCCTTTAATCCAGGATCCGCGTCTCAGTCCTATTATCCCAGCAACTCAGGAGCCTGAGGCAGGAGCATCATTTGAGCCCAGGAGTTCCAGACCAGTCTGGGCAACATAACAAGACCCCGTCTCTACAAAAATAAAAAGTAAGCCAAGCATGGTGTCTCTCACCTGGAATCCCAGCTACTCAGGAGGCTGAGGTGGGAGGATCACTTGAGCCCATCAGTTGGAGGCTGCAGTGAGCTATGATCACGCGACTGCACTCCACCCTGGGAGACAGCATGAGACCTCCATCTCTTTTTTTTTTTTTTTTTTTTTTTTTTTTTGAGATGGAGTTTTGCTCTTGTTGCGCAGACTAGAGTGCAATGGTGTGATCTTGGCTCACCGCAACCTCTGCTTCCCAAGTTCAAGTGATTCTCTTGCCTCAGAATCCCAGCTGGGATTACGGGCATGCGCCACCACACCCAGCTAATTTTGTGTTTTAGTAGATACTGGCTTTCTCCATGTTGGTCAGGCTGGTCTCGAACTCCCAACCTCAGGTGATCCTCCCGCCTCGGTCTCCCAAAGTGCTGGCATTACAGGTGTGAGCCACCATGCCCACTCGAGACCTCCATCTCTAAAAAACAATTTCTTTATTAAGAGCCCTTCCAGGAGCCTGGGCAAGACTGTCCAACAGAAAGAGGACCTGGAGGGGGCTGGGCGCAGTGGCTCATGCCTGTATTCTCAGCACTTTGGGAGGCTGAGGTACGTGAATTGCTTGAGCCCAGGAATTCCAGACCAGCCTGGGGAACAATGCAAAACCCTGTCTTTACCAAAAATCCAAAAATTAGCCAGGTGTGGGCTAGATGCAGTGGCTCATGCCTGTAAACTCAGCACTTTGGAAGGTCAAGGCAGGTGGATCACTGGAGGTCAGGAGTTCGAGACCAGCCTGGGCAACACTGAGAAACCGTGTCTCTACAAAAAGTACAAAAACTAGCTGGGCGTGGTGGCACACACCTGTAATCCTAGCTACTCAGGAGGCTGAGGCATGAGAATCACTTGAACTTGGGAGGCAGAGGTTGCAGTGAGCCAAGATTGCTCCACTGCACTCCAGCCTGGGCAACAGAGCAAGACTCTGTCTCAAAAAAAGGAGGGGGCACTTTGGGAGGCCACGGTGGGCGGATCATGAGGTCAAGAGATCGAGACCATCCTGGCTAACATGGTGAAACCCTGTCCCTACTAAAAATACAAAAAAATTAGCCAGGCATGGTGGCTGTAGTCCCAGCTACTTGGGAGGCTGAGGCAGGAGAATGGCATGAACCTGGGAGGCATAGCGTGCAGTGAGCTGAGATCCTGCCACTGCACTCCAGCTTGGGTGACAGAGCGAGACTCCGTCTCAAAAACAAAAAGAAGTGGGAGGCTGGCCACAGTGACTCACTCCTGTAATCCCAGCACTTTGGGAGGCCGAGGCCAGTGGATCACTTGAGGTCAGGAGTTCAAGACCAGCCTGACCAACATGGTGAAACCCCATCTCTGCTAAAAATAAAAAATTAGCCGGGCATGGTGGTGCACGCCTATAATCCCAACTACCCAGGAAGCTGAGGCAAGAGAATCGCTTGAACCTGGGACATGGAGGTTGCAGTGAGCCGAGATCACACCATTGCACTCCAGCCTGGGCAACAAGCGTGAAACT
Organism: Macaca thibetana thibetana; assembly: GCF_024542745.1. NCBI lineage: Eukaryota > Metazoa > Chordata > Mammalia > Primates > Cercopithecidae > Macaca > Macaca thibetana. Next base: position 16,218,066 of record NC_065596.1, on the reverse strand, counting down.
CTTTCTCAAGGCGGGGCACGGTGGCTCATGCCTGTAATCCCAGCACTGTGGGAGGCTGAGGTGGGCAAATCATGAGGTCAGGGGATCAAGACCATCCTGGCTAACATGGTGAACCCCCGTCTCTACTAACAATACAAAAAATTAGCCGGCTGTGCTGGCGGGCGCCTGTAGTCCCAACTACTTGGGAAGCTGAAGCAGGAGAATTGCTTGGACCCTGGAGGCGGAGGTTGCAATGAGCTGAGATCGCACCACTGCACTCCAGCCTGGGCGACAAAGCAAGACTCCATCTCAAAGAAAAAAAAAAAAGGAAGACGATCTGGAGGAACTTGGAGAAGGCAGATGGAAGCAGCAGAGGCGAGTGCTACACAGTTCAGGCAAGGCAAGAACAGAAATGTAGCCACCGCCGTTTGCATTTTGCAATATGAAGGTCATTGGTGAGATGAGCAAGGGGGGTTTTGGTTGAGTGGTGGGCCCGGGAGGCAGATTTCAATGAGTGGAGATGGTTTTACAGATGCGTGCTGGAGCCAGCTTGCACTGACTCACAAGAGCCAGCTGGCACATCTTCAAGAATTCAAAACCTCTTGCTAAACACGGCCAATGTGTAAACAATTAATTGTATAAACTTATGATCAAATAGATTATATTAAAACAAACGTAATAAATACACAAAATTTATCACTTCCTAATTACGCTGCTACATGTTACTATTATCTATGCTTTTGAGGGTTTTTGTTTTTGTTTGGAGACAGAGTCTCACTCTATTGCCCAGGCAGGAGTGCAGTGGCACCAGCACAGCTCACTGTAGCCTCGACCTTCCAGGCTCAAGTGATCCTCCCACCTCAGCCTCCCCAGTAGCTGGGACTACAGACATGCACCATCACGCCCGACAGATTTTTGTGGTTTTTTGTAGAGACAGGGTCTCTCTATGTTGCACAGGCTGGTCTCGAACTCCTGGGCTCAAGTGATCCTCCCACCTTGACCTCCCAAAGTGCTGGGATGACCAGCACAAGCCACAGAGCCTGACTACTTTATAAATTTTTTGTAGAGACAGGCTGGGCGCGGTGGCTCACACCTATAATCCCAGCACTTTGGGAGGCCGAGGTGGGTGGATCACTTCAGGCCAGGAGTTTGAGACCAGCCCAGCCAATGTGGTGAAACCCCATCTCTATTAAAAATACAAAAATTAGCCGGATGTGGTGGTGCATGCCTGTAATCCCAGCTACTCCGGAGGCTGAGGCAGGAGAATCGCTTGAACCTGGGAGGTGGAGGTTGCAGTGAGCCAAGATTGCACCACTACATTCTAGCCTGAGGGACAGAGCGAGACTCCGTCTCAGATAAGTAAATAAATAAATAAATAAATAAATAAATAAATAAAATAAATAAATAATCTTTTTTGTAGAGATGGAGTCTTGCTATGTTGCCTAGTCTGGTCTCAAACTCCTGGGCTCACTCGATCTTCCCACCTCGGCCTCCCAAAGTGCTAGGGTTACAGGCACGAGGCACTGCACCTGGCTGATCTTGGAGTTATTCACATATATGATGTCTGTGTGCTGGAAATACTATATTATGTGAGTCACTGCATTGTGTACCAATTCTGTTTGATGATGCCATGTTTGTAGCTTGCAATCAGCTACAAGCAAATCAACCACAAGTGGTGGGAGAATTTACACCACAGGAATTGGCAAATACTCCAAGTCAGGAGCTCTTTGGTTGGTTTGTTTCTCTGGTGAGCCAGTTATTAAAACATTTCACCAGGAATGAGAATGCAGGGACACAGGACACAGACTCTTCCCAGGAATATTCACTGTACACAGAAGGTGAAATGATGGCAGCTGGAAGAACATATGGGAAGGAGGGAGGGTGCTTTGTTTCCCCAACTTTTTATTTTGCAAAATTTCAAAGCTACAAAAAAATTGCAATAGTATACGGGGCTGGACGTGGTGGCTCACACCTGTAATCCCTGCACTCGGGGAAGCCGAGGTGGGTGGATCGCCTGTGGTCAGGAGTTCGAGACCAGCCTGGCCAACATGGTGAAACCCCGTCTCTACTAAAAAAAAGAAAAAATAATACAAAAATTAGCTGGGCATGGTGGTGCACATCTATAACCCAGCCACTGGGGAAGCTGAGGCAGAAGAATCACTTGAGCCCAGAAGGTGAAGGTTGCAGTGACCCAGGATCGTGCCACTGCTCTCCAGCCTGGGCGACACAGTGAGACTCCATCTCACATTTTTTTAAAAAATATTGGCCAGGCACGGTGGCTCACGCCTGTAATCTCAGCACTTTGGGAGGCCAAGGCGGTCAGATCATGAGGTCAGGAGATCGAGACCATCTTGGCTAACATGGTGAAACCCCATCTCTACTAAAAATACAAAAATTAGCTGGGTGTGGTGGTGGGAGCCTGTAGTCCCAGCTACTCAGGAGGCTGAGGCAGAATGGTGTGAACCTGGGAGGCGGAGCTTGCAGGCAGGCAGAGCTTGCAGTGAGCCGAAATCGCGCCACTGTACCCCAGCCTGGGCGACAGAGCAAGACTTCGTCTCAAAAAAATAAATAAATAAAATAAAATAGTTTAAAAATAACAAAAATAAAAAATCTAGGATATAATGTACTTTCACTTAGTGCATTTGGTTGTCATATATCTTAGTCACCTTTAATCTGCAGAAGTCTCTTCCATATATACATATATGTGTGTGTGTGTGTGTGTGTGTATATATATATATATATATATATTTAGAGACTGAGTCTTCCTCTGTCACCAAGGCGGAGGTGCAGTGGTGTGATCATAGCTCACTGCAGCCTTAACTTCCTGGGCTCAAGCGATCCTCCCGCCTCAGCCTCCCAAGTAGCTGGGACCACAGGTATGTACCCAAAGCCCAATTAATCTTTAATTTAATTAATTTTGGAGACTGGGTATCACTCTGTCAACAAGGCTGGAGTGCAGTGGCTTGATCTCGGCTCACTGCAACCTCTGCCTCCAGGGCTCAAGCAATCCTCCCGCCTCAGCCTCCCAAGTAGCTGGGACCACGGGCACACGCCACTTTGGCCTGGCTAATTTTTGTATTTTTTTGTAGAAACTGGGTCTCACCATGTTTCCCAGGCCGGTCTCGAACTCCTGGACTCAAGGGATCCTCCTGCCTTGGCCTCCCAAAGCGCTGGGATTACAGGTATGAGCACTGTGACTGGCCTAATTTTCATATTTTTTGTAGAGATGAGGTTTCGCCATGTTGCCCAGGCTGGTCTGAAACTGCTGGCCTCAAGTGATCCGCCCACCTCCGTCTCCCAAAGTACAGGATTACAGGCGTGAGCCACCGTGTCTGGCCAGGAGTTCACTGTTTCTGGTTTTTTGTGGGTTTTTTTGGTTGTTTTTTTTTTTTTTTTTTTTTTGAGTCTGTTTAATGGGTATAAAGTTTCAGATGTGCAGGCGCGGTGGCTCACGCCTGTAATCTCAGCACTTCGGGAGGCCGAGGCAGGGGGATCACAAGGTCAAGAAATCGAGACCATCCTGGCCAACATGGTGAAACTCCGACTCTACTAAAAATACAAAAATTAGCCCGGCGTGGTGGCGCACGCCTGTAGTCCCAGCTACTTGGGAGGCGGAGGCAGGAGAATCGCTTGAACCCGGGAGGCAGAGGTTGCAGTGAGCCAAGATCGTGCCACTGCACTCCAGCCTGACAACAGAGTGAGACTGTCTCAAAAAAAAGTTTCAGATAAGCAAGATGAAACATTCTACAGATTGTGGCGTAGACCCGGGAGGCGGAGCTTGCAGTGAGCTGAGATGCGGCCACTGCACTCCAGCCTGGGCGACAGAGCGAGACTCCGTCTCAAAAAAAAAAAAAAAAAAAAAAAAAAAAAGAAACATTCTACAGATTGGCTATATTAACATCTTGCCTGGTCGGGCGCGGTGGCTCAAGCCTGTAATCCCAGCACTTTGAGAGGCCAAGGCAGGCGGATCACGAGGTCAGGAGATGGAGACCATCCTGGTTAACACGTTGAAACCCCGTCTCTACTAAAAAAAAAAAAAAAAAAAAAAAAAAAAAAATTAGCCGGGCACGGTGGCGGGTGCCTGTATTCCCAGCTACTCGGGAGGCTGAGGCAGGAGAATGGTGGCATGAACCCAGGAGGCGGAGCTTGCAGTGAGCCGAGATCGCGCCACTACGCTCCAGCCTGAGCGACAGAGCGAGACTCTGTCTCAAAAAAAAAAAAAAAACAAAAGAAACAAAAAACTTGCCTGCAGTTACCAATATTATCCCGGGCACTTAAAAATTTTGCTAAAAGGGCCAGGCGCAGTGGCTCACACCTGTAATCCCAGAACTGTGTCTGGGTGACAGAGTGAGACTGTCGCAAAAAAAAAAAAAATCATATTGAGAGGTGACAACGTGCTGGCGGCCCTCGCCCGCTCTCAGCGCCTCCTCGGCCTCGGCGTCCGCTCTGGCCATGCTTGAGGAACCCTTCAGCCTGCCGCTGCACTGTGGGAGCCCCTTTCTGGGCTGGCCGGCTCCCTCTGCTTGCCCCGGGGTGTAGAGGGAGAAGCGCGGGCAGGAACCCGGGCTGCGCACGGCGCTCGCGGGCCAGCGCGAGTTCCAGGTGGTCGCGGGCTCTGCAGGCCCCGCACTCGGAGCGGCCAGCCGGCGCCACCGGTCCCAGGCAGTGAGGGGCTTAGCACCCGGGCCAGCAGCTGCGCAGGGTGTGCCGGGTTCCCCAGCGCTGCCAGCCCACCCCCGCCGTGCTCGAATTCTCGCCGGGCCTCAGCCACCTCCCCGCCGGGCAGGGCTCAGGACCTGCAGCCCGCCATGCCTGAGTCCCCCGCCCCGCGTGGGCTGCCGCGCGCGGCCTGAGGCGCGTCAACGGGCGTCGCCCCCTGCGCCCTGGCTCCTGGTCCCATGGACCGCCCAATGGCTGAGGAGCACCGGCAAACGGCGCTGGACTGACGGGCATCTCCGCCCCGCGGTCCCACCCAGGTATCCACTAGCCCAAGCCAGCTGGGCTCCTGAGTTGGGTGGTGACTTGGAGAACTTTTATGTCTAGCTGAAGGATTGCATATGCACCAATCAGCACTCTGTGTCTAGCTCGAGGTTTGCAGATGCACCAATCAGCACTCTGTATCTAGCTAATCTGGTGGGAACTTGGAGAACTTTTATGTCTAGCTTGAGGATTGTAAATGCACCAATCAGCACTTTGTGTATAGCTCAGGGATTGTGAACACACCAAACAGCACCCTGTGTCTAGCTCAAGGTTTGTAAATGCACCAATCAGTGCTCTGTGTCTAGCTAATCTAGTGGGGACTTGGAGAACTTTTGTGTCTAGCTAAAGGATTGTAAATGCACCAATCAGCACTCTGTGTCTAGCTCAGGGATTGTAAATGCACCAATCAGTGCTCTGTCAAAGTGGACCAATCAGTGCTCTGTAAAATGGACCAATCAGCTCTCTGTAAAATAGACCAATCAGCACTCTGTAAAATGGACCAATCAGCAGGATGTGGTGGGGTCTGATAAGGGAATAAAAGCAGGCTGCCAACCCACCAGTTTGCGGTTTGTTTTTGTTTGTGGAGGGTTAGTTTTTATTTTTCTCCTTAACAGAGCTTGTTGGTGTTTGTGTTTTGGGTTTGCGCTGCTTTTATGAGCTACAATACTCACCGTCAAGGTCTGTAGCTTCACACTTGAAGGTCACGAGACCACAAACACACTAGGAAGAACAAACAGCTCCAGACGTGCTGGTTTTATAGAGCTGTAACACTCACCGTGAGGGTCTGCGACTTCAGTCGTGAAGTCAGCGAGACTACGAACTTACCAGAAGGAGTGAACTGCGGATGCATCTGAAGAAACAAACTTTGGACACGCCATGTTTAAGAACTGTAATAGGGTGAGGGTCTGCAATTTACTTCTTGAAGTCAGTATTGACCAAGAACCCTACCAATGCCTGACATGGTGTATCATGGTAAATAGGACACTGAAACCCCATCTTTTAAACCAAGTTGCTAACTATTTTGGCATCAGGGAACGGTTTTGTGGAAGACAATTTTCCCACAGATATACTTGATCATCACATTGTAGTATGTGATAATTATACAACTCACCATCATGTAGAATCTAGGGCGAGCCGTGGGGCTTGTGTGTGAAAGATTATCCCCAGGGCCTGAAAGTTTGAAGGGAGGAGGAACAACTCCTCTCGGGCTCAGTCACAAGGTGTAAGGCCAGCTGCACCAGCCGTGGGCGCCAGCAAGATTGCAGCAATAGGAAGGGAACTTGGCTGGAAGACACCTATCCCTGAAGATGGAGACAGAGGCCATCTGGGTACCACACAGCAGTTACATCAGACTGGGGGACTTCTTGTTTAAGGGAGACCATGAAACCCCTGCCCCGTCCTCATCTGGTGCTGATGCCATTTTAGGCCTCAGCCCGCCTGCAGTCAGGTGCTCATTGATACAGCATATTGTTGAGATAGCGCCACTGCAACAGCCTGGGCGACACAGCGAGACTCCGCCTCAAAAAAAAAAATCTTCACACTGCCTCGTGTTGACTATTGGCGCGCTTTTAAGGTAGAACCAGTTACAAGAATCTTTCAGTTTTCCTGCAACTAGATGGTCCCATCTGGGGGTGATGGGAGACCGTGACAGACCAGGGAGCTCACAACCTAGATCACTGCGTGTGCAGGTCACAATAGGGTTTTGTGGGATTTGATAAGGTTTCTCTTCAAATAATCTGATCTTTTATTCTGTAATTCATAGTACCCCACCCCCCTTTTTCCTTTTTCTCCTGTTTTTCCTTTTTGCCTTTGTTAGATGCCCAGGCACGCCACAGTACCAGGCGTTATCAGTACCAGCTCACATGCGTTTCCTTATTTAAAAAAAACTAAATTTCTAGCTTATTGCAGACACCCTTCCCCTTTCCTCTCCACTTTGTTTTACGTGCCCACCTTATCTAAAAAAGATCAAATGTTTAGCCAACCAAAATTAGTTTAAATTATACAACCCGACCCTGGCCAATAAAAAAAGGGTACAAAAACAAAACTTGTGTCAAAAATAAAGGCTCTCGTGCCCCTTTGTTCAAGTATACTCATAACAACCGGCCAAAAACCCCTCTGCACAAAAATAAAATTACTTTGTTAAAAATCCTTTGTTCAAGTGTTCAATTTGCTTAAAATTTTAAGTGTTATTCCTAACAGTTTGCACTCCTGTGAGAATCTAATGCCGCTGCTGATCTTACAGGAGGCTCAAGCGATGGGGAGCGGCTGTAAATACAGATGAAGCTTTGCTGCCTGCTTGCTCATCTCCTGCTCTATGGCCCAGTTCCTCACAGGCCACAGACCCGTACCAGTTCATGGCCAAGGGGCTGGGGACCCCCGTCTTAAACAAAAACAAAAAAACCAAAGCACACTTAATGTGAGATCTACTCTCTTAGCAAAATTTTTGTTTTTGTTTTGTCGTTGACACCGAGCCTCATTCTGTTGCCCAGGCTGGAGTGCAGTGGCATGACCTCGGCTCACTGCAACCTCCTTCCCCTCGGGTTGCAGCAATTCTCCTGCCTCAGCCTCCTGAGTAACTGGGATTACAGGCACCCACCACCACGCCCAGCTAATTTTCGAATTTTTAGTAGAGATGAGGTTTCACCCTGTTGGTCAGGCTGGTCTTGAACTCCTGACCTCGGGTGATCCACCCACCTTGGCCTCCCAAAGTGCTGAGACTATAGGCGTGAGTCACCGCACCCAGCTACTGTGATGTGATTATTCTGCATTGCATGCCTGTATCAACATATGTCCTGGAGATCATAAGTATATACACCTACTATGCACCCACAAAAATTAAAAATAGGCAGGGTACGTACGGTGGCTCACACTTGTAATCCCAGGACTTTGGGAGCCTTAGCTCAGGAGTTCGAAAACAGCCTGGGCAACATGGTGAAACCTCATCTCTACAAAAAAAAAAAAAAAAAAAAAAAAAATTAACCAGGTGTAGGTAGAGTGGCTGTGGTCCCAGCTACCGCGGAGGCTGAGGTGGGAGGATTCCTTGAGACCAGAAGTGAGAGGCTGCAGTGATTGCGCCACTGCACTCCAGGTAACTAAAGTACAATGGGGCCGGGTGTGGTCGCTCTCGCCTGTAATCCCAGCACTTTGGGAGGCTGAGGTGGACGGATCGCTTGATGTCAGGAGTTAAAGGCCAGCCTGGCCAACGTGGTGAAAACGTTTCTCTACTAAAAATACAGAAATTAGCCAGGTGTGGTGGTGGGTGTCTGTAGTCCCAGCTACTCCGGAGGCTGAGGCAGTAGAATCACTTGAACCTGGGAAGCGGAGGTTGCAGTGAGCCAAGATCGCACCGCTGCACTCCAGCCTCAGCAACGAAAGACTCCGTCTCAAAAAACAAAAATAGGCCAGGCGCGGTGGCTCATGCCTGTAATCCCAGCACTTTAGGAAGCTGAGGTCAGGAGATTGAGACCATCATGGCTAACATGGTGAAACCCTGTCTCTACTAAAAATACAAAAAATTAGCCGGGTGTGGTCGCGGGTGCCTCTAGTCCCAGCTACTCGGGAGGCTGAGGCAGGAGAATGGCGAGAACCCAGGAGGCGGAGCTTGCAGTGAGCGGAGATTGCGCCACTGCACTCCAGCCTGGGCAACAGAGCGAGACTCCGTCTCAAAAAAAAATAATAATAAAATAAAAAATAAAAAAGTATAAATAAATAAATTACAATTAGGTTATTAGGGTATGGGCCCTAATCCAGCACAACTGGTGTCCTTATAAGAAGCAGAGATTGGGCTGGGCACGGTGGCTCACATCTGTAATCTCAGCACTTTGGGAGGCTGAGGCAGGAGGATTACCTGAGGTCGGGAGTTCGAGACCAGCCTGACCAACATGGAGACACCCTTTCTCTACTAAAAATACACAATTAGCTGGGCGTGCTGGCTCACACCTGTAATCCCATCTACTCGGGAGGCTGAGGCAGGAGAATCGCTTGGACCCGGAGGCGCAGGTTGCAGTGAGCTGAGATCGCGCCATTGCACTCCAGCCTGGGCAACAAGAGGAAAACTCTGTCTCAAAAACAAACAAACAAACAAACAAAAGAAGCAGAAATAGGCCGGGTGCAGTGGCTCAAGCTTTTAATCCCAGCACTTTCAGAGGCCGAGTGGGTGGATCACAAGGTCAGGAGTTCAAGACCAGCCTGGCCAACATAGTGAAACCCCATCTCTGCTAAGAATACAAAAATTAGCCGGGCGTGGTGGCGTGTGCCTGTGGTCCCAGCTATTCTGGAGGCTGAGGTAGGAGAATCACTTGAACCTGAGAGGTGGAGGTTGCAGTGAGCCAAGATCGCACCACTACACTCTAGCTTGGGTGATAGAGTGAGACTTCGTCCCCCCCAACCCCGCAAAAAACGAAGCGGAGATTAGGACACAGATACACACAGAGGAATGACTGTGGGAAGACACAAGAAGACAGCCATCTGCCAGCCAAGGAGACAGGCCTCAGAAGAAAGGGACCCTCCTGTCACCTTGATCTCAAACTTCTAGCCTCCAGGACTGTGAGACAATGCATTTCTACTGCTGAAGCCACGGGATCTGAGTGCTCTGTTACCTGCAGGCCGAGCAAACCAATGCAGGTGCCCCTCAGCCTCTTCCCTCTGGCTCCCGGCCCCCACCCACTCGCATTGGCTGCTGCCTGCAGGCCTCTGCCATCTGTCTGCCTTCTGTCTGGCTTCCTTTTCACTTCTGTACCTTCTACCCAGCGGACTCCTCCATCTCCGGTTCTCCTTCTCGAGGTATAATTATAGCTGCTGGCACTAGTGCCTGTCTGCTCTGTGCCAAAGTGTCTGCCTGGCCATCGGAGGCCGTATCTTATTTAACACCAACCCAGCAACCCTGGGAAGCAGGGGCTATCATTAGCTCTCTTATACCAAAGCGGTGCATGCCCAAGCCTTCCAGAGCTGAAGGGGGTTGCCCAGGGCCACGCAGCTAGCATGTAAAAGAGAATCTGTCAGCTGCACATGGTGGCACATGCCTGTGGTCCCAGCTACTCGGGAAGCTGAAGTGGGAGGAGTGATTGAGCCCAGGCGTTCGAGGCTGCAGTGAGCTGTGATTGTACCACCACACTCCAGCCTGGGCGACAAAGGGAGACCCTGTCTCAAAAATTAAAATAGAAGCTGGGCACGGTGGCTCATGGTTGTAATCCCAGCACTTCGGGAGGCCGAGGCAGGTGGATAACCTGAGGTCAGGAGTTCAAGACCAGCCTGGCCAAGATGGTGAAATCCCGTCTCTACTAAAAATACAAAAATTAGCTGGGCATGGTGGCGGGTGCCTGTAGTCCCAGCTACTCAGGAGGCTGAGGTAGAGAATTGCTTGAACCCGGGAGGTGGAGGTTGCAGTGAGCCAAGTTTGCGACACTGTACTCCAGCCTGGGCGATAGAGTGAGACTCTGTGCCCAAAAAAAAAAAAGGAAAAGAAAAAGAAAAAAAGAATTAAAATACAATTAATAAAATAAATAGCAGGGTGTAGTGGCATGTACCTGCAATCCCATGTACTCGGGAGGCTGAGGTAGGAGGATCGCTTGAGCCTGGGATGGCAAGGCTGCAGTGAGCTATGATGATGTCCACTCTAGCCTGGGTGACACAGTGTGAGACACTGTCTCTAAAAAAATTCAAAACTGGCCAGGCACGGTGGCTCAAGCCTGTAATCCCAGCACTTTGGGAGGCCGAGATGGGCGGATCACGAGGTCAGGAGATCGAGACCATCCTGGCTAACACAGTGAAACTCCGTCTCTACTAAAAAATACAAAAAACTAGCTGGGCGAGGTGGCGGGCGCCTGTAGTCCCAGCTACTCGGGAGGCTGAGGCAGGAGAATGGCATAAACCTGGGAGGCGGAGCTTGCAGTGAGCTAAGATCCGGCCACTGCACTCCAGCCTGGGTGACAGAGCGAGACTCTGTCTCAAAAAAAAAAAAAAAAAAAAAAAAAAAATTCAAAACTGGCTGTGGCCAAGGCATCATTTCCTCCTGCCTGGATTCCAGACTTTCCGGAGGCCCTCGGCCCTACTGGGCGGCAGGGGGGTTCGGGCATCTCTCCTGAGAGGTCCCAGGTCCATCACAGGCTATTTCCACGGTCTCGACTTCCCCAGCTCTTTGACGCTGGCCAGTGGCCGGCCACATGCTGTGGGTTGGGGGATGCGTGGCTTTCGCTGAGGACCCACAGGCCTGTCTCCATGAGGCTTGACTTGATAGAAACTGGCACTGGGGCCTGTCCTGTCACAAATCCCCTTGTCAACTGCCCCTTCCTAGGTGCACCCTTCCCCCAATCTCTTATCCTGGGTTCCATCAACTGGAAAGGAGCCTGATTCAGTGGCCTTATCCAGGCCTGCTCCCTCTCCTCCCTCCACGCGCTGGCTCTCTCAGCTGCAATTTCCTCTCCTTACCCAGGCCCCACTCATTCCACAGGTCCTGGGCTGGCTGCCATTCCATTCCTCCTACCTGTCCTCCTCCACCTCCTCCTCCCTCTCCTCCTCCTCCTCCCTCCCTCCTCTTCCTCCCTCTCCTCCTCCCTCTCCTCTCTCCTCCTCCCCTTCCTCCCTCTCCTCCCCCTCCTCTCCTTCCTCTCATCCCCCTCCTCCCTCTCCTCCTTCCTGCTTCTCCTCCCCTTCTCTCCTCCCCCTCCTCCCTTTCCTCCTCTTCCTCTTCCCCCACCATCCCCCAGCATTAACATCCCTCACCGTGAGAAAACCAAACTGACAAAATGCCATCCTTGCAATGAAGGTGAAAGGCCACGGTCTACAAGAAGTCCTAAGATGAACTGAAAAGTTCTGAGCGGAGACTCGATTGCCTCAGGTATCTGGGAGAGAATTTCCCAGCCAGGGCCTTCAGCAGCTGCCGGGAGGGACCCCGGGCGGGGGCGGAGGGAGGGGAGGCAGGAGGCTGCCCAGGAGGCGGAGGGAGTGAGGGGAGGTTGGCAGGTGCTCAAGGGCCCACCCCCCACTTGGGTTAATGCTTTCTGTTGCCATTTTGAAATTCCTTTTTTTTTTTTTTTTTTGAGACGGAGTTTTGCCCGGGCCGGAGTGCAGTGGCGCAATCTCGGCTCACTGCAACCTCTGCCTCTTGGGTTCAAGTGATTCTCCTGCCTCAGCCTCCCGAGTAGCTGGGATTACAGGTACCCACCACCACGCGTGGCTAATTTTTGTATTTTTAGTAGAGATGGGATTTCACCATGTTGGTCAGGCTTGTCTTGAACTCCTGACCTCGTGATCCACCCGCGTTGGCCTCCCAAAGTGCTGGGATTACAGGTGTGAGCCACCATGCCCAGCAAACATTTTGAAATTTAGTCATCTTTGACCAACAGGCCCTGCACATTTTTCCTTTCCTTTCTTTTTTTTCTTTTATAGCTCACTGCAGCCTCGAACTCCTGGGCTCAAGTGATCCTGTTACCTTAGCCTCCCAAGTAGCTGGGAATACAGGTGCATGTCACCACTCCTGGCCTTTTTTTTTCTTTTGAGATGGAGTCTCGTTCTTGTTGCCCAGGCTAGAGTGCAATGGTGTGAACTTGACTCACTGCAACCTCTGCCTCCCGAGTTCAAGTGATTCTCCTGCCTCAGTCTCCCGAGTAGCTGGGATTACAGGCGCCCGCCACCACGCTCGGCTAATTTTTGTATTTTTAGTAGAGACGGGGTTTCACTATGTTGGCCAGGCTGGTCTTGAACTCCTGACCTCAGGTGATCCGCCCACCTCAGCCTCCCAAAGTGCTGGGATTACAGGCGTGAGCCACGGTGCTCGGTTTTTTTTTTTTTTTTTTTTTTTTTAAATAGCATCTTGCTTTGTCACCTAGGCTGAAGTGCAGTGACATGATCTGGGCTCTCTGCACCCTCCACCTCCCAGGTTTAAGCGATTCTTCTGCCTCAGTCTCCCAAATAGCTGGGATTACAGGCACACACCACCATGCCCAGCTCATTTTTGTATTTTTAGTAGAGAAGGGGTTTCGCCATGTTGGGCAGGCTGGTCTGGAACTCCTGACCTCAAGTGATCCACCCACCTCAGCCTCCCAAAGTGCTGGGATTATAGGCGTGAACCATCATGCCCGGTCTCATTTTTACATGTTTTGTAGAGATAGACTCTCATGATGTTGCCCAGGCTGGTTTTGAACTCCTGATCTCAGGCGATCCTCCCTCCTCATACCAGTTCTCAGGACAGGTTGTTAACTCCTCAGGCTCTAAGGACACTGAGGTGGGAGGGAACCCACGCTCTCCCCGCCCCTCGCCCCCCGGTGAAAACACTCTCATGTCAGGACTCGTATTAGTAAACACAAACCGTGGTTCTCCGGACAACACAGGTGTCAGTTTCTCCTTGTCTTCCAGAAATCCTTTTAAATTGTGCTAAGAAATTACTGACGTTGAAACACACACACACGAAGCCCAAGGGAAAAAGGATGCAGGCCTCAGACCCTTGCCCTTGAAGGGAGCAATGGAAATAGCTCCCATGAGAGGCGGAGGTCTGGAGAGGTCTGGTGGAACCTGAGTGTCGCCTGCCATGCACAGGGGCCTCGCTTGGGGCTGGGCCTCTCTGGCTCTGAATTCTGGGGTGAGGCGGGGATGGAAGCCATCTCTGGAGCAGAGGTGGAGATGGGGGCTGTCAGGTTTCATTAAGGTTCATCCCACATAGGGGACTCCTCTAAACTTCTTGCTTCTCGAGGTGAGCCTCTGACACTGGCGTCGCCCAGGAGAAATACAGGTTCTCAGGCCAGGCGCCGTGGCTCATGCCTGTACTCCCAGCACTTTGGGAGGTTGAGGCGGGTGGATCACCTGAGGTCAGGAGTTTGAGACCAGCCTGGCCAACATGGTGAAACCCCATCTCTACTAAAAATACAAAAATTAGCCGGGCATGGTGGCGTGGGCCTGTAATCTCAGTTGTTCGGGTGGCTGAAGCAGGATAATTGCTTGAACCCAGAAGGTGGAGGTTGTAGTGAGCCGAGATTGCAGCTGTGCAGCCTGGGCAACAGAGTGAGACTCTGTCTTAAGAAAAAAAAAAAAAAAAAGAAGAAAAGAGAGAAAAGAGAAAGAAAGAAGAGAAAAAAAAGAAAGAAATGCAGATTCCCAGGCCCGCACCAGACCTGCAGAAGCTGAATCTGCTTTGAAACGATGCTCCCCTATGGGATGCAGATGCATTCTTAAGTTTGGGAGGCGCAGACACCCAGACCCCTTCTCCTGGGTTTACAGGTTGGGCGGTCAGGAGATCCACTAGCCTGAGCCAGTGGGAGCTGCCCAGAGGCCCCTGGAGCCCCAGCTGTCAGCCCCTGGGCTCTGAACACCTGAGGGACAGGCCTGAGCACTGTCAGGACTCTGGCTGGAGCACAGCCCTGGCCCTTTGGCCCCAGGTGGTGTCGGATAACACGAAGTTTTCCCGGAAGCCGAGGGATCATCTGGAAGAGAAGATGGTGAACGCAGACCCACGAGACGCACAAGCAATAGAGAAACTAGCAACTTGAAAATGGGCTCCGTAAATGCTTTCCGAGAAGCCCGCCCGTGGGACTATGTTAGCTCAACTCTCCGAGTGCTAAGCGCGACCATCCAGTCCTTGGCGGAGTCTTGGTAGCAACTGTCACCATTCCTACTTGATCTCATTTTCCTGAGGATCTGGAGGGGATGGGCAGCGTGGACCCATTTCACAGAGGGTAGAGCGGAGACTCAGAGAGCCAGAGACTTTCCCCCGGGTCGCACGCTGGGGAGTGGTGTCAGAGCCAGGATTTGAACCTGGACTCTCTGACCTTGAGACCCCTAACCATTCCCATCCCAAAGGAGATCAGTCTCACGGAGGGGACACTCAGGACGGTCCCAGGGCTCGGGAGTGACTATGGTTCCACATACAGACGGGGGAAGAGGCTGGATCCCCGGGTCACTGTTCAGGGAGCACTGGTGTGGGAAGCAGACGGAGGGGGGCCATATCCAGGGGCCACTCAGTGGGCCCACTGACCTGTGAACCTGGAGAAGAGGGGCATCTGGGTGGGAGCTGAAGGGCCGTGGGTGAGCCAGCACAGGGCACACCCGAACTGGGTGTCCCCTCGTGGGCTCCCGGGGCCTGGCCCAGGCTTACCTTGGAGGGAGGAGGTCCCCATCCCCTAGCACTCTATTACTGGGCTGTGGGCTGCTCACAAGTGACACACCATCACCCCTACACCAGCACATCTCAATGATCCCACTTCATTTATTACCAAAATATCACAGAATTCCAGTCATAGTTAACATACAGCGTTTAACACGAACCTGATACCTGCAGAAAGAACTGAGTATCCGGACAATTGAGTCGTTTGGAACTGTAAGCCACGCCCCAAACCGCATCACTCCGTACTTCAAAAATACGCTTTTTTGAGAGCTTTGGAAACTGAATTAAAATGTCTACACAGCTATGAACAATTGTTTAATAAAACTTTTTCATGTTTCCATTACATGTAAATATATCAATTTGGCATCTCTATAAAAACTCTGAAAATGGTGCAAAAGTTTCATTCTCTTTGAGAAAGCCATTGACAAAAAATATTCACACTTCACTAAAATTTTGAAAAATGGTCTTCTTTCAAAGTTTCTTTATTAATCTGAAGTCTTCTGGGTTATCAAAATCTAGGTTTGCTTTTTCCTCCTAAAACACTAAAGAACATTTATTCACAAGGATTAAAAATAAAAAGAAAAAGGCAATGGGCTGATGGAAAACCGGTGAGGGCTTTTCTTTCTTTTTTTTTTTTTTCTGAAAATAATTTTAAAAACTTAAAAGTTACATAAGCATCTTCAAAAGAACACAATGGGATTCATTTTGTTGTTGACTTTTGGACACCAGTGTCAGACTTTATTGAAAACAAACCCATGTAAAAACAAAGTTAAAATGAAAAATGGCACCTGAAAAATAAATTATTTTATATAAAACAAATCAATAACTTAAAACACACTAATATACAAAAGGTCTAACCATCTACTGTACAACATGGGAATCGGTTAAGAGAGCCTCCCCTCCCCCAAAGCAAGTCACTGTAAACGGAACATCACATGGTCATGGTCAAAGAGGTGGCCCCAAACCAACGGAAAAGCCTTCTCTTCTAGTGGAAGAAAAATCCAGTCCTGTCAAAGTCTCCGTTAGCCAAACTTACGTACTGGCGGTGACTTACAAGCGAGAAAAAAAAAAAAAAAAAAAAGCTTTTTTTTAAATGGCCAAGAAAAAAACCTGAATGATGTCACTGAAAGGTAGAAAAATAGGATCCGGCCATTAGAAGTCAGGGGAAATCAAAAGGTTTGGAAACGTGAACCCTGCCTGGGATCCGAGATTCAGATTCTACTGCCATCGTTACATGCCAATTGCCAATGCCAATTAAAAAAAAAAAGCACTTGTGACTTCAGGGCTGTCTTGGGAAGTCCGGGGACAGGACTCCCTGACCCCCAGAGTCTGCTGAACCCCAGGGGTCTCTGCTAAGGAGCTGCCTCAGGTCCTAGTAGGTGAGGTAGGTCTGGGGAAGATGGGAGGGGATTGAGGTGGAGGGAGGGGTGGAGGGACAGACGATAGAGGCCTCCTGTCAGCTGAATTCTTATTCTCTTTCATCCAACACAGGAAGGCTGCGAAAAGCACATGGAAATAAAACCGGGCTGAATGGGATGTGAAATGTAACAGCTGAGTGATGTCAATTTTGATTTTCAAGTCCGATACCGGACTGGTTAAGTCATGTCTTTTCAATGCCTGGTGGACAAATGGCCTTCGTTTGGAAGCAAACTGGTCAAGGAATTGCCACTAACCGTCTTCGGGTGCTTCTATTTCTCTGATCCAGCAGGGACCCCTGGGCTGCCAGCTCCTAAGGGCCGGCCTTGGCTCCCGACAGCAGCACGATTCAGTCCCTGGAGACTGGGTCTCCAGGACTAAGGCCAAGCGCAGACTCTCAGAGGTTAAGGCAGCTGCCCTTGGCCAGGAAAAGGTTCACCTTCCAGGAGAAGGTGGTGGAACCCACCCAGCACCACCTGCGGGCAGGCCCCTGAGGAAGTCCATGAATTTCAGGATATTCACGCAGGATAGTGGCCAAGGAGAGGACTCAGCACCCGGGAGGGAATCAGTCACAGAGCTGTGACTAGAGGCACAGCCAGCACAGAAAACTGTGGCTTGGCAAATCACACTGAAAACGAAATAATGGCAAAGCCAAGGGGGAACAAGGGAGAATTCATCAGGAAGCAGGTTCACAAATTCGGAGTTGCCTGGGGTCTAACTACCAGAGGAAGTTACACACAGGTCAAAAGGGAATTCAATCAAAGCCTCTTTGGTATTTCCCAAACCAGATTTTTGATAAATGAACATTATCTACTCTGAACGCTTTTTCATCGAAATTCCCAAATAAAAGGAGAGCACTCATTTTTGTTAACTATAAATACGACTCATCTACGTAAAATTTTTAAAGAAATGGTTTCTTTTGAGTTGTGCCTTTTTAAAGAAAAGGGATCTCCCCTTTGCAAACAGGCCTTGGCAAGATGTAATGAACTTGGAGGGCACAGGGCCGGCAACTAGAACCTTGATGGGAACGGAGATTGCTTTTCAGGAGTGACAGTTCAAAAGCTAAATCCTTCCACAAGCTTGCAAGTTAAGACTCCCAAATAAAGGCGTTGGAATTTTTTAGCTAGAAGGCTGTTCAAACAGTGGAGACCACGTACAATGAGAATGTTCCTGAACTGAGAAACTTCAGGGAACTCTCAAAGGCTCATACACTTCACAGTTTCTTCTCACCTGTCCCAGCATCAGAACAACTGATAGGATTCAGATAAAAAGGGGCGAGGAAAGAAGCTGAGGTGCTGGCTACAAGCCCGTCATCCTTTTCACAGTTGAAGCTTAAGACAGAGTTCTCTGTTGAATGCTAGCTACGGGCATGTATGGCAGTGAGACTCCAAGGGGAGTTTCAGAAGCGGGAATCCAGCCTTCCATCAGAAGATGTTGGCTCCCACCTTCCATCAGAAGGTGTTGGCTCCCACCTTCCATCAGAAGATGCTGGCTCCCACCTTCCATCAGAAGGTGTTGGCTCCCACCTTCCATCTGAAGATGCTGGCCTGGGGAAACCTGAAAGGCTTCTTTTTCCAGGAAAACATTCTGGTCCCAGGGTGGAGACTGCTCTCCGGCAACAGAGCAGGGACCCTCTTTTGTGTCGAATCTGGGCAAACGGGCCTCGGTTTTGGCTTAGGTTCCTGAGGATCTGGGATTCTGTGGGAGAAAGGAGGTCCTCTCTGGCACCAGGCCGACTTTTATGAGATGTGGCCTGGGTACAGATGGCAACATCATCAATTTGCAAGGATCGCGCACACAGCCCCTCGGTAAAAGATCAGGGAAAGGGGAGGGGATGGGCATCCTCAGTTGTCCAGGGGCCTCTAGAGACGCTGACCTGCTCTGGGGACGGTGGTGCCTGCCTATTGCTCCATTTCCCACTTCAATAAATAAATAAATAAATAGATCGGTATAAATAAACAGATAAATACAGCCGTCATCTCATGAGAGCAATAACTAAAAAACAGCCTACGGTCACGTTTTAGTCTCACGTCAAGGTTAAAAACTGCTGGTACTAAGTTATCCTGTTTGTGATTCTCTGTATACTATTTATAAATGCCAGATCCCAGTCCTGAGGAGTTTTGGGCGATCTGGCCCTGCCTATTTCACAGGCTTTCTCTTTCACCCTTCCTTCGGGCTCCCGGTTTAAAAGCCACCAGCCTGTAACTGCACATTCCTGCGTCACATATTCAGAAATGCTTTTGCTTGAGGCAAGTATTGGTTTCTTAAGATCTTACGACTCCTCCCTGAATGCTGGGCCGCCTGCACCTTCCCTAGCCAAAAAGAAAGAAAAGGTAAAATAAAAAACAAAACAAAATTCGAGCAAAACAAAATCAAATTTAATGGTCTTAAATGCAAAAGTAAAAACAAACAAAAAACACAAAAAAGCAAAAGAAAATTAACAGAACAGAACAACCCAAAATGTCAAGGCAGTTATGAAGAGAACTTTGAGGGTTAATCTTTAAAACTACAAATCAAAGGTTTTGGTTAATAGATAACTGGCAAGAAGTAAGTACTTTTCTGCTGAGTGTTCATACAAAAGCAAAATTCCAAAACAAAATGCGACTAAAATAGAAAAAGGTCTAAGCGCTCACGAGAAGGGATGCGAGAAATACAATGCTCAAATGTTTCTGTGTTATTAAAAAACAGAGCCATCTTACGCCTCCAAGCTATGTTAAATGCTCTGGAAAACGGGAGAAATTATCGTGGAACAACAGTATCCAATGTGTGGGGCGCTGTGCATGCAATGTGTGGACAGAAACTCGGGGCGTCAGAGTAGCAACACATCTTCAGCCGTGCCTGGAGCTTAGATCTAACTCTGGAATATACTGGAGTTTCCCTGAAACTCTTTGGTCCATTCCCATTGGTGCCTGGGCTTACGAAACACGTTTGTGTCCTTCTCTGGAGGGCCCGCCCGGCATGCGGCCCCCGGCCCCAGTGGTGGCCCACGCTGGACGGGCCCACCGCCATTCCCAGGACCACTTGGCAGAGCCCGGGACTGAGTGAGCAGGAGGTGGCAATGGGACCTGCCTGGAAAAGGAACTTCCTGTCAACCAAAGCATACATCGCTTACAATGTTGAAGCGGTTGAGAAAACGCACACTCAGCATCTGTCTAACATCTTTAGATTAAAAACTAAAACTAAAAGGTGATTTTTTTTGCTACCCAGTCTGTGGAGACATTGAATGAAACGCGTGTTAGACAGTCTTAGAGGTTAAAGCATGCTTCAGGTTCACCACCATCCAGAGGGACTGGTTAGTCAATGCAGTTCTACTTAGATTTCTGTTTAATATATATCTTAAAGGAAATAACTTACGAAACTTAAGATTGGTCTAACATTGTGGGATTTCAAACATTTGAACATGTCGGTTGCATCCCAGAGTATAAAAACCTTCTCACTTCTCATTCAGACAAAGACAAACACTTGTGAAAATTGGCGCAAAATGAGTTGTACACTAACAAGAAAAGTTTCAACTCCTTCACTCTTAATTATCTATTCCGTACAAAAAAAAAGCATGAGCGAGTTATTTGTGGGACTTGTTGGTTTTGAAGGAAACCTGTAAGATCTTGTCCCCCAGGCGGTAGCCGTTCAGGCTGGCTATGGCCATCGCGGCTTCTTCATAGTTTGTCATGGTCACAAAGCCAAACCCTTTGCACTTGTTGGTGTTGAAGTCGCGGATCACTTTCACATTGGTGACGGCGCCAAAGGGCCCAAACATCTGCCAGAGGATCCCCTCGTCGGCGTCCTGCCCCAGGTTGTAGATGAAAATGCACCAGCCGGAGGAGGCATTTCCGGGCACGTTGACACCAGAGAGCCCGCTCATGTGATCGACGCCCATGGGGGAGAACCTGGCGGACAGAGAGCAAGCGTCAGGCCACAGTCAGTGCAGGCGGCCTGGTGATGGGGCAAGGCCTGGACACATGCTGACCATGGCCGCTGGGCCCTATCCCGCTCTGCGCAGCCACAAGGTGCTCACAGTTGAGACACCTGCATGGGTCAAAACCATGACATTGTTTTAAACTGGGAGGAATTAAATACAGTAATGGAGGGGCAGGACCCTGTTCTATAGGGAGCTGACTCTGAGGGGCTGGTTGGTGACCTCCACTCCTCCCACTGTGTATGTGGGGGTTTCTGTTTAGGGGTTCCTGCGGTTCCCCACATTTTAGATGATGGGGGCTTCTCCGGGTCCTCCATTGAGGGTAGAAACGCTCTGCAGGCGTGGACAGCCTCAGCTCTCCCTGGAGGAAACTCTCCTCGTACTGTGGGGTACGTGCAGGGGCTGAACTCCTTTTTCCAGATTTTGCACCTTCCCCTCATCATGACCCACCCCCAAGTGTTCATAGCCCAGTGGTCTTTGGTTAGAGCATGCCTTTGCCAGGGCCACTGTAGGGCCCAAGAATTCCTTCCCACGCACCAGGCAACCAATCTTCTGTGGCTGCAGTTCAACATCCCACGAGGGCCAGAGGCCAAACCACTGAGGGCTGAGAACTCAAAGGACAGGGAAGGGCCCTGGGACACCAGCAACTGCAGACTCACCAAACTTGACCACACACGTGGGGCTCTTTCCACAGTGATACTTTTATTTACATTTAAAAAAAAAGCCTTTCTGGGCCAGGCGTGGTAGCTCAAGCCCGGAATCCCAGGACTTTCAGAGGCCAAGGTGGGAGGATCACTGGAGGCCAGGAGTTTGAGACCAGCCTGGGCAACACAGAGAGACCCCATCTCTAGGAAAAAAACAAACAAAAACCTCATCAAACTAAAACCAAACTAAACGAAAATAAAGCCTTCTGAAAACGTACAGATGCCGTAATAAGGATTAAGGTAGATGACAAAACAGTTCCTAAAGCCATGCTTCCCTCTGGAACTTTCTCAAATTAAAAAAGTAAAAGTCTGAGGGTCAGTTTGGGAATATCTGAGTACCGTATATCTGCGAAGACAGCATCTGTGAAGCCGCACGATGCATGCAGAGAAGGATTTCCTGCTCCAAAATAAAACTGGGCTTCAGGCTATGGCCCTATCAGCTAAGGTAAGTGAGTGCCTTCAAGTGCCATTAAACAGATTCACCCTCTCAACAGACACAAGAGGACACCAGCTCCCACGGGGCAGCTCACTAGCCCAAGGTGATTTTTTCTTTTTTTTGAGACAGGGTCTCACTATGTTGTCCAGTATGGTCTCAAACTCTTAGGCTCAAGTGATCCTCCTGCCTCCTGAGTAGCTGGGACCACAGGTGTGTGCCACCACACTGGGCTAATTTTTACATTTTTTGTAGAGACAGGGTCTATGTTGTCCAGACTGGTCCCAAATTCCTGGGCTCCAGTGATCCTCCTGCTTTGGCCTCCCAAAGTGTTGGGATTACAGGCGTGAGTCAATGCGCCCGGCCTTCTTAAGAATTACTCTTGTTGGTAGTTTTTCTCTTGCTGATTTCTCTGGTCTTGACAGTCATAAATCTCTCTTTTCCTCCAACCCAATTCTCCGGGGTTTTCTGGACGTGATAGGGACTGACGGCAAACTCCCTGCAGTCTGGGTCTTTCTTCCTCCTCTTCTCTCAGCCTCCTGAGCAGATCTTTCCCTCTAGACTCTCCCGCCCTCCCCACTTCCTTCCATAACTTTGTCTTGGTGGTTGCCCTGCCACTCACTTTCCTGCTTGACCAGAAATGTCCACTCCTCTGGTTTCCCCTTTCTTTTCCCGTCCTCATTACCGGGACCAGAGTCCCATGTCTCCTCCTCCAACCTTCCCTGTCTTCCTTCCAGGCTAAGGAGCAGTTCACCCAACGCCACTGCCCATATAGCCCGCCCCATCAAGAGCAGTGCCAACTGTATGGTGGAATTCCTACAGCTGGATTTTAAAATTCAGCTCCATTCTGTCCAGAGAAGCTTCTCCAGCCTTGTCTTCAACCCAGAAACCTCAAGGCAGGCAGGCCAGCTTTGGAATTTGAGCCAGGCGGAGAATGCTGGGTAACACAGCCATGAGAATAACACCTCTCACAGCAGCATGTGTGGCAGTGGGCAGCGCCCACCCAGCCTCACTGTTAAAACAACGATGGGGCCGGGCTCACGCCTATAATCCCAGTACGTTGGAAGGCTGAGGTAGGAGGATCACTTGAGGCTAGGAGTTTAAGACCAGCCTGGGCAACATAGTGAGACTCCATCTCAACAAAAAATAAAAACATTAAAAATGGGATATCTCGGCCGGGCGCGGTGGCTCAAGCCTGTAATCCCAGCACTTTGGGAGGCCGAGACGGGCGGATCACGAGGTCAGGAGATCGAGACCATCCTGGCTAATATGGTGAAACCCCGTCTCTACTAAAAATACAAAAAACTAGCCGGGCGAGGTGGTGGGCGCCTGTAGTCCCAGCTACTCGGGAGGCTGAGGCAGGAGAATGGCGTGAACCCGGGAGGTGGAGCTTGCAGTGAGCTGAGATCCGGCCACTGCACTCCAGCCTGGGCGACAAAGCGAGACTCCGTCTCCAAAAAAAAAAAAAAAAGGGATATCTATCCTTGTCATACCTGAGATAAGCCCTCGATGTCATTCCTTGAGGAACGAAACAAAACAGCCCTGACACTGAGACCTCTGCTGTTTCTGAGGCAACAGCACACCAGATCCTGGAGTCCAAGGCCCTGACTCTCATCACCTCTATCCCACTTCATCCTGGCAGCCAGACCCATTTTCAGGATGGAAAGACTAAGGAATCCGGGAAAACTGCTCCCATCTAGGACAGGGCTCATAAACAGAATGCATACTGATAACATTCACCAATACAAATGACTGCACAAGGCAGGTGTATGAAGAAAGTTTGCCTTAGGGCTGCTGATCATGTCTAGGAACTCTGGAAGATCTGCTCTCACCCGACTATACCTAAGACAGCATCTTTCCTCCCACAGATATGAGACGTTCATTATTCATTTACTTTTTAGAGACAGGGTCTCACTCTGTCACCCAGGCTGCAGTACAGTGGTGCAATCATAGTTCACTGCAGCCTCCACTTCCTGGGTTCAAGCGATCCTCCCGCCGTGGCTTCCTGAGTAGTTGGGACTAAAGGCCAGCACCACCACGCCGTTTTTTCATTACTTTTTGTAGGAACGGGGGTCTCACTTTGCTGCCCAGGCTGCTCAAACTCAGGGCTTCAAGTAATCCTCCTACCTCGGCCTCCTGATAGCTGAGATTACTGGTGTGTGCTCATCGACACTGGGCATGAAACCATCTTTAAAGCTGGCTGCTCCGTTCTCCTGTTACTAGGAACTGCGTGTTGAAGCTCTAAGCGCTCACACTCAACTGGTGGGGACTGGTGCTCACGCTCACATAGCAACTGGTGGGGACTGGTGCCGTCTTTAAAAAAAAAAAAAAAAAAAAAAAAAAAAAAAAAAGGTTCTGGCTCTGTGGCCCAGGAGTGCAGTGGTATGATCACAACTCACTGCAGCCTCAACCTCCTGGGCTAAAGCAATCCTCCCACCTCAGCTTCCTGAGCTGCTGCAACTACAGGAGCGCACCACCATGCCTGGCCAGTTTTGTATTTTTTGTAGAGATGGGGTCTCACAATATTGCCCAGGTTGGTCTTGAACTCCTGGGCTCAATCGATCTTCCTCTCTTGGCCACCCAAGGTGCTAGGATTACAGGGATGAGCCACTGTGTCTAGCCTGGAGTCACTGGAGTGAAAGACAACGCCCCATCGGAAGTAAACGGCTTTCCTACAGACACCTTTCTGATGAAATTGTGGTGCGGAGCTGCAGAATGATTCTGAAACGTGCTCTCTGGCAGGATCAGTCGAGCGTCCCCGTGGTTTCTATTCTGTGGCTGTGCCGTCGCCCACCAGCGGGGCTACGTATGGCTTTCAGGAGTGCGCACCCTCCCGACCCACCTGAATCTCTGCGCCTGGTGGTGAACGGGGCCTCCAAACCGTCGCGCTGGCGAGTGGTACAGCTGCGAGAGGAGTGCCACGTTTTTGTTCTGGTTGGGGTTGGCTGCAAACTTCACTGTGATGGGCTCAGAGGAACCTGGGGGTTTATGACCATTGAAACTGGTAATTGCCTCTTCTGCCTCCGACCGTTTGTCAAACCGGATAAACGCAACCCCTCTGGACAAACCTTTTTAACAAACCAACAAAAACGGAGTTAGGGGGAAAAATGCTAGGACTTTCAAAACTGAAAAGCAAAAGTCAGGTCAGTCTACTGTGGGCCAGGCTGGAAGTCTGGTTAAGGAAATAAACAAAAATTAACCTAAAAGTGAAAACAAATGGATGGAGTAAAGAAAACCAATGACTAACAGAAGATTAAAACTTCAGACTTTCTTCCCGGCTGAAGCCACGACTCCACGGTGTCAGCGCCCAAAGATACTTTGGTGACAGACATCCCCAATAGACACCCAAGCCTCTTATTTGGAAGAAAGCAACATTAGGAAACAGCATGTCCACCGTCACTATTTAGCTGCCAGATACCCACTACAGAGTGGGTGTGTGGGGTTGGTGGGTAACAGGGTCGGGGTGGGGACTGCGTCTGAGAGTTCCTCCCTGGGCTCTGGGGCCACCCTCCTGGCTGCTGTCTCTGGGGCCCACTGTGACAGCAGGCCTCGTGGCCGAGCCTCCTGTCAAGGTGCCCAGCTCAGCCTGCATGCCCTCTCCTTCATGCCAGGAGGGAGTGGGATCCTGTGGCTGCCCCCTGCCAGCTCTGTGCTGCTGCCGTCACCTCACTCCTGTCTTGGGATACTCCACTCTAAGGTCCTGCACCCTCCCGTGGGCCCCAAATTGCCGTCAGAATCAAATGAGGCCAGAACACTGCCCAGGCTCACACAGCAGAGCTGAACCTATCCACAGGCTCGCCAGGCAGGCCTGGGGTCCCTGTGTGGGAAAGGCCAGGGCCCCAGCAGCCAAGCCCAGAGGGCACCTTCTCTTGCTACCTCAACTGAGCCACCCGAGGGCCAGTCCCGGGTTCTAGGCTGAACCCAATCCCTGGACGGGGCAGCGTGAGACCTGAGGCCCGTCCTACTGTGGGTAGCATTGGTGTGAGACGCTGAGCAAGGTGGGTGGAAGGAGAGCGTGGCTGTCCTCCACCCCTGCCTGTCCATACGCTAGGCCCGGGAGGGAAACATGAGTAGCCCGTCCCTTGAGGAACCTGGGGAGTGGGCTGGGAACTGGATGAGGGGATGGGGGTGAGGGCACACTGAGCAGCGGACTAGCTCCTTCTCTTGGAGCGAGGACACGATGGGGTCAGGGGAAGGCCTGGGGATCGGAGACGTGACAGCTGAGGGCCAGTCTGAGAGTGATGTCGCTAGGTGGGAGTCGTGGGTGTGTCCCAGTGGGAGAGGCGGCCGCAGACAACCCAACCCAAACACCCTACTTCTCAAGACTTTTAGTCAAGCCAGGCCAAGGCTCGTGCCTGTGGTCTCAGCTACTCCAGAGGCTAAGGCAAGAGAATCGTCTGAGGCCAGGAGTTCAAGACCAGCCTGGACAACACAGTAAGATCTCATCTCTTAAGGAAAAAGAAAGACTTCCAGTCAAAGGGTGTCTTAAGTCAGGTTTCTTCTCCAGGCAAAGGCCTCTGGCACATGGTAATGAACAATGACCAAAGTCAGGCAGCCTGGAGCCGTGGGTGACCTGTCCAGCAGGCACCCAACTGTCCCCATGTCCTGTCTCCACGTCTCTTCCGGCACCTTACTCCACCACTTTCCAGAGGGTCCTACCAGCTGCCCCACAATCGCGACACTGCAGGTCCCACGTGAGCACACAGACAGCAGCCTTAGTAAGGTCAGACCTAGCGCTACACACATGTGCCAGGAATATTCTGGGGCTCAAGCTCGTTTCTGAGCTGCTGCTCAGAAGGAACACCTGAAAACATAACCCTGACAGACGCTGTTTTCTTTGACTCTCTCACGACACGAATGACAGCTTAGTCAGTCCTGGAAACCTAAATGAAAATCTAACTTTAGGCAAATACGACTGAGAGCTGACGCTGGCCGGCTCGTAGGGAAGCTGGCTCCAAGCAGATGGCTTCATTCTGTTTCTAAAGACCTTGCGGCACAGCGGAGAGAAGGCATGCGTGCAGGTGTGGGCTCCTCTGGTGTTGTCAAGTGGCTTTCAAATGCAAACTGCCTGAGTGAAACGAAGAAAACTCAAGTAAGCGGGGCAGAAGCGATGCTGTTTAACACAGGGGGATATCAATTCACTCAATTATGTAATGGATGTATACTTTCTGAAGATGGCTCTGCATTTTTTTTTTTGTCTTCCCCTAGTGTTTTTTAATTTGTCTTTAAGATGGAGTCTCACTCTGTCACCCAGGCTGGAGTACAATGGCACGATCTCAGTTCACTGCAACCCCCACCTCCCTGGTTCAAGTGATTCTCCTGCCTCAGCCTCCCAAGTAGGTGGGACTCCAGGCGCCTGCCATCATGCCCGGCTAATCTTTATTTTATTTTATTTTACTTTATTTATTTATTTGAGATGGAGTTTCACTCTTTTTGCCCAGGGTGGAGTGCAATAGTGCAATCTCGGCTCACTGCAACCTCCGCCTCCCAGATTCAAGAGATTCTCCTGCCTCAGCCTCCCCAGTAGCTGGGATTACAGGTGCCTGCCACCAAGCCTGGCTAATTTTTTGTATTTTTAGTAGAGACAGGGTTTCACCATGTTGGCCAGGATGGTCTTGACCTCTCGACCTCGTGATCCACATGCCTCGGCCTCCCAAAGTGCTGGGATTACAGGCGTGAGCCACCGCGCCCAGCCCCCTTGTGTTTTTTAGAATTTAACAGCAGAGTCCAAGAAACAGCATAATCTCCAGATGAACACACTATAAAGTTCACAATTAAGATGGATACAGAAGCAAAGGAATAAAAAAAAATTAAGCTGTTTCAGCTCAAGATGGGATTTTTTTCTCTTTTTTTAAAAAAGAGTTGGGGTCTCTCTATGTTGGCCAGGCTGTTCTGAACTTCTGGGCTCAAGCAATCCTCCCACCTCGGCCTCCCAAAGTATTAGGATTACAGGTGTGAGCCACCGCGCCCAGCCATCCTCGTCTATTTAACACTGAAAAGCCCATCACAGGAAGGCAAACTCCACACAGGCTGGTTTGCCACACACTTCTCTTCCCTGCTGTCCGCCTTGCGCCTCATGAGGTCCCAGGAACAGGCACCCTCTGTCCCCAGCAGAGGGAGCCATAGCCCTGGGATGGGAGCCTCACCTTCCCACCAATTCTGCACCCTGGGGTGGGAAGCAGAGCCAGGGAGACCCTCCTGGCTCCCTTCTCTGCCTCCTTCACCCCTCTACAAAGATGCCAAAGGTTGCTTATGCCACCTTGAGGTTCACAGCTGACCTGGGCGATACTGAGGTGCCCCCAACACCCTGGGAGACACTACCTTGCAGAGGGAAAGGAAGCAATGCCCCCAGCAGCTGTGTGCAGAGGTGAGTTCCCCCTGCCTGTGGCCTGTGTGTGCCTGAGAGACTAGGGAAGGCCCCGGGAGAGTTGGGTGGCTGGAGGCATGCTCTCAGGCACTGGGGGCTCCAAGTGGAGTGTAGGCTCCCATCATCAGGACCGTACTGGACAGAGAGAGGCCGAGGCAAAGCCGTGCATGTGGGGTCTAGAGGAGGAGGAGAGTGGACTGTGGGCCGGCGAGGTCAGCTTCCCCAGCCCCGGGCCCTGCGCAGCCAGTTCAGATGCCACAATGCAAAGTGGGGGGCAAGGAACCCACACACTGGCCCACCGACAGGATCGTTCTTTCAGCTGGCACTTGAAAGTAAGTGAGGGGACTTCAGGAACCACAGGAGATTCTTCTGGTACAAATCAGGGGAGTTTACACCAAGTAACTGGCATCCCCCGACCCTCTCCCCAGAGCGAAGACAGAATAGAGGCGGCCGTACGAGTGAGCCCCGTCCTTCGGCACTGCTGGGTGCCAGGGCACGAGTCTGTGCTAGGCTACAGGCAGCCCCCAGAGCCCCCGTGAAGTGCACAGGGGCCCTTCCCCTCCTCGGGCCCCAGCGGGACGGAAGGCCGGCAGCAGCAGGGCCGGTGCGTGCCAGGTGGGGTTCCCACAGCCAGCCAGGAGGGAGAGAGACTGATAAGGCCGCCCACCCCAAAGCACGCAGCTCAGGGGACGCAGGACGATGTGCATGCCCCTCCAGCCTGCAGGCCAGGAAGGCCCCACCTGTGTGCACATGAAAGGTAAGGCTCTGGGCTGTTGGGGGAGTGCTGCTGTTCTCTCGAAAAGAGGTCACCTCAGAGCACGACTTCCTGTGGCCCGACTACTCGGTGTTATTTCAACATCACAGCCAAGGTGGGGCACAGTCTGTGTGGGAGGAATATGAAAACCACCCATATAACGAACGCACAGGCCTCACTGGGCTTGGGGAGCGGACTCTTCCCTCCTGGTTGGTCAGCACACTCCTGCTCCTGCCCCAAACAGAGCTAAGCGATTCTAAATCCCCTCAGGGTGGCCCGAGCTCCCCATCCCCCAGGCGGGGCCACGTGCAGGGCTTGGCAAAGGATGTGGTGGTGCACTGGTTCCCAGCCTAGTGCGGCAGGCGGGCCGGCAAGTGGGGCCGGAGCACAGCCGTGGATGTGCACATGTCCCCTGCTCATCTCTGCCTGATGGCGTCACACAAAGCCCCATGCCCATGTCCAATAGCAAGACAGCATGGAAGGGCCAGCAAAGTGGCCAGGATTGCCTGCCCATTAGAGGAATTCACTGCCATGTGCCCTGTGCATTTTAGATGTGCTCCCCAGAGAAGGGCATCCGAATTCTGGGGATTTGGGCCATCAGACTACTGCACCCCAAATGCCTGCAATGAAATTCACAGTGGACAAATGTGTAGCAGCCTTTTTTTTTTTTTTTTTTTTTTTTTTTTTTTTTTAAAGAAACAGCATCTTGCTCTGTTGCCCAGGCTGAAGTGTAGTGGCATGATCACGGCTCACCACAGCTGTATACTCCTGGGTTCAAGCAGTCCTCCCGCCTCAGTCTCCTGAGCAGCTGTGATGACAAGCCCACACCACCGCACCTGGCTACAGTATCCTTTATTTTTTTTGAGATGGAATCCTGCTCTGTTGCCCAGGCTGGAGCTCAGTGGTGCAATCTCGGCTGGCCGCAATCTCCGCCTCGTGGGTTCAGGCGATTCTCTTGCCTCAGCCTCCCGAGTAGCTGAGATTACAGGCACCTGCCACTATACCCGGCTAATTTTTGTATTTTTAGTAGAGATGGGAACTTCACCATGTTGGCCAGGCTGGTCTCGAACTCCTGATCTCAGGTGATCCATCTGCCTCGGCCTCCCAAAGTGCTGGGATTATAGGCATGAGCCACCACACCCAGCCTGCAGTGTCCTTTTCACCCCGTTCATGGGCAAGGCCAGGACATTTGGGTGCTTGAGGGAAGGTGCTAGAATCTCTTGGTGTCTTCACCATACATGAAACGCTGGCCTAATCCCCGGCCTTTTTTTTTTTTTTTTTTTTTGAGACGGAGTCTTGCTGTGTCACTCAGGCTGGAGTGCAGTGGCATGATCTCAGCTCACTGCAACCTCCGCTTCCTGGGTTCATGCTATTCTCCTGCCTCGGCCTCCCGAGTAGCTGGGACTATAGGCGCCCACCACCATGCCCACCTAATTTTTTGTATTTTTAGTACAGACGGGGTTTCACCATGTTGGTCAGGCTGGTCTCGATCTCCTGACCTCATGATCCACCCGCCTCGGCCTCCCAAAGTGCTGGGATTACAGGCGTGAGCCACCACGCCCAGCCATCTCCAGCTTCTTTTAATGCCATCTTACCTCCTCAGCCTTCTCAAACCAAAGTCAACGTCTTCTCATTTTGGTGTTGTCCTCTTTTGCAGAATAACTAATGACATTTAAAATCAAACAGTGATCTGCCTTCCCTAGAAAACCCAGCCCCCACCTAGAGAACACCCTCCCCACACATCTCGGGCCCCTCTGGTACCTGTGGTCTGATCCACGAGGACTCGTGAGTTGATGATCCGCCCAAACCGAGAGAACATGTCCTCTACGTCCTTCTGGGTCATGGTCCGAGGGAGCCCGCTGATGTACAAGTTGGCATCTTTGATGACCTCTGAGCTCGGGCGAGCATACGACACCTTGAGAACACAACCACTTTCTGAGATTAGGACAGGTACGTGGCCAAAGCACTGAGGAAGGTGCTAAATTTTAGGTTAGGAAAAGCCAACACTGTGTGGTAAGAATTCATGCAAGGAACGATTATCATCACTGACACTCACCACCTGCAGCCGCATGGTGGCAAGCTCACTGCGCGATGGGCCGTGAGCCGGGGTGCCTGGCAGCGCTTCCTCACTGGGTGCTCACCATCCTCAAGGAGGCAAGTGTGACTCCTATGTCACAAAGCCCAGCAACTGAGGGCCTGACGCTTGTGGGTGGCTACCTCTCTGATGTGCTGGACAATGAGCCAGTGCCAGAGATAGGTCCTGGTGCCCGAAAGAAGTCCGTGCTGCAGGGGGCATGCAAGCTGGGAGCTACTGGGAGCGCACGAGACTCCATGAGACGCCCCTGCCAAAGAGCAAGCTTGCCACGGAAGCCCTGATGGAGGACCCCGAGTTTGTACTCAAATCCACTCAAGCATTCAATATTAAATGACTCAACACCTTTTGGATTTTTATTTTGCAAAATCAAAGAAAACTGAAGAGAACCTTCTGGATACTTTGTCAAAATGGTACATTCATCATTCGTGTGGAGAGGGCAGTGAGGGGAGCCCGCAGGCCGATGCAAGACAAGGCCTTCAGTGCTTTCTCAGGTTGGCGCTGACAGCCGTGCAGACCCCACGGGCCCAGAAGGAGAAAAAGGACCATGGCGGGGCCGGGCGCGGTGGCTCACGCTGTAATCCCAGCACTTTGGGAGGCCGAGGCGGGCGGATCACAAGGTCAGGAGACCGAGACCACGGTGAAACCCCATCTCTACTAAAAATACAAAAAAAATTTAGCCGGGCGCGGTGGCGGGCGCCTGTAGTCCCAGCTACTTGGGGAGGCTGAGGCAGGAGAGTGGTGTGAACCTGGGAGGCGGAGCTTGCAGTGAGTCGAGATTGCGCCACTGCACTCCAGCCAGCGGGACAGAGTGAGACTCCGTCTCAAAAAAAAAAAAAAGGACCACGGCAGAACCCCTCTGCCTGTGAAGGGGCAGCCTGGCAGGACTCACAGCCTCATCAGCAGGCTGGGATATGGAGGAGTGAGCAGGAGAAGAGGGAGCAGGAGAAGAGGGAGCAGGAACAGAGGGAGCAGGAGCTGTGTGCCCGGGAAGGGTGGGGACTTGAACCTGTGCAAAAGGAAGTGCGTTCCCTTTGAGGGAGGGGCACAGAACTGATGAGCCAAGGTAACTGAGACCAGAACGCAGGGAGAAACCGCCACTCAGGAGTCACTGGGCAGAATCTGTGTGCCGAGAACACACACACAGCATCCTCTGAGAAGCTCCTATCATGTCCCAGAGAAGGAACGACAGACATTGCCCCTGCTCACAGGGCAGCGGGCAGCCCAGCAGGGGAACAGGAGAGCCCCATGAGGAGAGGAGTGTGGGGCTGGAGGCCAGCTCCACCCGGTAGCAGTGGGAATCGAGGGAGCATGTCACTACGGGGCCCAAGAGGTCTCTGGGGAAGCCGTGCTGCTCCCAGGCCCGGGGCACCTCCATCAGCCTGTGGGCAGGAGCTCTGCGGACACTTGGCCACCCCACAATGTGGGTCATGGGCTGCCAGTGCTGTCCCCAGAGAAAAAGAGGCTGCCTGGGCCCCCAGCCTCCCCTACAGTGTCTGGGCCTGCCCTGGCTTGCTGCAGACCCGTCTGGACTGGGGCAGTATTTGGGGACCTGCCAAACCGTGACCCTGGTGCCGGTGGAGCAGAGCTGAGGCTGTCACTGACTGGACCTACTGCCGTCCCTGGATGAAGCCCCAGAGGAGAAGCGCCCTAGAGCCAAGTGCTGGGGAGAGCTCTGATGCCTCCCAAGGACAGGTGTCTCCAAGGACCATGGGAACTCCGCTTTCCTCTTCTCTCTGGACATGGTCACATTCAGTCAGGCTAGAATCAGAGCAGCTGGTGCAGAGCAGGTGTGCACTGACCTGGGGATCCCCGGCCCCTCGGCCAGAATCCTCTTTCCTAAGCTCCCAACATCGCTTGCTCTTTGGCCTCAATCGGGTCTTTTTCTGGCTGCCAATGCTCAATAATTCATCCAGTGAGGGGTTCAATCGTGTTCCCCCCACCCCACAATCCAAATTCATAGCCGAAGTCCTAACCCCTTGGGACCTCAGAACGTGACCTGATTTGGATACAGTCATTGGGGGTGTAATCAGTTAAGATGAGGTCACACTGGTATAGGGTGATCTCTAATCAAATGTGACAGATGTCCTTATAAAAAAGGGAAATTTAGGCCAGGCGTGGTGGCACAGGCCAGTAATCCCACTGTTTTGGGAGGCTGAGGTGGGAGGATCGCTTGAACACAGAAGTTCAAGACCAACCCAGGCAACATGGCAAGAACCCATCTCTACAAAAAATAAAATTAGCTGGTCATGGTGGCACACACCTCTAGTCCCAGCTACGCAGGAGGCTAAGGTGGGAGGATCGCCTTAGTGCAGGAGTTTGAGGCTGCAGTGAGCCGTGATCACACCACTGCAGTCCAGCCTGGGTGACTGAGTGAGGCCCTTAAAAAAAAAAAAAAAAAAAAAAAAAAAAAAAAGCTTTTTTTTTTTTGAAAAAATAAATTCAATTTAGAAAGGCAGGCACTCACACAGGGAGAAGGCTGTGTGAAGACAGACGCAGAGACTGGGGTGATGCTTCTCTAAGCCAAGGAATGCCAGAGACCGCCAGCTTCCACCAGAAGCTGTGAGAGAGGCCTCTTGGACAGATCCCTACCCAGTGCCTTCGAGAGAAACCAACCCTGCTGACACCGTGGTCTTGGGCTTCCAGTCTCCAGAACCCTGAGTCAATACTCTTCTTCTGTTGAAGCAACCTGGCCTGTGGGGCTTTGTCATGGCAGCTGAGCAAACTCCTGACCACTCAGCTTGCCACAGATCCCTCCACTGGCATCAATGCCCAGTTCCTCCTCTCCCTATTTACTTCTTGACTGCATTGATCATGACCTGACACGCTACATATTTTATTTACTTTTTTAGCTTTTTTTGTAGAGACAGGGTCTCGCTATGTTGCTCAGGTTAGACTTGAACTCCTGGGCTCAAGTGATCCTCCTGCCCCAGCCTCCCAAATGGCTTGGATTACAGGCATGTGCCACCCTGCCTGGCATCTACTTTATTTATTTAACTTTTAACTTTGCAAACAGACTCTGTGAGGGCCAGACTTGTGTGTTTCCTGCCACATCCAAAGCACTCAGAGCAGCCTCTGGTGAACGGTAAGCACCTGGGGACTGCTGCTGTGTGAATGGAGTGCGCAGCTGCCGCTGCTGTGAAGAATGTCTGCCTATCTGCACTGCAGTCCCCAGCGCTGGCTTCTGTGGGTGACAGGAGTTTTGCTGTTCTGGTTCCTGAGGCTTGGTTCTCACAATGTGCTAGGGAAGCCTCCAGGTGACGTTAAGTGCCTGTAGCCACACAGAGCACCTGGTTTCACATCCTGGCTTTGCCCCCGCATCCCTCCGTGACCTTGGCAGAGCTGTTTCACAACAGGAAACATCAGCTTCTTCAACCCAAATCTGGGGACCATTTTCTATGGGGCTGTGGAGAGGGCACGTGAGACACGGGATGGAAGGTCTGGCCTCCCGTCAGCCTTTGGTAAACACCGGCTGCGTGTGGCATACGGGACCCGGCAGTGACGCAGAGCTGCACACAGAGACTGCGGCGTCCCGGCAGGGACACCGAGCTGCATCTGGGACATGCTCAGCCGGCTGCCTCCATGCAGGACCACTCCCACTGTGGCTGCTTGGGCTGCTACTACGGGGAAAAGATAGATAGGGATGAGGAGACAGGACTCCTCCCTCTCCACTCTGCCATCAAGGGAATGACATCAGGACCAAAGAGGACAGAGCGGACAGGGTGAAAGTAAGGGCATGTCTCGGCTGTCTGTGCAGGGCTGGGGCCTCAGAGCCCAGGGTGAGCACAAGGCTCCAGGAGGCCCTGCCTGCAGGGCAGGAGTGGGGCAGAGGCTTGGGGCCAGCCTGCAGTTCCCAGGATGTGCCTGACCACTGGGTTTCCTCTAGGATGTGGCCCTTGCCTTGTGCCCCTGTAGGTCCTGCTGCTCAGAATACCCTCATCCCCACCCTGGCCTGGCTAACTCCCTCTCCTCCTCCAGATCTCAACTCTGGCTTTCTTGAAGGAGCCTCCCCTGGCACTGGCCACTATTATAGGCTCCTGAGCCCACCCTGGGACCACCTTACAGTGAATAGTGGGCACCGCTGGGCTCCCCGAGGGCGGACCATGGGGCAGGGACCCCCAGCCCCTGGCAGAAGGCTTGGCCCCAGCCCATATTGTCCGTCATAAAGGATTTGTCTAGTCTCTGTCCCAGATTCTTAGGAGAGAGTTTGTAAAACTTCTGGAATTTCTGTCTTTGTTACCGTGAGGCCTTCGATCCCACTTGAGTTTGTGCTAAGTGATGGCTCAGGATAGGCCCCAGCACCAGAAAGACCAAGCATGTGACTAGAGGGCTGGGGCTCTGAGCTGGGCGATACCGGCCTGACCTCCAGGGTGGGGGAGGGGAAAAGGGTGCTGGGGATGGAGTTCCATCACATGGCCGAAGAGTCAATCGGTCATGCATTCGTAATGAGCCCAGTAAAAATGCCAGACACCAAAGCTATATGGAGCCTCCGGCAGGTGCGCAGGTCACATGCAGGGAGGACAAGGCACCTGATCCCACCAGGTGCAGACATGTGAGCTCTGTGCTTGGGACCCTTCCTGTGTGGCTCTTCATTTGGCATGCCCTGAGTTGCAACCTTTATAAACAAACTGTCATCAGAAGCGTGGGTTCCAGGAGTCATTCTAGTGAGTCATGCACCCTGAAGGGGTGGCGGGAACCTCTGAATTTGTAGCCAGTTGGTCAGAAGTGCAGGGGCCTGGGGACCCCCAAAGGGTGACTGGCATCTGAGGTGAGGGCGGTCTCATTGGAGACTATGGCCTTAAATGTGCGGGGGCTGTGCTAACTCTGGGTGACTGGTGTCAGAACAGAACTGCAGGATACCAGGTGGCATCAGACCAACATGGAAAAAAAAAATCCAGGATGAGTTGAACGCACAACTCCATCCAGGCCCTTATGACGCTGCACAGATGAACCAGCCTTAAACTGGGGAGGGCAGGGGATCCGAAGTCCCTCAGTATCGAGGTACCTGGACCAGCACCAGACACTGGCCAGGGGCTCAATAAAGGTTTGCAGAATGAACACACTTGGAGCACAGAGGACCCCAGGGCTGCGCCAGGGGAACTGCTAGAGAAGCCAGGCCCAGGCAGCCTCGGGGAGACCTGGGGAGAAATTACTGAGGGCTGTCACATCCCCATAAGGCTGGCCTGTTTCTGCAGAACTAGGACAGTGGTGGGAAGCCACTGAGAACCAGACTCTGCCGGCAGAGGGCAGGGCCACCGAAGGTGAGGTAGGCTTCTGCACGTGTGGCCGGGATGACGGGGAGGGACACCTGCCCAGGCCTGAGCCCCTGGTGTTCTGTGAGGCTCTGGCTCCAAACTCAGGCAGCCACACCAGCCTTTCCCGCCAACATCAATCCTAGAGAGGCAAGAGAGTCCTGTTTACGCACTGGGCACCCGGCTCTTGCATTTGAGTAAACAGAACAGCTGCGCAGGAATAATCAACTGTTCTGCTCCACACCTCCGCCTGGCTGGGCTGCCTCAGAAACAAGAACCTTCAAACATTTTCTAAATGGAGAAAAGAATTCCTAGATGGGGAGTCCAGGGCCAAGGATAAGCCACCTAGGGCTGGAGGTGATTCCGGAAGGGCCGCCCCTGCTCAGGTGGAAACCCATGGCGCTTGGCTGCCCTCAGCAGCCCCCACCAGGGAAGGCACCTCTGAGGACCTGCGCTGGATATGAGGATGCAGGAGTGGCACGCCTGCCCTCGGGGAGCCCACTGCACACAACGCCCATGCAGCACGGGGCAGGTCTGGAAGAGCTGCTGTTGAGCGAGGGTTTGGCCCCTGAGTAACCAAGATCATGGGGCAGTCTGAAGGCAGGGACAAAGGCCACCTCTTGGCTGAAGGTGCTGCCACTGCCAGGTCACAGGACCCCTCTTGGTGGGCAGGCAAAAACCCAGGCTCCCAGGCCGACCCTGCAGCGACTCAGGAGGCCCCCCGCAGCCTGGGAATCTATATTTCACAGCTCCCCAGGGGCCCTGATCATTGGTGCGGGTCCAAGAGGGACCCTTCTGGGCGACCGATGTGACTCAGGGAGCACCTTTCTCTGGGGCAGGAGCATCTAGCAGATCTAAAGGCTCACATAGGACCACCTCATTCCAAATGGCCTCGGAGCAAGAGAGAGGATACTGGCCGGCAAGCTCTCACGTCTGTGGGTACCCTGTGAAGGCCGGCACTGAGGGCGGGTGGGTGCAGTGGCTGCTGCAGGAAGCTCGGTTGCAGGGGCCTGCCTGGGACACAGGAGGCTTAGGGAAGGCTCAGCAGCACCCAGGACTGACAGGAGACCAGGGAGCAAAGGTCAGAAAGACACGAGGCTTGATCCAGATGGCAGGAGCTGCCCACGAACCCAGGAGCCAGAAGGCAGACACGTGCAGACGGGGGTTAAGTGGGGTTCGGGGTTGACAGCCCCAGGGCACGAGGGCACGGGTCAGATGATGAAGACAGAGGAAATCCATCTGTGTGACCTGGAGGACCTGTGACTCATCCCAGGAAGCCACCATGGCCCTGCTGGAGGTGCCACCCCTGGGTTGCTGCACAGTTGGCTTCCTCTAGTCACCTGCCACTGTGAAGCTTCCACACACGGCAACCGCCTGTCACACATGGCTATCCTCTGTCTTGTTTACTGTCTACCCCCGACCCATGGGGGCACTGAGTTTGTCTGTTTTGGTCACTGTGGGGCACACGGTAGGTGCTGAGTGAGGTGCTGGGTGAGAGAAGGGTTACAACTGGCCCCAGGGAGCGCAGAGGGAGCGCTGGGCAAGTTGGGAGTGGATGGAGCTGTCCAGGGATGGGAACACAGCAAGTCAGGCAGGAGAGACGACAGGGGAGGCCTGGGAGCTGATGCAACCTGGGGGCACCCTGGGTGGGGAGTTGGCCCTGAACCAACCATGTAAGGCCTGGGAGGGTCACCACCTGACCAGGGTATCTGATGGGAGCCCCCAAGGAGGAGTGGCTGTGCTCATAGTCCCTTGGAGAGTGACTGTGAGGCTGGGCGGGGCTCAGCACAGACCTGTGTCTAGGGCAGGAATGGATGCGGTGATGATCAGATCCTTAATGGTTTTACCTTAATGGTTTTTGACTGGAGCCTCAAGCCGTTCAGCGTGTTGATTGCTCTCTCTGCATCCTTTGCGGTCACGTAGTTCACAAAGCCATAGCCCAAGCTGTGTCCTGTGCGGGAGAACACAAGGACATTGGTAAGCTGACCGTCTGCGAGTGAGGGACAGGGAGGTCGGGAAGTACTTTATCTGCCAGGCCTTTGGGAAATGCGATTACAGGTGCTAGCAAACTTTCTTTTTTTTTTTTTTTTTTTGAGACGGAGTCTCACGCTGTTGCCCAGGCTGGAGTGCAGTGGCGCAATCTCGGCTCACTGCAAGCTCCGCCTCCCGGGTTCCCGCCATTCTCCTGCCTCAGCCTCCTGAGTAGCTGGGACTACAGGCGCCCGCCACCGCGCCCGGCTAATTTTTTTTTGTATTTTTTTAGTAGAGACGGGGTTTCACTGTGGTCTCGATCTCCTGACCTTGTGATCCGCCCGCCTCGGCCTCCCAAAGTGCTGGGATTACAGGCTTGAGCCACCGCGCCCGGCCAGAGCAAACTTTCTTACTTTGGCAAACACGTACATTTTCTGCAATAGACACAGGTTACTTTTTTTTTTTTTTTTTTTTGGAGATAGGATCTTGCTCTGTCACCCAGGGTAGAGTCCAGCGCTGTGATCACAGCTCACTGCCACCTCAGATTCTTGGGCTAGAGCCTCCCACCTCAGCCTCCAGAGTATCTGGGACTACAGGCCCACTCCGGCAGGCCCAAGCTAATTGTTGAGGTTTTATTTTTGTAATTAAAATAACCCCAAAAGTTATTTAAAATGGAATATTTTTTAAAAATACTGTGCTACGGATAGCATCTTTCTGAATGACCAGTCCCGTGGGTGCCAGCCACTCTGTGGACCTGGGTGGTGAGGAAAAGGAAGACCATGGCAGTGGACAGGCTGGTGGACCCCAGTTTGTGTCACTGCTGTTTCTCTACCACTTCCTTGTCCAGAGCAGGAGGGTCTGCTGGCACCACCCAGCACCAGTTCCATTTACCTTCCCAAGCCTGAGACCAGCCCGACCCTGCTGTGGGGCAGAAGAGGACGGAGAGCCCAAGGAGAGGCCAGGGGCTGAGAATCCCCAGCCCCGCCAGACAGTGGGGGAGAACCAAGGTCACGGGCAGATGTCCCTGCACCCCCTTTGTGAAACACTCAGCCAGGTACAAGTGAACACCCACTCACTGGACACCACGAGAGGGACTCGGGATGGCAAGGGCAGGACCAGAGGAAACAGCCTCTGAGGTCAGGGTTCAGAAGGAGCTTCATAGGACATTTGGCTAAACGCTCTCACTAAAGGGAAAGTGAGGAGGCCCAGGGAAGAGCGCAATCCCCGCCTCCCCCCAGCATATCCATGCACTTGCAACGCTGCTGAGCACCTGCTTTGGCCGGAGCCTCACCCGGCACTGCTCCACTCCCCCAGCCAGCAGAGCACCACAATGAGCAGGCCACCGAAGAGGAGGCCTGGAGCCCCACCGCGACAGAGATCCTCTTTGCAGCTGCGCCAGGGGCATCCAGACCCATCTCACCCACAGCAAGATTACAAATCCAACAGAGAGCCTAACCCAGATTTGCCACTTTCTTTTTAAAATGAATTTTATTTTTCAGAACAGTTTTTTACAGAAAAATTACAAGGATAATACCAAGTTCCCATACGGCTCCCTCCCAGTTTCCCTATCGGTACCACTGCGTGTGAGTATGGAATGCTGGTGATGATGAACGTTCCCATTAACTCTGGTCCATGCCCCATCCGCTTCCTTAGTCTTTCCCTCATGTTTTTTCCTGCCCCAGGACCTCATCCAGGATCCCATGTGACACTTAGTAGTCACATTCCCTCAGGCTCCTCTCGACTACGACAGTTTCTTGTTTCTCGTGACCTTGACGGTTTTGAGGACTGGTCGGATATTCCATAGACTCTCCATCGGATTTGATGGAGTCTCTGTCATGCCTGGAGTGGGGCTGCGGGTGTTGGTGCAGAAGAGCACAGCTGGAGTGCCCTTCTCATCATACTATGTCAAGGGCACAGGCCGTCAACGTGACTTATGGCTGCTGGTGCTGACCCTGATCACTCGGCCGAGGCAGTCAGTTTGCCAGGTTTCTTCGCTGTAAAGAGACTCCCACCCCTTTCCACACTGCCCTCCGCGGAAGGAAGTCAGGATGCCCAGCCCACACTTAAGGAATGGCCCTGACGTAGCAGCTACAGAAATGACATGCAGTTAGTTCTGCATGGGGCACTCTTTCCTGACGAACAAAACCAAAATCAGATCCTCTAGACCCGTATTTCTAATAAAACTCCATGGGGCTAAGAGACTCAGCTCTGGGGCCCTGGACAAAGGGAGAACCCAGAGCACCAAGACTGCAGGACCAGGCCCACGTGGAGCGAACTGGGATCGTAGCTCAGAGAACAAGCAGCGCAGCAGCGCGGCCAGGTCGGGACTGCCAGGGCCTCTGCAAGCGCTCCAGACGGCAGTGTGAAACTGGCAGGTGTCCCTGCACCCACTCTGTGACACACTCAGTACAGGTACAAGCGAATACCCACTCACTGGACACCACGGGAGGGACTCGGGATGGCAAGGGCAAGACCAGAGGGGACAGCTTCTGGGGTCAGGGATTCCTGTGATATGGATTCTTGACCACAACGTCAGCCTGGCTGGGTTTTTTTCACTCCTGAACACCTGCTCTCCAATTGCTCAGCGCCATCTACATTCGGGCCCCATCCTTCTGCTCCATCCACAAGCCTGGACCACTTGCCTCCTTGGCTGCAGCGCCTCAGGCAGCCTAAGCACTGCTTGAGAAAGTCACACACCGGTAAGGACTCGAGCACCAATCCCCGTTCCTGTGTCCTCAGCCACAGCCAGCTCCTCTCAACACATAAACATAGTCCCTGCCTGGCCCAAGTCCCTGCTTCATCTCCCAGGTGCTGGGTGGTCCTGGCTGGTCCCCTAGGATGGTCACTGCTCCAGGGACCGTTTCAGGATGTGTCCCCTGAGCTTTCGGCAGCTTAGGGTAGGGCCTACCCCTTTGGGACACCCCTCCTCTGGGATGTGGAAACCACACCAGGTTTCCATCTCCCTGACTGTCCCTCCTCAGGCTCCTCATCCCCTGTCCATTCCAAGAAGACTCACGGGCCCTGAGTACCCACCCACATTTGGCCCTTGTCTCTGCCATATGCTCTTCCTCACCACATGTGCCCACGCCTGCCAACACCGAGGGAGTCGCACACCCTTGGGCGGCCCCTGTCGCCTCCCATGGTCAAGCTCCTTCTCTGTCCTCAAGGAGCTGATGCATTAACTGAGCACCTACTATGTGTCAGGCCCTGTGCTTGGCTGGGGGTTGGTGATGCACGACAGAGGACGGTCGCTACCATCATGAAAGCTGTCACATCCCTGGGGGCAAGTCAGACAACATGGTGGCGAGAAACTGACAAGCATTAAGACAGGGGTCAGGAGGGCCCGTGGCGGAGGAGATATTTTAAACAAAACCTCTGCGTGGCTGGCGTGAGCATTCCAGACAGAAGAGCAGGTGCCAAGTCTCTGAGGCAGAGACAATGCCTGTGTATTCCCAGAAAGTAGAGGTGGCCCATGTGGCAAGGGCCTGGGAAGTGGCCACTGGCAGCAGGGCAGAGCCAGTGTGGAGCCAGTGGGCTGCTGATCTAATCCAGATGGGAGATGCAGGCTATGTGCACAGGCCAGGGCGGTAGATGAATGCCCCACCCAGAGGACTACACGTGGGGTAGTGGGGTAAGGGCCCTGTCCTCCCTATGGGCTGGGCCTTGTGAGTCAAGGCCTGGTTTCATCCCCAGAGTCTGCTCTCCTCTCTGCAGTGGGTGCCTGGAGGCAGTGGGAAGGGAGGAAGGTGAGGGATGAAGGTGTCCTGGTTTCCACCCGCTGGGTGAGGCCGTCGATCAGAAGGGCTTCATCCAGCACCTGATCGCCCACCTCCACCTTTGCCTCCAATACAAACCAACCTGGGCAGCTTTCTAAGCCACCACTGACTGCCCAGGCCACACCCCCAACCAATGAAGTCAGAAAAGGAGGAGGTGGGGGGGTTGCCTGCTGGCTTCAGTGGTTTCAAGACAAGGTCTCAGTCTGTTGCCAAGACTGGAGTGCAGTAACAGGATCTCAGCTCACTGCAACCTCTGCCTCCTAGGCTCAGGTGATGCTCCCACCTCAGCCTCCCAAGGAGCTGGGACTAGAGGGGCGCACCACCATGCCTGGCTAATTTTTTTATTTTTTGTACAGATGGGGTTTTGCCACATTGCCCAAGTTGGTTTCGAACTCCTGAGCTCAAGTGATCCTCCCACCTCGGGCTCCCAAAGTGCTGGGATTACAGGCGTGAGCCACCGCACCCGGCCTCCTCAGTAGTTTTTAAAGCTCCCTAGTGATTCCAGTGCATGAGGGACAGGGGGCTTCCCATGGTTATGCAGAGGAGAGGAGGCCTCTAGAGAAGAAGTGGAAATGGGCCCCCAAGTTACTGTTTCTCCAGGCAGGGTCCACAAGCCACCTGCACCAGGGGTATCTGGACTTCAAGGCAACAACTTGGCTCCCTAGATGCCCCTACACCCCAGCCTGGGACCTAGGATGTCAGGCAGGCGTGGGAATCCGCATCTCCAAACTCCTTACAGATGCTCTTCCTGCCCGCCAATGGCAGAGCCTGCCAGAGCCCCTGCCTGGAGATAGGAGATCAGCCCCAAGACAGGAGGCCTGAGGGCTTGTGAAGGAGCAGGAGGACAGGGAGGCAAGCTCAGAGGGGCCTGGCTCCTGCACAGGCCGCAGTGGGTCTGCCTGATGTAGGTGCTTGGGGGGCAAACGGGGCCCCTGGGATGGGGGATGGGATGGAGAGCGTGCAGGTGGGAGATACGGGGAAGCAGGAAGGAGGAGACCGGCAGGGAGGAATGCAGGACACAGAACCCAGGAGTAAGATGCAGGG
Source organism: Macaca thibetana thibetana (assembly GCF_024542745.1). Lineage (NCBI taxonomy): Eukaryota > Metazoa > Chordata > Mammalia > Primates > Cercopithecidae > Macaca > Macaca thibetana. Next base: position 16,175,289 of record NC_065596.1, on the reverse strand, counting down.
CTGTCCCAGAGGCCAGTGCATGCCCGGCTCTCACTTCCCTCAACTGGAGGAAGAGCCTCCGCACCCTTTCTGGCCATAGGGCAGGGGTTCTGGGCTCTGGTTCTCTGCCTGCCTGCCATCAGCATCCCCCTCCATGAAGGTTAAAGCACAGATGGTCAAACACCCCGAGTGGCTGACTCAGGGGTCTGGATGGGGTCTAAGACTCGCATTTCCCCAGGTATCCCGATGCTGCTGCTGGCCCAGGGACTGCACCCTGAGAGCTGCTGCCTGGAGAAGACAAAGCTGCCTCTGCGGGGAGCACCACGGACACCTTACAGGGTACCCATACCCTGAGCAGGGCACCCATACCCTGCCCACCCCAGCTAGTGCTCTCAAACTTCCAAACACATTTTTCCCTCTCTTTGGATGAGGGTTAAGACTGGAGAGCTGCTTCCTTGTCTTACGCTGCCAGACACAATGCTTCCATCCCTCAGTGCTTCTTGCCGCGGGCAGCGCCCTGACCTGACGTGGGATGCAGGGCTGAGGGGGCAAGTGCCCTGTGGGTGAAGCCCTCCTCTGCACTGAGAGGGCAGGTCCTGTGAGTTCTCTCTTTAAAGGCTCAAGGGAAGACTTCACTGAGAGACAGAGACTGGAGGTGGGGAGTGAATTAATTCAGCAATAAATAAGAAACAGCAAAGGTCCGCAAAAGAAAAGAAATGGGCGAAGGACAAGAAGGGTATTTTACAAAAGAAGTACAACCAACCACTAAATAGAAACAGTGATGAACTTCATGAGAAATAGGAATCACCCTGATTGGATGTCGCTCGTCCCTCACAGGGTGGCAAAGGTAAGAAATCCTGCCAAGGCTAGAGGATGGCAGGGCCGGACAGAAGGAAGGGCGAACTAGGAGTCCCCTAGAGAGTGAGTTAGCGACAGGGACCAAGAGCCTTTAAAAGGTGTGCTCTCCCATCTGCTGCTTCGAAGGCAGGAAGACTTTCTATGGAAATAAACAATGAGCAAAGATTTGTGCCAGGACATTTATCTCAGCGGGTCTTTCAAATATCAACAAATGGAAAGCAGAATACTATGTGACTGCATAATGATGGGATCGCAAGATGTTCAGCGAAGTGGAAAAATGTCCAGATATAGGAAGGAAAGTTTATCTGCAGCCTGAGGGGAGAGCCCATTCTATAGAAGTACATGACTGCTTATGGCCACAAATACGTAAAGAAAATCATCTGGAGGGACATGTGCCCAAAAGCTAACAGCGGTGTCATTGTAGGTGATTTTTTTTTTGCTTGGCTCATGCTTAAGTTTTTTTCTGTGAGAAGCAAACATGACTCATATTAAGAAAAAAGCCGTAAGGCTGGGAAAGCCCGGAAGGGCATTCCTGCAGAGGGAACAGTGTTCAGAGAATCAGAGCGCCTAAGAATAGGGCCTGACTGGAGGAGTGCGGGGGGTGCAGCAAGCGGGAAGAGGGGGCAAGCGCCGAGGGCTCTTGGGAGCCCCAGGCAGGGATGAGGACTTTAACCCGACCAGAGATACACAGCAAGACAGAAGCTGTGAACGGGGCTGCAGCCTGGTGGCTCCAGCATGACAGGCCGTCCATGAGGGTGGCAGGCTCATTCCTTCTGATCTCCCGAGGGACATATGGGGCCACCGTGGAGAGACCAGACACCAGGGCAGGGCTGCCCAGGAAGGCAGCGGGCAGGACCACTGGGTGCTGCAGTGGCCTCCTTAGCTGGTGTTTGTAGGTGGAACAGCCAACAACCAACCAACACCATATCCCCAACATAGGGACCAGGGCCAGGCCAGCCAGAAACAATCCAAGTCTTGAGGGCGGCACATGGGGCAGTCCCTTCCTCTCAGCCATCACCACGCCCCTCCTTCCTCCTGCCACCAGTGCCCAGCCCATGGCTGGCACTCAACCAGGATTTGCTGAATGATGATCTGCACGCTCCTCCTGCCCAGGACCACTCATTCATTCATTCCTTCCTTCACTCCGCAAACACCGACTGGCTATGTCTAGGGCTACAGAGACTAACAAAGCTCCTGCCTCCAGGAGCAATACCGATGTGCTGGACCAGAAAGCTCCAGCTCAGTGCCGGGTGGAAACCCCACAGTGCGGGTCGGCCCAGGTGCCATGGGAACCCACAGCGGAGCATCCGACACTTGGGCCAGGGGAGGCCTCCTTAAGCAAACAGGGCCAGGACGTGAATGGTTTGAGGAGGGGAGTGACAGGGACACATGCGGGCTGTCAAACAGGCCCCTCTGCTGCAGTGAGGAGAGTGGTCTTCAGGGAGCACAGGGGGCCAGTTAAGAGGCCAAAACGACGCACGGGCCACAGGCAGTGGTGTCCTGGGCTAGAATGGTGGCTGAGGAGAGAGGGGAAAGGGATGGACTGAAGAAACACCCAGGAGGACAAGAGCCAAGGACACTCCCAGATTTCTGAGCAGAGCTACCAAGTGGATGGTGGTGCCATCGGCTAAGGTGGGGACAACTGGAAACGAGCAGCTGGCTTTAGGGAGACTCAGGTCAGTTTGGAATATACTGCATTTGAGGGGCCAAGGGCATCTGGAGCTCAGGACAGCTTTCTGGTCAAAAAGGAGGTGGTAGACAAAGGGCAGCTGGGAGCCATGGAGTGACTCTGCCCATGCTGAATGTCGGCTTTGGAAGAAGAGGACAATGGCATAACCCTCTGGCATAATCCTCTGAGCATAAACCTCTGGCATAACCGGCTGAGTCAAAGGCTGGGGAAAGGTGCTAAAGACAGACAGCCTCAGGGGCAGTCAGACAGGTGGGAGGAGGTGGTGCTCCTGAAAGCCAATGGGAGAAGATGCTTCTGGAAGGAAGAGACAGGGAACAGGACAGTATGTGGGTGGGAGGCCAACACACACAGCAGTGGCTCTCACTCGGGGAGACTGCCTCCCAGGGGACATGCGGCAATGTAAGGACATTATTGGGTTTCACCACTGGGAAGTCACTGCTGGGACCACATGGGTGGAGGCCAGGATGCTGCTCAACACCTGCAGCGTCCAGCATGGTGTCCAGTCCCGACGTCAGGAGCATGGACGTGGAGGAACTCCAAGCTAGAGGAAGCTGGGAATCTGGAAGGAATTCCTTTCAAGACACTCGAAGCCCAGGAAAAGTGGGCACTTGGGAGAGCCTGAGGCTCTTGGGAAGCCGGGAAGGGAAGGGAAGGGTAGGAAGGATTGGAGTTGGAGAGCTGGAAATGCTGTCAGTTCCACTGCGAAGCGGGAGGTGTCATCCGCTGAGGGTGAAGTGGGTGGCTGGAGGCCTGAGGAGGGTAAACACAGGGAAATGGCTCCTGTGGGGCTCCGGGACACCCGTGTTGTAAGATAAGCTAGACCAGGCATCAGATTTGCCGGGGTGCTTGCCTGGCCGGGTGAGAGGCTATCCTGGGGGGCTGGAGAAAGCAGTTGGCTGGGAAGAGGGGTGGTGAGACCTAGGGCCACACCCTGGGCCCCGCCAGCAAAGAGGTTTGCCCACATTGGTGGCAGGCTGAGCAAAGCCAGGTTGCAGCATGTTCTCCATAAAGCTCCAGTCACTTGAAGAGCTGCTAGCAAGAGGCTGGGCCAAGATGAAAGCCCAGGCCCAGCCACTCCACAACTCCTGGTGTGCCAGTTACTAACTACTGTCCAAAGATAAGACAGAGCTCACCTCTGAACTGAAATAATTTCCAAATTACACTTTTGCAGACTTCACTGATTCTCAAAACCAGTTTTCTCCAGACTGAGCCAAATCTAGGTGTTCCTATTAGCATAGCTCACATTCCTGTGAAAACCACAAGGGAATAGACAAAGAAGTCAGGTTCCAGGAGAACGACTGCAAATTCCGTGGGAATGCTTGCAAAATCTCCAGTGCTCAGGAATATCAAGGAAAATTCCCTTCCACCACAAAGTCAGAGGAAAAAGGTGAGACTTGTTAGTGGCACAGGAGAATTTTTAAACCCTTCTCTTATTCAGGATGGTCTCCTGGAGCAGGAGAGAGATGCTGGCTTCTAGAACATTCTAACACTGCTTAAGTTTGTATACTGCGTAAAATCCCTATTGAGAAGGCGTTTATTAAATCAGACTCTTGGAGTTGGAAGGAGAGAAGGCTTTTGTATTCAGTGCCCGCATCTGAATTCCCTGTACAGCCGCCAGACAGGCTCTTTGGGAGTCACTGGGGGGTCAGGTGTCTTATGGTTACTGGGGAACTGTTGAAGATAAAGTGCATCGATGGGCACATTAGGTCCAACACATCGCTCTATGTTCATGTATGCTTGAAACGTTTCATAATAGAAACTTTTTTTAACTTTCATTTAATTTTTAAGACAGAGTCTCACTCTGTTGCCCAGACTGAAGTGCAGTGGCGCAATCTCAGCTCACCACAACCTCCGCCTCCCAGGTTCAAGTGATTCTCCTGCTTCAGCCTCCCGAGTAGCTGGGATCACAGGCATGCGCCACCATGCTTGGCTAACTTTTGTATTTTAGTAGAGATGAGGTTTTTCCATGTTGACCAGGCTGGTCTCAAACTCCTGACCTCAGGTGATCTGCCTGCCTTGGCCTCCCAAAGTGCTGAGATTACAGGCATGAGCCACTGTGCCCAGTGTTTAACTTTTAAATTAGTTCTCTTTTTTTTTTTTTTTTTTTGAGACGAAGTCTCACTATGTTGCCCACGCTCAAGTGTAGAAGACACTTTAGTACCAAGTGGTACTTAGTAAGGTGCAATCTCGGCTCACTGCAACCTCAACCCCCCGGACTCAAGCAATCCTCCTGCCTCAGCCCCCCAAGTAGCCAGGACCACAAATGCGGGCCACCACGCCTAGCTAAGTTTTTGTATTTTTTGTAGAAATGGGGTTTCACCATGTTGCCCAGGCTGGTCTTGAACTCCTGAGCAAGTGATCCTCCCACCTCGACCTCCCAAAGTGCTGGGATTACAGGTGTGAGTCACCATGCCTGGCCTGAAATGAGTTTTCAGTATAGGGAATCACAGTCCCCAAATCCAGGGTAGCAGCCACAGCCCGGAGAGGAATGGCCACTTCTTGGCTTCCTAAAAGCAGGGTGGAGACAGAAAGGAAGGCAGGGGGGTGGTGGCGGGTAGAGGGAGGAGGAGGAAGAGGGGGCACTGGGAGAGGAGGAGGAGGACAGCTCCACACATGGTCTGTCCGTAATTCTCTCCAGAGTCCTTGAAGCCACACTCTCAGAATGGAGGCCACTCTGTAAGGAGGGCCTTCACAGGTGCCAGGCCCTCTGCAAACACCTATGAGGTAGGGACCACCAGGATGTAGGAGCCACAATCTCCATATTCCGGATGGGGACACAGAGGCTTAGAAGTCCCACTGTGAGGGAGTGGAACATCAGGGCTTTTCAGCTGCCAGGAACCTGCCCCTCTGAGAGTTCAAGCTCAGCATGGTGCAGAAGTTCAAGTTGATGGCGTTGACAGTATACAGAGCAGCCCAAACATAATGAAGGGCTGTCCACGAGGTCGTCGGTGTTCTGCTGAACTGGGCCTGACCAAACGTGGGGGCCTGGACAGACAGGGGCGGGCCTGCCTGCGCCTGCCCTGGACAGTACACTCGCCGGGGTCCCTTCCACACATCGGACACAATTGACCTGCCCAGGCCAAGCCAGGTCAGGCTGTGGTTCTCCGGCCCCTTCCAGTTCTCAGAATGCCCTGTCTCTGGTTCCTTCCTCTCCTCGCAATGTCTTATTTTGTACACGCTCTCTGTCTTACAATGAATTTTTCCTCTTTTGGGAACTTATGTCTGATCTTATACAAGAGCAATGGACAAATGGAGTTTGAAATAAAAATGAAACTCCACAGCCATCGTTTCAAGGCTGTAGTCATCCTGCACTGAGGAATGCCAGAGTCACAGGCAGAAGAGACAATGCCCACCGGATGGCCACCAATACTAAATTACTAAAACGCCTCCATATGTTTACCTGCTACTTTATCCCGAATGAGTTTTGCAGATTCCACTTCGCCAATGCTGCTGAACAGGCTGCGCAACTCATCCTGGGTCATGTTCTGAGGGAGGTAGTTGACGATCAAATTCGTTCTCCCGATGTCACCCCTGCAGTCTTCGGCCATGTGGTCTTCATAACCATTAGACATTGTATTTTTCAAAAATCTACAAAGGAAAAAAGAGCAAGTAAACTCAAAATGTTCATACTGCAGTATATGAAGGCAAAACTAGAAACTGCATTTGCACTTAAACATTTTTCTTTCTTTCTTTTTGTTTATTTTTGAGACAGAGTCTCACTCCGTCACCCAGGCTGGAGTGCAGTGGCACAATCTCGGCTTACTGCAACCTCTGCATCCCCGGTTCAAGTGATTCTCCTACCTCAGCCTCCTGAGTAGCTGGGATTACAGGCGTCTGCCACAATGCCCAGCTAATTTTTGTATTTTTAGTAGAGATGGGGTTTCGTCGTGTTGGCCAGGCTGGTCTCGAACCCCTGACCTCAGATTATCCATCCACCTCAGCCTCCCAAAGTGCTGGGATTAGAGGCGTGAGCCCCTGGTTCTGGCCCTGCACTTAGAGATTCTTTTCTACACTGCACGTTAACTTACAGCCACATAAAAATCTGCACGTGGAGGTTTACAGCGGCTTCACTCATAATTGCCAAAACCTGGAAGCAACCAGGATCTCCTCCAATGGGTGAATGAATAAACAGACTTCATTCGTGTGGTTCAGCTGTACACAGGCACACTCTTTGATGATAAAAAGAAATGAGCTATTAAGCCACGTAAGACATTTAAAGGAACTTTAAATGTATATTGTTAAGTGAAGGAACACAGTATACTGTATGATTCCAACTCTATGACCTTCTGGAAAAGGCACACTATAGAGAAAAAGATCAGTGGTTGCCAGGGATGCAGGTCAGGGGTCGGGGGGACAACAAATAGTGGAACACAGGATTGTCAGGGTTTTAGGGCAGTGAAACTATTTTGCATGATACATAATGGTGGATGTGACAATACATGTTTGTCAAAACCCATAGAATGAACAATATACACAGTGAACTCTAATCTGAATTACGGGCTTTAGTTACTAATAATGTGTCAATATTGATTCACTAAGAATAACAGAGGTATCATGTGAATGTGAGATGCTAATAATGGGTGTGGTGGTGCCATCACAGCTCACCGCAGCCTTGAACTCCTGGGAGATCCTTAAGCAATCCTCTCACCTCAGCCTCCTGAGTAGTTGGGAATACAGGTATGCACCACCATGCCCAGCTAATTTTTAACACTTTTTGTAGAGATGGTATCTTGCCCAGGTTAATTTTGAACTCCTGGCCTCAAGTAATCCTTCCGTCTCACCCTCCCAAAGTGCTACAATTACGGGCATGAGCCACTGTGTCCGGCTTCTATTTTAAAAAAATTTTATTCAGTCAATACTTCATTGTAACGCTACGGAACGAGTGTTCTCCACTTCACAATTTTCCTGCAAACCTAAAACTGCTCTAAAAAATAGTCTATGGACACAAAACAGAACAACTCCAAGTTCACTAAGAGGGCTTTGAAGAGACCTACGAACAATTCCAGCACAATTTAAGATCCTGTAAGAAAGCCTTTGGGTTGTCTCTCAAGAGCATTCCAGATTTCCAGTTGCTTTCTCCCCATGTCCAGAGCCTGTGGGGTGTCCCTGAATCCCATCCCTGGACACTCTGCTGCTGAGGGGCGGGCAGGCAATGGTCCTCTGCATCTGTTTATTCCCAAAGATATAGTGACTGAGCTGGAAGGAGGTGAGGGTTTCTCTACCAGTCAGAGAACTTGGTCTTCACAGTTTGCAGGCTTTGAAAAGTCTTTCTCAGTTGCTGAAGTCTTTCCTTTCAGTGATAAACATCAGAGCCAGTGGTGACTTTGGAGAAGAGTCCAGATCAATGTGGCCAAGCATGCCGAGCCCACCCTGCTGAAAGTGCGCCACATGCTGGGCTCGCTTCTCAGAGGCCCCTCAATCCCTGCCTCTAAACACGCAGGTAGTCAACCCTGAGGATGGCCACCCGCCTGGAGGTCTCGGTGAGAGCCCACCACTTTCCCCAGATCCCTGTTGCTCAATTCTATGCTATGTTTGAACACCCAGTGCCCACGGTCACGCGCCTTTGGCCTTCTTTAAAAATAGCCTTGCCAGCAGTTACATAAAAATCTGAACACACTTCTCATGTGGAGATTTCCTACCTACTCCCTGAATCAACGCTGAGGGAAGAATTAGGTCTGGTTTCTTTCTTCCTGGTGGAAACATCCAGGTCTTCCCTACCCTCCTACTACTCTCAGACAATGAACAAAATCAGTACAATTTCCTAGCATTTCTTTTATTTGAGGATGTCCTATGCTCCCCGCTCTTTAAAAAGTAGGTTAGCATCAAAAGCCATAGAAAAAGAGACTGAAAAGTGAGACTCCATGAAATTAAAAACTTCTGTACAGCAAAAGGCATCATAGACCTAGACGAGGAGGAGTAGCCTGGAGAAAAGATTCACTGCATATTCTATTATTTAGACCCATGGTTTTCACCCCGGGCCATTCTGCCCCCCAGGGGACACTGGGCAATGTCTGGAGACATTTTTGGTTACTGTGACTTGGTCAGGGCCAGGGGTCGGCGGTGGGGGGTGCTACTGACATCTGGTGGGTAGAGGTCAGAGAGCTGTAAAGCATCCTTCAGGGCACAGGACAGCCCCACAACCAAGAATTATCTGACCCCAAATGTTAGTGCTGCCAAGGTTGGGAAAACTTGATTCGGAACATCTACAAATTGGTAAGGGATAAAAGAAGAGATGTACGGCCACTGCACTCCAGCCTGGGCGACAGAGCGAGACTCCGTCTCAAAAAAAAAAAAAAAAAGAAAAAAGAAGAGATGTAACCAAGAGCGAAGTAGGCAAAGGATGTGAGTGGCAATTTATAATAAAGGCCTGAAATTCAAATGGCTCATAAGTCCAGAAAAAGACACTGAACTTCGTCTTCATGAACAATGAGGAAAATGCAAAAGAAAACCGGATGCTACTTTCTGCCAGTCACATGGAATAAAATCCAGCGTAAGATCACCTGCTACTGATCTGAGTATGAGATGGTATAACCTGACTCACAACTGCAGGATCTTTCTACAGAAATAATCACTCAAGTGCAGGAGTTCAAGACCAGTCTGGACAACAACGTGAGACCCTGACTCTAACAAAAAATAAAATAATTTAGTGGGCATGGTGACCCGTGCCCATAGTTTCAGCTACTCGGGAGACAAAGGCAGGGAGGATTGCTTGAGTCCAGGAGATCAAGGCTGCCTGAGCCATGATGGCGCCACTGCACTCCAGCCTGGGCAACAGAGCAAGACCCTGTCTGAAAACAAAATGAAACAAAAGTGCAAGGCAGGCACTAACTGATGGTTCATAAGAGTGTAAAACTGGATAGAATTCCAAATATTCGTTAATAGGGAATGGGTAAATATCAACCTTCAGTAGCAGCTCGGGACCTACAGAGTTTAATCATGAGAAACTACACGTGTCTGTTACACCATCTGTGGCCATGAGATTTTAAAATAGATCACTGGCTCAAAAACAAACAAACAGACAAAAACATTTGCTGGAAGCTGATCCAAACAGACCACAAGGGTTAACTCTGAAGAATTAAAATGCACACTGAAGCATGTTCAAAATGTGATTCAAGCATTTCCCCTTCTTTCTTCTTTTACCCTTCCTTCTCCTCGCCCTTTCTCTGAGAGTTACACATATACTCTGCTTTTTCCCTCATTCTGTTTTCATGGACGGTGAGATGGACAATGGCTGCCCCAGGCTTACTGTCCACAGTGTGGTATCCTCTAGGCCTGGGAAAATTGGACTTTCTGAAACACACATCATGGCCTGTGGGACAAATCTGGCCCACTGCCTGTTGTTATAAATAAAGTTTTATTGGAACACGGCCTGTCTCATTTGTTTATGTATTGTCTGTCTATAGATAGTTTTGTACCACAATAACAGAGTTTAGTAGCAGCAACCGTATGGCCGAAAAAGCTGAGAATATTTACCATCTGGCTCTTCACACACAAAAAAACTGCCGACCTCTGTTTTAAAATGTAAAAATATAAAATTTCTAGGAGAAAAATCTTTGTGGCATTGGGCTGGGCAAAGATTTCTCAGACACAATACCAAAAGCCCACTTCATTTAAAAAAAAAAAAAAAGGATAAACTGGATATTATCAAAATTTAAAACTTTTGCTCTGTGAAAGATACTGCTAAGAGAAGTAAAATCCACCAACTGGAGTAAACATTTGCAAAAAGGACTTGTAGTTAGAACACCTTTTTTTTTTTTTGAGTCAAAGTCTCACTCCACTGCCCAGGCTGAAGTGCACTGCCATAAGCATAGCTCACTGCAGCTATAAACTCTTGGGTTCAAGCAATCCTCCTGCCTCAGCCTTCTGGCTAATATTTTATTTTTTGTGGAGATGGGGTCTCACTATGTTGCTATGTTGCCCACACTGGTCTCGAATTACTGGTATCAAGTGATCCTCCCATCTCAGCCTCTCACAGTGTTAGAATTATAGGGGTGAGCCACTTCACCCAACCGAGAACACTTTTTGTTTTTTTTTTTTTTGAGATGGAGTCTCGCTCTGTCGCCCAGCTTGGAGTGTAATGGTGTGATCTCCGCTCACCGCAAGCTCCACCTCCCAGGTTCACGCCATTCTCCTGCCTTAGCCTCCCGAGTAGCTGGGAGTACAGGCACCCACCATAAGGCCCAGCTAATTTTTTGTATTTTTAATGGAGACAGGGTTTCACCGTGTTAGCCAGGATGGTCTAGATCTCCTGACCTCGTGATCTGCCCGCCTCGGCCTCCCAAAGTCCTGGGATTACAGGTGTGAGCCACCGCGCCTGGCCCAGAACACTTTCTTTTAAGCTCTCAAAACATAAGCAGGCCAGTGTGGTGGCTCACGCCTGGAATTCCAGTACTTTGGGAGGCCAGGGTGGGTGGATCACCTGAGGTCAGGAGTTTGAGACAAGTCCGGCCAACATAGTGAAACCCCATCTCTACAAAAATAAAACAACAAAAAAAATTAGCAAGGCGTGATGGTGGGCATCTGTAATCTCAGTTACTGGGGAGGCTGAGGCAGGAGAATCGCTTGAACTCAGGACGCAGAGGTTGCAATGAGCCGAGATCGCGCCACTGCATTCCAACCTGGGCAATAGGGCCAGACTCTGTCTCCAAAGAAAAACAAAACAAAACAAAACAAAACCCAAAAACAACATAATGAGCAAACAACCTGGTTTCAAAAATGGCAAAAGATTTGAACAGACGCTACACCAAAGAATATATATGGATGGCAGACAGGCACATGAAAAGATGCTCAACGTCATTAGTCAACTTAAAACCACATCGAGACACCACTACCAACCTATTAGAATGGCTAAAACAAAATAAAACAAAAACAACCAACAACAACAAAACAATATCAAGTGCTGGCAGGGATGTGGAGAAGCCAGAATATTCATGCACTGCTGGTGGGAATGCAAAAATGTGAAATGTGACAGCCACTTTGGAAAACAGATTGGCAGTTTCTTATGGTGAAATATACACTTAGCATGGGATCCAGCAATCCTACTCCTAGTATTAAGGCAATAGAAAGGAAAATCTATGTTCACACAAAAATCTGTATATAAATGTGTAGAGTGGCATTATTCATAATCATCCAAAACTACAACAACCCAAATATTCTTTAAGCCATTCATGGATAAACTGGGATATACCATACAACAGACTACTACTAGGCAATAAAAGGTACCACCAATTCATGCTACTTGTGTGAATCTCAAATACATCTTGCCACATCATTTCTGTGCCTACCTGGAAAAGGCAAAACCATAGGGATGGATCTGCGGTCGATGGGGTTAGGGAGTGAGGGGAAAAGTTGATTACACAGGGATAGGAGGAGGGAGTATTTCTGTTTGGGGGAGAGCGAACTTTCCAATCTTTATTATGGTGGTAATCAAACAACTTTATCCATTTGTCAAAACGCAGAGAACTCTACTCCAAAGAATGAATTTTCCTACATGCAAATTTAAAAATAAATTGTCTGAGTGTGGCGACTCATGCCTTTAATCCCAGGGCTTTCGGAGGCCAACATGGGAGGACTGCTTGAACCTGGAGTTCGAGACTGGCCTGGGCAGCACAGAAAGATGCCATCATTACAAAAAAAAAAAAAATTAAAATTACCCAGGAATGGTGATGCATGCCTGTATGCAATCCCAGCTAATCGGGGGCTTGGTCAGGAGGATCACTACAGCCTGGGAGGTCAATGCTGCAGTTAGCTATGATTGCACCACTGCAGTCCACCCTGGGTGACAGACTGAGATCCTGCCTCAAAAACAACAACAAAACCACAATAAAAATAAATTTTAAAAGGTTTAAAAAGAGAACTTCTGCTTTGTGGCCCTGTTCCTCCTGACATTCTGAGTCAAGGCTGAGCAGCCCCGGCAGGTCAAGTTCTTGGTCAACGAGCAACAAGGGAGAAACCAACAGCCTGCACCCCCAAGCAGTTTCATGGTGTTTCCGGGCCCCCACCCCACTCTCTGGAGGCCCTTTGCTTGACCTTCTCCAAGTCTGCATCATCAATCCCGGGCCAAATCAGCTTCTGTCCCACAAACTCCAACCGCGACCGGGCCTGTCACCACTCAATTATCAATGACTCCCAAGTTGTAGCTGCCTCTGGCTCTCAAGGTGCAAGGCCTGCACTGTCCCGCAATCAAGATGCTCACCTCTCTGATCTTCCCTGTCAGTGGTCACCACGCACTGAGGCTCAGACGTCACGCGATGATGCTCACAGTCAGGCGTGCTGTTAATAAGTGTCAGGGCCAGGCCTCAAGTTGTCATGACAGTGCAACTGTCATATTGGCAAGGCCCTTCACGATCGGACCTAGGTGGTTCTCCAGTCTCAGTCGCCACCCTCCCTTCCCGCTCACTCCAGCTTCTTGCCAATATGCTACAGGCCTCTGTTTTGGCTGTTCCCTCTGCAGGGCACAACTGTCCTCTCCTTCACTTCCCAGCTCATTTTTCAAAATTAATATACATATTTTTAAAGAGTGGGGGTCTCACTATGTTGCCCAGGCTGGTCTTGAACTCCCAAGCTCAAGTGATCCTCCTACCTTGGCCTCCCAAAGTGTTGGGATTGCAGGTGTGAGCCATCACGCCTGGCCTCCCAGCTCACTTTTATTTTTACTTATTTATTTTTCTTTTGAGACAGGGTCTTTCTCTGCTGCCAAACTGGAGTGCAGTGGCACAATCACGGCTCACTGCAGCCTCGAACTGCCTCAGTTTCCCAAGTAGCTGGGACTACCGGTGTGTGCCACCATACCCGGCTGATTTTTAAATTTTTTATAGAGACAAGGGTCTCATTTTGTTGCCCATGCTGGCTTCAAGTCATCCTCCCACCTGGGCCTCCCAAAGTGCTGGGATTATAGGTGAGAGTCACTATACCAGGCTGGCTCATCTTTAAAAAGCTACCTTCCTGGCCCGGTGTGGTGACTCACGCCTGTAATCGCAGCACTTTGGGAGGCTGAGGCAGGCGGATCACCTGAGGTCAGGAGCTTGAGACCAGCATGGCCAACATAGCGAAACCCCATCTATACTAAAAATACAAAAATTAGCTGGGTGTGATGGTACATACCTGTAGTCCCAGCTACTCAGGAGGCTGAGACAGGAGACTCACTTGAACCCGGGAGGCAGAGGTCGCAGTGAGTCAAGATCATACCACTGTACTCCAGCCCAGGCAAGAAAGTGAGACTGTCTCAAAACAAACAAACAAACAAAAAACCACCTCCCCAAGGACAACGGGTTACTCTAGTTCTCAGCGCCTCCATGCCATTGCTGTAAACCTTCATTACTGTCCAAACCACTCCTATCATTATTTGCTTTACACTCAACGACCAGTGTCAATGGTGAGAACCTTGAGGGCCCAGGTTATATCATTGCCATTTAAGAGTCCCCAGGCAAACCCAGGGCGTGTCACACAGCAGGACAGGCGGCTGCTGGCTCTCAGACAGGCTGGAGTGCAGAGGCATGATCACGGCTCACTGCAGCCCTGGCCTCCTGGGCTCAGGTGATCCTCCCACCTAAGCCTCCCAAGTACCTAGGACTGCATAGTGATGCGCACCTGCATCACTATGCAGTCCTACTAAGTCCTCTATGTAGTTCTGATTAAGCTTTTTTATGTTTTGTAGAGAGGGGGGTCTTGCTTTGTCACCCAGGCTGGAATGCAATGGTGTGGTCTTGGCTCACTGTAACCTCCACCTCCTGGGTTCAAGCAATTCTCCGGCTTCAGCCTCCCGAGTATCTGGGATTACAGGCACCTGCCACCATGCCTGGCTAATTTTTGTATTTTTAGTAGAGATGGGGTTTCACCATGTTGGCCAGGCTGCTCTCGCACTCCTGACCTGAGGCAATCTGCCCACCTTGGCCTCCCAAAGTGCTGGAATTACAGGCATGAGCCATCACACCCGGCTGCTTTTTTATGTTTTGTAGAGCGGGGGGGGGGGGGGGGGGGTGGTCTTACTATGTTGCCCAGGCTGGTCTTTAACTCCTGACCTCAAGTGATCCTCCCACCTCAGCCTCCCAAGCACTGGGCTTAGAGGCGTGCCTGACCTCAGGGAGAAGTATTGGCTGGATGATCTCTGAAGGTTTTTGACTCCAATGCACTATTTTAAACAATCCTGGTTGTCTACGTGACACCACTGATGTTGTTCACATCCGTAGATCATCTAGCACATATCCAGGGGAGAGAGATGTGTGCATCTTTATGTGTAACAGAAAAAGAGGCTGTTTCCACCAGGCATGTATGAGAATCGCTTTCATTGCATCATGATGGAGCAGGTATTCTAAACCACTTGAGCCAGAGCAAAACTAGAACAGTCAAATCTATCTTCAGGCTCAATCTTGACACTTCACACATCATCTGATAGGGCTTGGACCCAGTAATTGTTAAGGTCCTTTCCAGATGCAACATTCTGAGTCTTCAAGGTAAAAAAGGCTTAGGTCATTCAGGAAATGCTCTGCTGCCAGAGAAAACCTAAAGCACCACCTGACCCAGTTATAACTGCCACGCAACGCGAGGTCTCAGGTGGACACAGCACCGGCTTCTTCCAGGCCCCTGCCCATGGCCCACAGAAGGGCAGGATGCCTGGCTGGAGCAGCTCCAGCTAAGTGACAATTCCCTATCAGCCAGGCTGAGAAGCCCGGGGCAGGAGCAGGTCAGGTGCGGCTGGCCTATGGCCCAGTCCAGGCACCCCACAGCCCTGCTAAGAGCTCTGGCTTCTTTCTGGCTGGTCAAGGCCAAAGGCCACTGCAGGGATCTCGCACGGAAGTGCAAAGCGACAGGGAATGGCAGGAAAAAACCCTGGACTCTGGAGTCTGGAGTCTGGCAGGCCCGAGCTGGGCACTAAGTCTCCTGCTCACCGGCTGAACTACTATGCAGAAGTCGCTCCCCCTTCCCAGAGCTTCAGCTTCCTCCACTGGGGATGTCACCCCCTGCTCCACAGCGCCTGGTACAGTGAGTACCTGTCTCTAGTCCCACTTCATGAACAAAATCAAGGTGAACGTATGTCTCCCCAACCTCCCTGTCTGCAGCTACAAACACCTTCATCTCCTCTCCTCCTGCCCTTGCCCTCTCTTCAAACCGCCTCCGCCCCCTGAATTACTTCGTTTGGTGGCACAGCCCCACCTGTCCCCCAAGCCACCTCTCTCTCTCCCTTGGACCTAATCAAGCACCATGTCCTGCCAGTTTAACACGTGAGATCTCTCACTGTCCTGCCACCTCTCTGCCACCATCCCCATACAGATTCCCGTCACCTCCTCCTAGACAGACTCCTAAGTGGGATTTCAAACTCAGTGTCTCTAAACCCAGCTTCATCTTCTCCCGCCTAGTCACTCCCCTTCCTTGAGTCTGCCTGTTTCTGTTCATGATGACATGAGTCTGGCCATCGAGTTGTTCAGGATTGTTCCCTCTCCTGTGATTCCTTCCCCTGACATAAATGTCTTGCTGTGAAAAAAAAAAAAATTTTTTTTTTTTTTTTTAGAGATGGGATCTCACTCTGTTGCCCAGGATGGTCTTGAACTCCTGGCCTTGAGCAATCCTCCACCTTGGCCTCCCAAGTTGTCGGGGTTACAGGTGTGAGCCACTACACCCAGCCACAGATGTCTGTCTGACAGGTACCTGGATCCAGTCACTTCTGAGTGGTCTGCCAATCTTTCCTTTCCCTGGCACAGACAAAATAGCAACCACGTGCCAGGCACAGAGCATAGCATCAGGCATACAAAACAAAGAAGCAGTCCCAGTCCTGACCCTCAAGCGGTTCAGCCATTACGGGGCCACCTCAGTACTGCAATAGCCCATGACTAGTTTCTCCTTGTCTCCCCCCAGCCTCTCCACCAGGGTGAGCAGTGAACTAAAACTGCTCAGTAGCCACCCTCTGGCCTAGCCGCAGAGTAACAGCCAAGCCCTCTGCCCACCGGCCACCTGAGCACTCCTGCCACGACTACCCACTTCATCCTTCTTGCCCCTAAAGAACCCACGTGGTTCTTTGAACACACGATATTCTCTGAACACTGCGATGTTCCACCTCCGGTCTTCGCTGTATCCTACAAAGCCCCACCCCATTGTCTTTGCCTGGGTAACTCCTCCCCACCGCTACTGCCTCCTCTCCTCCAGGAAGCATTCTGGGCTCTCCTGTGCCCATCCAGGTCCCTCTTCTGGGCTTCCACATCAGCCAGGGCATCACTCTCACCACACTCATCAGAGTGGGCTGAGATGACCTACACACATCATGCACACTCTCCAGAGCCTAGCGTGGGCCAGGACACAGCAGCGGAGCAGGGAGAGTCGTTCAGAGGCGGGAGCGAACCTCACTTCCCTCCCACAGGCTGGCTTCCGTCGGTCTTCCCCTGACCCACAGCTCGGGTTGGCCGCACCGCCTCGCTACTGCCACCTAGGGGCGCCAGTCGGGCGCTGCGCTTCTCTTGCCATTCAGCCTTGAATTCGATTCAATAAACTGAACGGGATGGGAACACTAAAGAGGGAACAGTTGATTCCGGTCGGGGGGAGGAAGAGTGGCAGTCAGACGAGACTTCAAACGGCCAGTGAGCTCTGGGCTGAGCCATGGAGCCTGAGCAACGGATCTCCAGGTGGAAGAGATCTGTCTCCAGGTGGAGGCTGCAACAGGCAGGGAGGGTTAGAGTTTGGCGTCTACATGCAGGGGCAGGGAGCGTTTGGGTGTGAAGGAACTGGTACTCCAAACTAAGGGCTTCTAACTTTATCTTTTAAGCCACGAAAGAGGTCAAGAAAACGTCTTTTTTCTGCCCAAAGATTTTAAATCAGAAGGGACACAATTAGATGTGCATTTACAGAACAGAACTCCTGCTGGAGTGTGGAAAGGGGAAGAGATGGGAAGCCGCGAGTGAGAGAGGCAATACATTTTCATAATTTCTTGTTTTTTTCATAAACAAACAGTTTTTTCATAATTCTCATTTCTTTTACTTGAAATAGCAACATGGGCTGGGTGCGGTGTCTCACGCCTGTAATCCCAGGACTTTAGGAGGCCAAGGCAGATGGATCTCCTGAGGTCAGGAGTTCAAGACCAGCCTGCTCAATAAGGCGAAATCCTGTCTCTATTAAAAATACAAAAAATTAGCCGTGCGTTGTGGCGGCCGCCTGTAATCCCAGCTACTCGGGAGGCTGAGGCAGGAGAATCGCTTGAACTCGGGAGGCAAAGGTTGCAGTGAGCCGAGATGGCACAACTGCACTCCAGCCTGGGCTACAAGGGTGAAACTGTGTCTCCAAAAAGAAAAAAAAAAAAAAAAAAGCACCATGATCTCAGACTCAACACATCCAAACTGAAACTCTGTCTGCTCAAAACCAATGCGTCAACATAAACAGTATTATTTCCTTCCACATTTGGAGACGTTCACGTATCTCAACCTCTTTGTGGGCCTTGAAGTTGCAGAATTTGATAACAGATCCCAGCACAAAACTTTGCACACAGAAAATACTTGATGACAACTGAGTGGAGTGTCCTGGAGCCTTGCGATTATGGGAGCAATACAACCGGGTGGTTAAGAGTAAGGGTTTTGAATCAGAGTTCAAACCCTGGCGCAGCCACTTTAGTGCATGAGACTGGTCATATGAAGTGACCCATCTAAGCCTCAGTTTCTTCATCTCTAAAATGGAAATTAATGGAAATTATAACATCATCCGCCTCAAGGACTGGAGACAAACGTCCACAAAGTGTCGAGCTCATAGTAAATCCTCAATAAATACTGGTGGTTATGTATAACATCATTTATTCAGTGCCTACCAGGTACAGACCACGCACAACGCAACAGGCTTCTCAACCCCTTCAATCTGCACCACACTTTTGTCCTTCCCATTTTACAGATAAGAAAACTAAGGCTCAACAGAGTCAAGCTTGTTCGAGGTCTTGGGAGCATCTCCCAGGGCATTAGAACTTTTGGAGGAAGGGATTTAGTTCAGTAATGGTTCTCACCTGCGTGTATGAGAGAGTGGAAGAGACCCCTCCCCCGCAACCCGGGACATCTGGCAATGTTTGGAGATCTTGTTGATCCTCACGACTTGGGGGATGGGGATACTGCTGGCATCTAGTGGGTAGAGGCCAGGAATACGGCTCAACTTCCTACATTGCACAGGGAAGGCCCCCACCCACAACCAAAAACTATCTGACCCCGAACATCAGTAGTGCTAACGTTGAGAAACCCTTCTCTAGCCAGGTCACTCTCCTGATCTTCCCACTTCTGGCCATCCGGATCTTAGATGAACACTTTCCAGCAAGGGGGCTCAGTCCCACCACGGGAAGCCCGTACAGAAGTTGTGCAGAAGTTCTTCCCCACCTGCCCTGCACACAGTAGGGACCAAAACCCATTTTAACAAGCCCGGCAGCCCAGAGCACCGGAAAAGGAAGGAAGGGCATCCATCCCCCATTGTTAAACTGTGTGCAGTTTGTGTTTCCAACAGACACACACACATATTTTACAAATCCTAACGTCCCACGCCCCACAAACAGCTTTGTTAGAGATGGCGCTCAAAAAAAGATGCAGTTTAGATTTTTTTTCCCCCCCCAGGACTCCCGTGTATCTACTGAAGGGTTTGCACACTTCTCAAAGGACCTCGCACCGGCCGCGGTGCTCTGACAACGACCACAAAAGAATCTGTGGGATTTCCCGGGGGAGCGAGCCCGTGGGCCGTGACCTCTGCGGGCTCAAAGCGTTCCCCGCGCTCCCCCCGCCGCTGGCCCCACTCTCCCGCCCCCGGAGCCCGGGCTTCCAAGGCGACCTGGGCCCCCGGCCGTGCAGCCCGGCCCCCCGGCGCATGCCCACGCCGTATCCCCCCTCGCCCGTCCCTCGAGGCGCCAGAGGAATCCGGCCCCAGGGCCTGTTGCCGGCGCCTACACCGGCCCGCCCCGACCCGCCCGCCGCGGCCCCAGCGCGCGTCCCCTCCCGCGGTCCGGCGCGGCCTGGGCCTCGGCCGGTGCAGGCCCGCGGGCGCCCCGCGGCCAGGCCAGGCGAGCTCAGGCCTGCCGCGGCCTACCCCGTCGGGCGCCGCCGAAGGCCCCCCACCGCCTCACCTGGACGCGGGCGGGCGGGCCCGGGGCTGCTCCGGGGCGGGCGGGAGGCGGCGGCGGCGCGGCGCTAACGGCTCCGCTCGGCCTCGGTAGCGGTGGCGGCGGTGGCGGCGACGGCGACGGCGGCAGCGGCTCCTCCTCAGCGCGCACGACCCGCTCCGGCCCGCGGACCGGACACGCCCCCCCGGCGCGCGCGCCCATTGGTCGGCGTCCGCCACGTCGCGCTGCTCATTGGCCGTCGTGGCTGTCGCGGCACCCCGGGGCGCGCGGGAGAGGCGGGACTTCCGGTCGGCGCCGCCTGCGAAGGACTCCGCGGCCGGCGGAGACGCGGGCAGCCAGCGATGGCCGCGGAGGGGGCGGACTGGGTTCCGGCCCTCGGAGGCTGACGGAAGGCGGTGGCTGAGTAGCGGCGCCTCTGGTTGAGCGCTCGCCGTATGTCCCGCACCTGTGTGACCTGCCGCCGCCGCCCAGTAAGGTAGGAACGGTCAGCGCGCCGGGGTTACGCGTACAAAACCTAGGTTCGAATCCCGGCCCCGACGTTTCCTCACGTAGTGCGGTTGGGCAGGAGCTGACGTCACCTTGCCGGGCCTCAGTTTCCTTTTCTGGTGCGCTGAGGAGGCGGGGCATGGAACGTGGTCAGAGCACCATCGGTGCTGGCTCTTTGAGCAAGCCAGTTCCCGAAGGCTCAGCCTCTCATTCATTCATTAAAATGTCATTGAGCGCCTACTGTGTGTCAGTCACTGTATGGGCAGTGAGCAGAAAAAAAATACCTGGTCTTATTGGGCTAACATTCTAAGCCAGCGCTGACCTAGAATGCCCTAGTAGAAATACATACAACCTACATGTTTAATTTTTTTATGCTTTAATTTTTTAAATAAAGATGGGCTCTGGCTCTGTTGCCCAGGCTGGTCTGGAACTCCTGGACTCAAGTGATTCTCCTGCGTCCGCCTCACAAAGAGCTGGGATTACAGGCATGCTTGCACTCTGCCTAATTTTGTTTTTCTTTTTTTTTGTGTGTGTGTGATCTGAAAATAATAATCTTTTTATTTTTATTTATTTATTTGAGAAGGAGTCTTGCTGTGTCACCAGGCTGGAGTGCAGTGGCGTGATCTCGGCTCACTGCAACCTCCGCTTCCCGGGTTCAAGCGATTCTCCTGCCTCAGCCTCCTGAGTAGCAGGGACTACAGGCGCGTGCCACCACAACCAGCTAATTTTTGTATTTTTAGGAGTGACGGGGTTTCACGGTGTTGGCCAGGATGGTCTCTCTCTCTTGACCTCCTGATCCGCCCACCTCGGCCTCCCAAAGTGCTGGGATTACAGGCGTGAGCCACCATCTGGCCTAGAAAAGCTTTTTACAGATTGGGTCTCACTGTGTTGCCCAGGCTGGAGTACAGTGGCTGTTCACAGGTACAATCATCCCACAGGTTTAACTCCTGACCTCAAGCAGTCCTCCTGCCTCAGGCTCCCAAGTAGCTGGGATTATAGGCATGTGCCACCACACCTAGCTCAATTAAATGTTAAATTTAACATTTAATTGTTATATTTTATGGTAGCTAGCATTCTGGATCATCACGGTGCAATAGAAATATAAGCAAAGCAGGCCAGGCACAGTGGCTCATGCCTGTAATCCCAGCACTTTGGGAGGCCAAGGCAGGCAGATCACGAGGTCAGGAGTTCAAGACCAGCCTGGCCAACATGGTAAACCCCCATCTCTACTAAAAATACAAAAATTAGCTGGGCGTGGTGGCGGGTATCCGTAATCCCAGCTAATCGGGAGGCTGAGGCAGGAGAATCGCTTGAAACTGGAAGGCAGAGGTTGCAGTGAGCCAAGATCCTGCCTCTGCACTCCAGCCTAGGTGAAAGAGGGAAATTCCATCTCAAAAAAAAAAAGAAGTATAAGCAAGCCACAGATTTGTCAGCGAGGTATGTAATTTAAATTAATTAAATTGTTAGCCATATTTAAAAATAAGTAAAAAGAAACAGGTGATGTTAATTGTAATGTGTTTTATTTAACTCAGTATGTTGAATATGTTATTATTTAAACATGTAGTCAATATTTTAAAATACAGGATATTTTGTATCTATTATCTTTCCAAAACACAAGATACTTTGTGTGTCCTTTTTCTTTCCTGCATGCTTTTTTTTTTTTTTTTTGGAAACAGAGTCTCACTCTGTTGCCCAGCCTGGAATGCAGTGGTGGGATCTCGGCTCACTTCAACCTTCCCCTCCCGGGTTCAAGCAATTCTCCTGCCTCAGCCTCCCTCCCAAGTAACTGGGATCACAGGCACCCGTGACCACACCCCGCTATTTTTTTTTTTTTTTTTTTTGAGACGAATCTCTCTCTGTCTCACCCAAGCTGGAGTGTAGTGGCAGCATCTCAGCTCACTGCAACTTCTGCTTCCCAGGTTCAAAGTGATTCTTCTGCCTCAGCCTCCCCGAGTAGCTGGGATTACAGGCGTGTGCCACCACACCCAGCTAATTTTTGTATTTTTGGTAGAGATGGGGTTTTACCTTGTTGGTCAGGCCGGTCTCGAACTCCTGATGTTAGGTGATCTGCCTGCCTCGCCCTCCCAAAGTGCCGGAATTACAGCCTAATTTTTGTATTTTTAGTAGAGATGAGGTTTCACCATGTTGCCCTGCTTGGTTTTGTTTGTTTGTTTGTTTGGAGACAGAGTCTCACTCTGTTGCCCAGGCTGGAGTGCAGTGGCACGATCTTTGCTCACTGCAACCTCTGCCTCCTGGGTTCAAATGATTCTCCTGCCTCAGCCTTCCGAGTAGCTGAGATTACAGACATTTGCCACCATGCCCGGCTAATTTTTTGTATTTTTAGTAGAGATGGGGTTTCACCATGTTGCCCAGGCTGGCCTCGAACTCCTTACTTCAAGTGATCCACCCGCCCTGGCCTCCCATAGTGCTGGTATTACAGGTATGAGCCACCGCGCTCGGCTGCTGCCTGCTTTGGAAATCTAGTATGTATTTTATACTCCACAGCACAGCACAGCACAGCACCGCACATCTCAAGTCGGACTGGCTGCCTGCTTTGGAAATCTAGTATGTATTTTATACTCCACAGCACAGCACAGCACCGCACCGCACATCTCAAGTCGGACTGGCTGCATTTCAAGAGCTCAGCCATCACACATTACCAGTCGCTACTGCATCAGACTGTGCAGTGCTGGATGGGGAGTCAGAAGAGAAACCAGGTGATTTCCATGTCAAGTGAACAGGCTAAGAAAAGCAAATTAGGGAAAGAGCACAGGGAATGTGGAAGTTGCTGTTTGAAAGAGGATGGTTGAGAAGGTTGAAGAGATGTCATTTGCAGAGGGACCCAAAGGAGGTGAGAGCGCTGAACGAATAGTTACATTCTTCGTTGTCTGCCACAGTGCTGTCCAGAAGAACTTCCCACAATAATGGGCATGTTCCGTATCAGCACCGTCCAATTCAGTAGCCCCTGGCTCCGTGGGGTTTTCTTTCTTTCTGTTCTTCTTTTCTTTCTTTCTTTCCTTTTTCTCTTTCTTTTTTTTTTTTTTTTTTTATATGGAGTCTCACTGTCTTACCCAGGCTGGAGTGCAGTGGTGTGATCTTAGCTCACTGCAAACTCCGCCTCCTGGGTTTAAGCGATTCTCTTGCCTCAGCCTCCCAAGTAGCTGGAACTACAGGCGTGCACCACCACGCCTGGCTAATGTTTATATATATTTTTTGTTTTGTTTTGTTTTTGTTTTGTCTGAGGCAGAGTCTCGTCCTGTCGCCCAGGCTGGAGTGCAGTAGCACGATCTCGGCTCACTGCAAGCTCCGCCTCCCAGGTTCACTCCATTCTCCTGCGTCAGCCTCCCAAGTAGCTGGGACTACAGGCGCCCGCTACCACGCCCAGCTAATTTTTTCTTGTATTTTTAGTAGAGATGGGGTTTCACCATGTTAACCAGGATGGTCTGTATCTCCTGACCTCGTGATCTGACGGCCTTGGCCTCCCAAAGTGCTGGGATTACAGGCGTGAGCCACAGTGTCCGGCCTATATTTATATTTTTATTTATTATTATTATCATCATTATTATTTTTTTGAGACGGAATCTTGCACTATCACCCAGGCTGGAGTGCAGTGGTGTGATCTCGGCTCACTGCAACCTCTGCCTCCCGGGTTCAAGTGATTCTCGTGCCTCAGCCTCCCAAGTAGCTGGGACCGCCTGCCACCACACCTGACTAACTTTTTTTGTATTTTTAGTGGAAACAGGATTTCACCATGTTGGCCAGGCCAGTCTTGAACTCCCAACTTC
This sequence comes from Macaca thibetana thibetana, assembly GCF_024542745.1. NCBI lineage: Eukaryota > Metazoa > Chordata > Mammalia > Primates > Cercopithecidae > Macaca > Macaca thibetana. Next base: position 16,151,429 of record NC_065596.1, on the reverse strand, counting down.
AGGTGATCCACCAACCTCGGCCTCCCAAAGTGCTGGGATTACAGGCATGAGCCACTGCATCTGACCTGCATATGTGTTTTGTGGGGTGTTTTTTTTTTTGCACTTGGCATATGGCTGGTACCATTAAAGAACTGACTTTCTGGCCAGACAACAGCAGCTTATGCCTGTAATCTCAAGCACTTTGGGAAGCCGAAGTGGGAGGATCACTTGGGGCCAGGAGTTCCAGACCAGCCTGGGCAACATAGCAAGCCCCTATCTCTACCAAAGAAAAAAAAAAAATAGCCAGGTGATATGGTGTGGGCCTTTAGTCTCGGCTACTTGAAAGGCTGAGGTGAGAGGATTTCTCGAGCTCAGTAGTTCGACACTGCAGTGAGTTGTGATCATGCCACAACACTTCAGCCTGGGCAACAAAGCAAAACCCCATGTCAAAAAACAAAAACAAACAAAAAAAAACTGAGCATAAGTTTTTAATTAATTCAAATGTAAATAACCACATAGAGTTAGTGGCTCCTGTAGTGGACGGCATAGGGTTAGTACAGTGGTGACAAGTTCTCTGAATTAAGTGGGTCCTTCATGGCAAATGCTTTATGGACATCCTCCTGTGAAATCCTAGAAATAGGCTGGGCAGGGTGGCTGATGCCTATAATCCCAGCACTTTGGGAGGCCGAGGCAGGCGGATCACGAGGTCAGCAGTTCAAGACAAGTCTAGCCAACATAGTGAAACCCCATCTCTACTAAAAATACAAAAATTAGCCAGGCATGGTAGCAGGCGCCTGTAATCCCAGCTACTCAGGAGGCTGAGGCAGGAGAATCGCTTGAACCCAGGAGTTGGAGGTTGCAGTGAGCTGAGATTGCGCCGCTGCACTCCAGCCTGTGCAACAAAGCGAGACTGTCTCAAAAACAGAACAAAACAAAACAAAAACACGAAATCCTAGAAATAGCTCTGTGATATGGGAGCTATAATCATTGTTCCCACAATGAAAAATAAACTTCATTCATTCATCTATACTTTAGTATTGTTGATAGATTTTATTTTTTAACCCAGGTGTGGTGGCTCACATATATAATCCCAACACTTTGGGAGGCTGAGGCAGGCAGATCACTTGAGGTCAGGAGTTCAAGACCAGCCTGGCCGCCAGGCATGTTGGCTCACTCCTGTAATCCCAGCACTTTGGGAGGCCAAGGTGGGTGGATCACGAGGTCAAGAGATCGGGATCATCCTGGCTAACATGGTGAAACCCTGTCTCTACTAAAAATACAAAAAATTAGCCGGGCATGGTGGTGGACGCCTGTAGTCCAGCTACTTGGGAGGTGGAGGCAGGAGAATGGCGTGAACCCGGGAAGCAGAGCTTGCAGTGAGCCAAGACCATGCCACTGCACTCCAGCTGGGGCAACAGAGCGAGACTCCATTTCAAAAAATAAAAAATAAACCAGCCTGGCCAACATGGTGAAACCCCGTCTCTTCTAAAACTACAAAAATTAGTTGGGCTTGGTGGCGCCTGTAATCCCAACTACTTGGGACCTGAGGGAGGAGAATCACTTGAACCGGGGAAGCAGAGGTTGCAGTGAGCCAAGATCGCGCCATTGCACTCCAACCTGGGCAACAAAAGCCAAACTCCATTTAAAAAAAAAAAAAAAAAAAAATGTTCTAAACTGAGATTGGAGTGATGGGCAACAGAGTGAGACTGTCTCAAAAAAAAAAAAAAAAAAAGACTTTATCTTTTAGAAAAATTTAAACCTGGCACAGTGGCTCACACCTATAATCCCAGCAGTTTGGGAGGCTGAGGTGGGAGGATCTCTTGAGGCCTGGAGTTTGAGACCAGCGCAGGTAATATGACAAGACCCCCCATCTCTAGCAAAAATTTAAAAAATTTGCTGGGTGTGGTAGGACGCACCTGTGCTCCCAGGTACTGAGGAGGCTGAGGTGGGAGGGCTGGTTAAGTCTGGGAGGTCAAGGCTACAGTGAACTGTGATTGCACCACTGCCGTCCATTCTGGGTGACAGAGTGTGACCTTATCTCAAAATAAATAAATAAATAAAATAAAAATTTTAGATTTACAGAAATACTGCCAAAGTAGTAGTAGAGAGTTACCAGGCCTGGTGCAGTGGCAGGTGCTTATAATCCCAGCTACTTGGGAGGCTAAGGTGGGAGGATCTCTGAGCCCAGGAGTTGCAGAACACCCTGGGCAACATAGCCAGACCCTGTCCTTTTTTTTCTTTTTCTTTTTTTTTTTTTGAGACCAAGTCTCACTCTATCGCCCATGGAGTGCAGTGGTGTGATCTCAGCTCACTGCAATCTGCGTATCCTGGGTTCAAGTGATTCTCCTGCCTCAGCCTCCCGAGTAGCTGGGATTATATGCACCCACCACCACACCCAGATAATTTTTATATTTTTAGTAGAGATGAGTTTTCACCATGTTGGCCAGGCTGGTCTCCAACTCCTGACCTCAGGTGATCCACCTGCTTTGGCTTCCCAAAGTGCTGGGATTACAGGCGTGAGACCTGACCCTGTGTTAAAAACAAACAAAAAACCAGAATTACCATTATTCCCTATTAGTTAAATATTTTAGTTACAAATGAGTAACACATTGGTAACAAATTAATAATGATAATTTGTTGCAATTAATAGACCAATACTGATACTTTGCTATTAACTGAAGGTCAGAGTTTATTTAGTCTTCCTTTGTGTTGCCCTAGTATCTTTTTTCTCTTCCAGGGTCCTACCCAGGAGACCATCTCACTTTTTTTTTTTCTTTTTGAGATGGAGTCTCGCTCTGTCACCTGGACTGGAGTGCAGTGGTGTGATCTCGGCTCACTGCAGCCTTCACCTCCTGGGTTCAAGTGATCCTTCTGACTCAGCCTCCCAAGTAGCTCAGTCTACAGGGACCCACCATCATGCCCGGCTAATTTTTGTATTTTTAGTAGAGACGGGGTTTTGCCATGTTGGCCAGGCTGGTCTTGAACTCCTGACCTCAAGTGATCCACCTGCCTCGGCCTCCCAACGTGCTGGGATTACAGGCGTAAGCCACCGCGCCCAACCAGTTCATCTCACTTTCAGTTCTCTTACCTCATTAGGCTCTTCTTAGCTGTGACAGATTCTCAAACTTCCCTAATTTGTGATGACCTTGACAGTTTTGAGGAGTGCCAGTCAGGTATTTTGGTAAGAATGTCCCTCTTTTGGAATTTATGTGGCATTTTTCTCATAAGAGTGGGATGACATGTTTTTGGCAGCAAGATCAAGGAAGTAAAGTGCCATTTTCATCACACCATATCAAGGGTACAGCCTATCAAATTTATTGTTTTTTTATTTAAAGACACAGGGTCCCGGCCGGGCACTGTGGCTCACACCTCTAATCCTAGCCCTTTGGGAGATAGAGGCAGGTGGATCACTTGAGGTCAGGAATTCGAGACCAGCCTGGCCAACATGGTGAAACCCCATCTCTACTAAAAAAGTACAAAAATTAGCTGGATGTGGTGGTGTGCACCTGTAGTCCCAGCTACTCTGGAGGCTGAGGCATGAAAATTGCTTGAACCTGGGTAGTGGAGGTTGTAGTGAGCCAAGATTGTGCTGCTACACTCCAGCCTGGGGACTACAGGTGTGCACCACCATGCCCAGCTAATTTTGTATTTTTTAGTAGAGATGGGTTTTCACCGTGTTGACCAGGCTGGTGTTGAACTCCAGACCTCAGGTGATCCTCCCGTCTTGTTCTCCCAAAGTGCTGGCATTACAGGCATGAGCCACTGTGCCCAGCCCTCCTCTTTTTTTTTTGGAATACGGTGGAAGGAAGTCACTTTATGTAACCCACACCTAAGTTGTGGGAAGTTATACTCTATTTCTTTAAGGGTAGACTGTCTACATAATTTTTTTTTTTTTTTTAATTTTAGAGACAGAGTCTGGCTGTGTTGCCCAGGCTGGAGTGCAGTGGTGTGATCATGGCTCACTGCAGCCTCAACTTCCTGGGCTCAAGGGATCCTTCTGCCTCAGCCTCTAGTAGCTGGGACTACAGGTGTGTGTCATCACATCTGGCTACTTTTTGTATATTTTTGTAGAGGTGGGATCTCACTGTGTTGCTCAGGCTAGTCTGGAACTCCTGGCCTCAAGCACTCCTCCCACCTTGGCCTCCCAAAGTTCTGGGGTTACGATTTACATCACTGCATCTGGCCCACATAAATTATTATTTTTTAAGCTTGTCCACAGCTGAAACATAAGTTTTCTAGAATCCTTCCACGTGGGAGATTTATGTCACTCTCCCCCATGTATTAGGTCATTGAATTATATCAGGATGGAATGCTATATATTTATTTATTTTATTTTATTTTTTATTTTTAAATTTTTTTTGAGACGGAATCTCCCTCTGTCGCCCAGGCTGGAGTGCAGTGACTAGATCTCGGCTCACTGCAAGCTCCGCCTCCCGGCTCCCTCTGTCGCCCAGGCTGGGGTGCAGTAACTAGATCTCGGCTCACTGCAAGCTCCGCCTCCCGGGTTTACACCATTCTCCTGCCTCAGCCTGCCAAGTAGCTGGGACTACAGGTGCCCACCACCTCACCCAGCTAGTTTTTTGTATTTTTTGGTAGAGACGGGGTTTCACCGTGTTAGTCAGGATGGTCTCGATCTCCTGACCTCGTGATCCGCCCATCTCGTCCTCCCAAAGTGCTGGGATTACAGGCTTGAGCCACCGCGCCCGGCCTATTTATTTTATTTTGCTTTTGAGATGGAGTTTTGCCCTTGTTGCCCAGGCTGGAATACAATGGCATGATCTCAGCTCACCACAACCTCTGCCTCCCAGGTTCAAGCGATTCTCCTGCCTCAGCCTTCCAAGTAGATGGGATTACAGGCATGTGCCACCTTGCCCGGCTAATTTTGTATTTTTAGTAGAGACGGGGTTTCTCCACGTTGGTCAGGCTGGTCTTGAACTCCCGACCTTAGGTGATCCGCCTGCCTCGGCCTCCAAAAGTGCTGGAATTATCGGCATAAGCCACCACGCCTGGCCTGGATGTTTATTTTATGCTTTGTGTTATAACCCAATACTACTGTATTTTGTCAGTCAAATTGTTCCGGCTTTGGCCATCTACCACTCTTTAATTTGGCTTCTGTGGCCCTCTGACATATTCCCATCAATGTGTTTTTCAGTGGTTTTTTTGTTTATTTGTTTTATTCGAAGCAGTTGCTTACTTTGTGGCAACACAAAATGCTGCAGGCCTATCTTGTATATTTCTGCCCTTTGTCCTAGAAGCAGCCATGTCTCCAAGGGGGCCCTGGTTCCTTTTAGTAGAGAATGGTATTGAAAGCCAGGATCTGGGGCACCAGGAGTGCTTGTTGCTACTGGAATGTTGTTTCTTTAAATCTTTAGATTACCAGTAGCTTTTTCTTTTTTTTTTTTTTAAGACAGGGTCTCACTATATTGCCCAGGCTGGAGTGCAGTGGTGCCATCTTGGCTCACTGCAGCCTAAACCTCCTGGACTCAAGCCATCCTCCCACCTCAGTGTCCCAAGTAGCTGGGACTATAGGCGTGTGCCACCATGCCCACCTAAATTTTTGCATTTTTTGTAGAGACAGGGTTTTACCATGTTGCTCAGCCTGGTCTCGAACTCCTGAGCTCAAGTGATCCAACCACCTTGGTCTCTCGAAGTGCTGCGATTACAGGCGTGAACCACCAAACCCAGTATCAATAGCTCTTTTCTTTTTCTTTTTCTTTTTTCTTTCCTTTTTTTTTTGTTTTTTTGTTTTTTTGGTTTTTTGTGAAAGGGTCTGCACTCACCAGCTGTGTGACCTTGGCGAGTCATTTAATCTCTCTGAGTTTCAGCTTCCTCATCTCTAAAATGTCTAAAATGGGGGTGGGCCAGATGTGGTGGCTCACACCTGTAGTCCCAGCACTTTGGGAGGCTGAGGTGGGCAGATCATTTGAGGCTAAGAGTTCAGACCAGCCTGGCCAATATGGTAAAACCCCATCTCTACTAAAAGTAAAAAAATTAGCCAGGCATGGTGGTACACACCTGTAATGCCAGCTACTCTGGAGGCTGAGATAAGAGAATCACTTGAACCCGAGAAGGGGAGGTTGCAGTGAGCCAAGATGGTGCCACTGCACTCCAGTCTGGGCAACAGCGAGACTCTGTCTCCAATAAATAAAAATAAAATAAGGCTGGTGTGGTGGCACACGCCTGTAATCATAGCACATTGGAGGCCAAGGCAGGCGGATCACCTGAGGTTGAGAGTTCGAGATCAGCCTGACCAACATGGAGAAACCCTGTCTCTACTAAAAATACAAAATCAGCCGGGTGTGGTGGTGGGTGCCTGTAATCCCAGCTACTCGGGAGGCTGAGGCTGGAGAATCGCTTAAACCTGGGAGGCGGAGGTTGCGGTAAGCCAAGAGCGCGCCATTGCACTCCAGCCTGGGAGACAAGAGTGAAACTCGGTCTCTAAAAATAAAAATGAAATAAATAAAACGGGGGTTATCATAGTCCAGGTGATCCTTGAACAACCCGGGTCCTACATCTGAACCGTACAGGTCCACTTACAAGTGGATTTTCTTCCACTTCTGCCACCTGTGAGACAGCAAGACCAACCCCTCCTCCTCCTCCTCCTCCTCCTCCTCCTCAGCCTACTCCAAGTGAAGACGACACGAAGACCATTATGATCCACTACCACTTAATGAATGATGAATGTATTTTCTCTTCCTAATGATTTTTTTTTTTTTTTTTGAGACAGTCTCGCTGTATTCCCCAGGCTGGAGTACAGTGGTATGATCTTGGCTCACTGCAACCTCCACCTCCTGGGTTCAAGCGATTCTCCTGCCTCAGTCTCCTGAGTAGCTGGGATTACAGGCGTCTGCCACCATGCCCGGCTAATTTTGGTATTTTTAATAGAGCCTGGGTTTCACTATGTTGGCCAGGCTGGTCTCAAACTCCTGACCTCATGTGATCCGCCTGACTTGGCCTCCCAAAGTGCTGGGATTCCAGGCATGAACCACCTCGCCTGGCCTCTTCCTAATGATTTTTTAAAGTACGTCTTGTTTTCTCTATCTTCCTTTATCATAAAAATATACGATACAAATAAAATACAGAATATGTGTTAATGGACTGTATATGTTATGAGTAAGGTTTCTGGTCAACAGTGGGCTATTGGTGGTTAAATTTTGGGGCAGTGTGTATAAGGGTCAGGCGCACTTCCTGAGGGCACTGTGAGAACTAAATTGACCCACTTTTACAATCTTTGGAACCAAGGGCAGGTGCTGGGGCTCACACCTGTAATTCCAGCACTTAGGGAGGCTGAGGCAGGAAGATCCTTGAGGCCAAGAGTTTGAGACCAGACTGGACAATAAAGCAAGACTCCGTCTCTACAAAAATTTTTAAAACTTAACCAGGCGGCCGGGCACAGTGGCTCACACCTGTAATCCCAGCACTTTGGGAGGCCGAGGCAGGCAGATCACAAGGTCAGGAGATCGAGACCATCCTGGCTAACACGGTAAAACCCCATCTCTACCAAAAATACAAAAAATTAGTCGGGCATGGTGGCGTGCGCCTGTAGTCCCAGCTGCTGGGGAGGCTGAGGCAGGAGAATGGTGTGAACCCGGGAGGCAGAGCTTGTAGTGAGCCGGGATCGTGCCACTGCACTCCAGCCTGGGCGACAAAGCAAGACTCTGTCTCAAAAAACAAAAACAAAAAAACTTAACCAGACGTGCTGGCGTGTGCCTGTAGTCCCAGCTAGTCAGGTGACTGAGGTGGGAGGATCCCTTGAGCTCAGAAGTTTGAGGTTGCCGTGAGCCGTGATCATGCCACTGCACTCCAACCTGGGTGACAGCAAGACCCTGTCTCTAAAAAAAATTTTCTAAAAAAACAAAACCCAGGTCTGCTTGGTCTCAAAGATCTTTATTTGCCTGCTCTGATTGTGAGATAGGAAGTTCCTGTCTGGTTTTGCTTTTCTTTTTGTGATGGAGTCTGTCTCTGTCATCCAGGCTGGAGTGCAGTGGCACAATTTCGGCTCACTGTAACCTCCACTGATAGTGGATTACACTTTTATTTTTAGTTTTTTATGAGATGGAGTTTTGGTCTTGTTGCACAGGCTAGAGTGCAATGGCAAGATCTCAGCTCACTGCAACCTCCGCCTCCCGGGTTCAAGCAATTCTTCTGCCTCAGCCTCTCAGGTAGCTGGGATTACAGGCACGCACACCCACGCTTGGCTAATTTTTTTGTATTTTTAGTAGAGACATGGTTTTGCCATGTTGGCCAGGCTAGTCTCGAACTCCTGACCTCAAGTGGTCTACCCGCCTTGGCCACCCAAAGTGTTACAGGCATGAGTCACCGCGTCTGGCTCTGTTTTCCTTTTTTTTTTTTTTTTTTTTTTTTTATCAGAAGCATAGTTTTGATCCTAGGAAGTAGGAATCAATCGGCAATGGTAGTTCGGGGTTTTCTTGCCGTCCCTCTCAGTCCCTGTCCGTTCCTTCAGCATAAGCTGTTGTGAGTCCAGGAGGTTAGGAGACACAGAAGCTGACTGAGCCCAAGTCCCTGCTGTAGAGGATATCACTGCCCTGAGGCAAAGACGGACACATGGACACATAAATCCACCCAGCGTGACGAGGGATGGGCACAGATCGGCCTCCCATGGAGGGCAGTGTCGGGGCCACATTAATCCATGAGGAAGGGTCGGCCGGGCAGAGAAGAGAAGTGGGGAGTTCCAGACAGAGGGACTGGCAGGAGCAATGGCACAGAGCCGTTTCATTTTATTTATTTTATTTTATTTTAATTTTAGACAGGGCCTCACTCTGTTGCCTAAGCTGGAATGCCATGGTGTGATCATGGCTCACTGCAGCCTCAGCCTCCTGGGCTCTTTTTTTTTTTTTTTTAAGAGATAGGGTCTTGTTCTGTCACCCAGGCTGGAGTGCAGTGGCATGATCACAGTTCACTACAGCCTCAAAACTTTTGTCAGGGAGGATCATTTGGGGAGCAGGGGCGCTGGTTCGGAGGGGAGATCACAGTGAGGTGTCACTGACCTTGAGGAGCCCTGGAAAGTCGGGCAGAGAAGCTCTGATGTGATCCCATAACCCATGTAGTCAACCCACTACAGCCCGATGCGGCCCATGCCTGTTTTCCAATGGCCCGTGAGCCAAGAATGATTTTTCCACGGTTGGAAAACTAACAGTAGTATTTTGTGACATGTGAAAAATACATGAAATGCAAGTTTCGGTGTCCATAAAGCTTGCCAGTAACACAGCCATGCCTCTCCTTTGTGTGTGGCCAGGGGACGCTCTTGAGCTGCCACAGAGGTGGAAGTTGTGCAGACAGGACCCGCTTTATGGATGTGCAAACTGCATCACGCAGGGCTCTGCCCTTCCACTGTCCCCGTTCTGAAGTTCTTTATAGTTTATGACTGAAGGGCCCTGCGTTTTTATTTTGCGTCAGGCCATGGAAATTATATAGCCGGCCCTAGCAACAGAGGACACGTACCCTACAAAGCCCCAAATATTTGCTATCAGACCCTTTTCAGGAAACATTGGTGGATCCCGTCTCCCCCCCACCCCAGAGGTTTCTATGTCCTGATACCCTGGAACCAATTAATATGGTACATCACATGGCAGGCTTAAGGGTCTTTTTTTTTTTTTTTTTTTAAGAGATAGGGTCTGGCCGGGCACGTTGGCTCACTCCTGTAATCCCAGCACTTTGGGAGGCCAGGGCAGGTGGATCACGAGGTCAGGAGATCGAGACCATCCTGGCTAACATGGTGAAACCCCGTCTCTACTAAATATATAAAAAATTAGCCAGGCGTGGTGGCGGGCGCCTGTAGTCCCAGCTACTTGGGAGGCTGAGGCAGGAGAATGGCGTGAACCCGGGAGGCGGAGCTTACAGTGAGCCGAGATCGTGCCACTGCACGCTGGCCTGGTCAACAGAGCGAGACTCCATCTCAAAAAAAAAAAAAAAAGAGAGATAGGGTCTTGCTCTGTCACCCAGGCTGGAATGCAGTGGCATGATCACAGTTCACTACAGCCTCAAAACTTTTGAGCTCAAGCAATCCTCCTGGCTTAGCCTCCTGAGTAGCTGGGGCTACAGACATAATCCCCAGCTAATTTAAAAAAATTTTTTTAGAAATGGGGTCTCACTATGTTGCCCAAGCTGGTTTTATTGAACTCCTGGCTTCAAACGATACTCCCAACTCAGCCTCCCAGTGTTGGGATTATAGGTGTGAGCCACTGTGCCCAACCTGGTTAAAGATTTTGAGATGGGCCAGGCATGGTGACTCATGCCTGTAATTCCAGCACTTTGGGAGGCTGAGGTGAGTGGATCACCTGAGGCCAGGAGTTTGAGACCAGCCTGGCCAACATGCTGAAACCCTGTCTACTAAAAATACAAAAATTGGCCAGCTATGGTGGCACACGCCTGTAGTCCCAGCTACTTTGGAGGCTGGGGTTGCTGTGAGCCGAGGTTGCACCACTGCACTTCAGCCTGGGCAACAGAGCAAGACTCCATCTCAAAAAAAAAAAAAAAAAAAAAAAGATCTTGAGATGGGAGATCATTCTGGATGATCTGGGTGACCCAATGTCATCACAGGGTCCTTATAAGAAGGAGGCAGGAGGATCAGAATCAGAGATTGGAAGAGGCTGCACTGCCAGCTTGAAGGTGGTGGAAGGGGCCACAAGCCAAGGAATTCAGACGGCCTCTAGATGTTGGGAAATGCAGGGAAATGGATCCTCCCTTGGAGCCTCTAGAAGGAGCCAGCCCTGCGCACACCTTGATTTTAGAACCTAGTAAGAACTAATTTCAGACTTCTGACCGCAGGATTGTAAGATAATAAAAATATACTGCTTTGGGCTGGATGCGGTGGCTTACATCTGTAATTCCAGCACTTTTGGGAGGCTGAGATGGACAGATTGCTTGAGCTCAGGAGTTTGAGACTAGCCTGGGCAATATGGTGAAACCCCATCTGTACAAAAAATAAAATTAGCTCGGCGTGGTGGCACATGCCTGTAGTCCTAGCTACTTGGGAGACCAAGGTGGGAAGATGGACTGAGCCCATGAGACTGAGGCTGCAGTGAGCCATGATCGCACCATGGCATTCCAACCTGGGCAATAGAGTGAGGCCCTGTCTAAAATTAAAATAAATAAAATAAATAACATAAAATAGTTGTTTTAAGTCACCAGGGTTGTGGTTGTTTGTTACAGTAGCCGCAGAAAAATAAAGGGGGTGGGCATTGAAAATTTATTGGCTGGGTGTGGTGGCTCACGCCTGTAATCCCAGCACTTTGGGAGGCTGAGGCTGGTGATCACTTGAAGTCAGGAGTTCAAGGCCAGCCTGGCCAACATGGTGAAACCCCATCTCTACTAAAAATACAAAAATTAGCCGGGCTTGGTGGCGGGTGCCTGTAATTCCAGCTACTTGGGAGGCTGAGGCAGGAGAATTGCTTGAACCCAGGAGGTGGAGGTTGCAGTGAGCCGAGACTATGCCACTGCATTCCAACCTGGGCGACAAGAGTGAAACTCCATCTCAAACAATATATATAAAAATACAAATACAAAAATTAGCCAGGCATGGCGGAACATGCCTGTAATCCCAGCAACTCAGGAGGCTGAGGCAGAAGAAAAGCAGGAGAATCGCTTGAACCCAGGAATCGGAGTTTGCTGTGAGCTGAGATTGTGCCCCTGCAATCCAGCCTGGACGGCAGTGAGATCTGTCTTAAACAAACAAACAAAGAATTTATCTTTTAGCTGAAAGAGTTTAAAACTGAGAGACTGCCGGGCGCGGTGGCTCACGCCTGTAATCCCAGCACTTTGGGAGGCTGAGGCGGGCGGATCACGACGTCAGGAGATTGAGACCACCCTGGCTAACACGGTGAAACCCCGTCTCTACTAAAAATACAAAAAATTAGCTGGGCATGGTGGCGGGCGCCTGTAGTCCCAGCTACTCGGGAGGCTGAGGCAGGAGAATGGTGTGCATCCGGGAGGCAGAGCTTGCAGTGAGCCGAGATTGCGCCACTGCACTCCAGCCTGGGCGACAGAGCGAGACTCTGTCTCAAAAAAAAAAAAAACAAAAAAAACCTGAGAGACTTATATGATTCTCTCCTTTTTTTTTTTCTGAGACAGAGTTTCTCCCTTGTTGCCCAGGCTGGAGTGCAATGGCGTGATCTTGGCTCACCGCAACCTCTGCCTCCTGGGTTCAAGCAATTCTCCTGCCTCAGCCTCCCGAGTAGCTGGGATTACAGGCATGTGCCACCACGCGGGGCTAATTTTGTATTTTTAGTAGAGATGGGGTTTCTCCGTGTTGATCAGGCTGGTCTCGAACTCCCAACCTCAGGTGGTCTAACTACCTCGGCTTTCCAAAGTGCTGGGATTACAGGCATGAGCCATGTCACCTGGCCCTCTCTATCTCTTTCTTTCTTTCTCTTTCCCTTCCTTCCTTCCTTTTGTTTTTCCTCCTTCCCTCCTTTCTTTCTCTTTCTCTCCCCTCCGTCCCTCCCTCCCTCCCTTCCTTCCTTTCTTCTTTCCTTTTTTCCTTCTTTCCACAGGAACCTGGGGCAAGTAGAAGATACAACATGAGAAGTGGGGAGGCCTCCAGGGAGGCCATCTAGACAACTGAAGGAGGGATGGCAGAGTGGACTGGTGGCCGGAGGAGTGCTGGAGGGTTCTGGAGAGAAGGAGGCTGATTCCAGATGTCTAAGATGTGGGGTAAGCAGGACCCTGAGTGACCAGTGAAATGTGAAGAAGGTGGCAGCCAGGTCAATTAGAGACAGATGTGGGGGAAAGCCATTCTGTCTCAAAATTCTGGAGAGTTCCATATACCGGATGGAGTTACTCTGGGGACATCATCAGAAATGGGTGTGCCTGTCAGGCGAGCAGTTCACTGGTCAGCCCCCACACAGAGCCAAGGCATCACAGCCCACCCCAGTTCACTGTCCATTCTGAAAACAGAAGCCGGGCAAGCTCCAAAAAGCTGGAAGAACCTTCTAGAAGCCCTGTGTTCTTCTGAGGCCCAATTTCAATCCAATGCCACCTCAAGCACCAGTGAAATCGGTCATAGGAGAAGATTAGAGGCTTTATGTTTTTTCTCAGGCAGTTGAGTTTATTTTCAGGTTAGCAGCAGTTTGGAGTTCACTTCCTGGATGAGATCAGAGTTGGAGGGGCAGGTGGCCACGGTGTTACTGTGTGAAGAGTCCTTGCAGCCACGGCTCATTGGCAGTTCTACCTTGTGCACAGTTCTGACCTGAAGAGGCTGGCCCCGGAGCAGACACAGGAATACCAGGCTTACTTACTTTATTTATTTATTTATTTTTGAGATGGAGTCTCACTCTGTCGCTAGGCTGGAGTGCAGTGGCATGATCTCGGCTCACTGCAACCTCCGCCTCCTGGGTTCAAGCGATTCTCCTGCCTCACCCTCCCAAGTGGCTGGGATTACAGTTACGTGCCACCACACCCAGCTAATTTTTATATTTTTAGTAGAGATGGGGGTTTCACCATGTTGGCCAGGATGCTCTTGATCTCCTGACCTCGTAATCCACCTGCCTCGGCCTCCCAAAGTGCTGGGATTATAGGTGTGAGCCACTGCGCCTGGCCTATTTGTTTAAGACAGAGTCTTGCTCTGTCGCCCAGGCTACAGTGCAGTGGCACGATCTCAGCTCACTGCAACCTCGTGTCCCAGATTCAAGCAATTTTCTTGCTTCAGCCTTCTGAATGGTTGAGATTACAGGCACCCACCACCATACCCGGCTAATTTTTTTGTATTTTTAGCAGAGATGGGGTTTCACCATGTTGGGCAGTCTGGTCGAGAACTCCTGATCTCAAATGATCCACCTGCCTCAGCCTCCTAAAGTGCTGGGATTACAGGTGTGAGCCACCGCGCCTGGCCACCATGCTTGACTTTAGGAATTACTTAACTTTCCCCAGCCGCAGTTTGTTTATTTGTACAAGGCAAGCAGTACTGGTGCCACCACCTCAAAAGCCTGTTTAAAGCAGGAACCCAGCAGGGCACTTAACGCACCTTCTTGGTGGCCGTCCAGTAAACAGCATGGGGGTCAGTGACCCAGAGGGCAGCACAGACCTCTCCACTGCTTGTCACAGAATTGCAGCCTCTCTAACACCACACGCAAGATAACACAGGTCACTGGCCTGAGCTAGCTTGGGACGTTTTCCAGAGTTCACTTTCTGGATCCTAACTATAACCCTTCCATTCCTTTTTCTTTCTTTCTTTCTTTCTTTTTCTTTCGTTCTCATCTTTTTCTTTCTCTCTTTTCTTTCTTTTTCTTTTTCTTTCTTTCTTTTTCTTTCTCTTTTTTCTTTCTTTCTTTTTCTTTCTCTTTTTCTTTTTCTTTCCTTCTTTCTTTCTCTTTCTCTTTCCTTCTTTCTCTTTCTCTTTTTTCTTTCTCTCTTTCTCTTTTTCTCTCTTTTTCTTTCTTTCTCTCTCTTTCTTTCTTTCTCTCTTTCTTCTTTCTCTTGCTTTCTCCTTCCTTCCTTCCTTCCTTCCCTCTTTCCCTCTCTCTCTCTTTCTCTTTCTTTCTTTGATGGAGTCTCATTCTGTCACCCAGGCTAGAGTGCAATGGCACAATCTTGGCTCACTGCAACCTCCACCTCCTGGGTTCAAGTGATGCTCCCGCCTCAGCCTCCCAAGTAGCTGGGACTACATGTGTGTGTCACCACGGCCAGCTAATTTTTGTATTTTAGTAGAGACAGTATCGCCGTGTTGGCCATGCTGGTCTCAAACCCCTGACCTCAAGTGATCTACTCATCTCGGCCTCCGAAAGTGCTGGGATTACAGGTGTGACCCACCATGCCTGGTCTCCAGAATATTTTCATCACCCCATAAAGAAACCCTGTAACCATTAGCTTGTCATTCCCCATTTCTGGAACCCACTAGTCTACTTCCTGACTCCACGGATTTTTCTACTCTGGATACTTCATACAAATGGAATCTTATCCAGTGAATTATTTTGTGTCTGGTTTCTTTCACTGAGCATGTTTTTAAGGTTCATGTGCTATTGTAGAAGGAGTTAGTACTTCATTCCTTTTTAGGGTTGAATATAATTTCATCCTATGCCGGAGGCTAAGTCAGGAGGGTTACTTGAGGCGGGGAGTTCCCTTAGGCCACATAGCAAGACTCTAACTTTAAAACATCTTTGAAAAATCAAGCCTGGGCGGAGTGGTTCATGCCTGTCATCCCAGCACATTGATGGTCCAAGGCAGGCTGATCACCTGAGGTCAGGAGCTTGAGACCAGCCTGGCCAACACGATGAAAGCCTGTCTCTACTAAAAATGCAAAAATTAGCGGGGCATGGTAGCGAGAGCCTGTAGTCCCAGCTACTCAGGAGGCTGAGGCAGGAGAATTGCTTGAACCTGGGAGGCAGAGGTTGCAGTGAGCCAAGATCGCGCCACTTTCACTCCGGCCTGGGCAACACAAAATTCCATATCAAAAAATAAAAATAAAATAAAAATTAGCTGGGGGTTGGCAGGGTGCAGTGTCTCACCCCTGTAATCTTAGCCTGTTGGGAGGCTGAGGGGGGCTGATCACCTGAGAATTGCTTGAACCCAGGAGGCGGAGGTTGCGGCAAGTGTAGTGGTGTGATCTCGGCTCACTGCCACCACCACACCCGGCTAATTTTTTGTATTTTTAAAGTAGAGACAGGGTTTCACCGTGTTAGGATGGTCTCGATCTTCCGACCTTGTGATCCACCCACCTCAGCCTCCCAAAGTGCTGGGATTCCAGGCGTGTGCACCCAGCCCCTTCTTCCTATTCTTTCAAAGCCACCAGTTGCCCTCCTATGATAACCCATTATCTATTAACCTGTGGATCTATTAACGCATGAATGGATTGATCTGTTCATGAGGCCAGAATTCTCATGACCCAGTCACCCCTTAAAGGCCCCACCTCTGTCGACACTGACTGCTACATCGAGGATTAAGTTTCACCGTGAGTTTTGGAGGGAATGAACATTGAAACTGTAGCACCAGGTGTTATCAGTCTATTAAAAGCTCATGCAAATTGATAAGCACCAAAGGTGCAAAGATCAGAAACAGACAATTCCCAGGAAGAGAAGAGGAGTCTAGGAGCCTAAGAGTGGATGTATTGGGCATCAGGGGAGGGCCTATTGGCCCAGGGTTGGTCACAGCAAGGATCATTCCAATGCTGCCAGGACCTCAACACTTGCTTTCCAAAGGGGTGGCTGCCATTTCAATTGGAGAGACCCTTTGGATAATGCATACCCAGCATATAAGAGGGTTCATAGACCAGGCGTGGTGTCTCACGCCTGTAATCCCAGCACTTTGGAAGGCTGAGGCAGGAGAATTGCTTGAGTCCGGGAGTTCAAGACCAGCCAGGGCAACATAGCAAGAACCTGTCTCTATGGAAAAAAAAAAAAAAAGGCCGGGCGCGGTGGCTCAAGCCTGTAATCCCAGCACTTTGGGAGGCCGAGACGGGCGGATCACGAGGTCAGGAGATCGAGACCATCCTGGCTAACTCGGTGAAACCCCATCTCTACTAAAAAATACAAAAAACTAGCCGGGCGAGGTGGCGGGCGCCTGTAGTCCCAGCTACTCGGGAGGCTGAGGCAGGAGAACGGGCGTGAACCCGGGAGGCGGAGCTTGCAGTTAGCTGAGATCTGGCCACTGCACTCCAGCCTGGGCGACAGAGCGGGACTCCGTCTCAAAAAAAAAAAAAAAAAAAAAAAAAAAAAAAAAAAAAAAAAGGTCGGGCCCAGTGGCTCCTGCCTGTAATCCCAGCACTTTGGGAGGCTGAGGCAGGCGGATCACCTGAGGTCAGGAGTTTGAGCTCAGTAGCTCTGTAAAAATGCAGATCACCTGAGATCAGGAGTTCGCGCTCAGTAGCTCTTTAAAAATATAATAATTAGCTGGGCATGGCAGTAATTAGCACACCTGTAATCCTGGTTACTGGAGAGGCTGAGGCATGAGAATCGCTTCATCCTGGGAGGTGGAGGTTGCAGTGAGCCTATCGTGCCATTGCACTCCAGCCTGGGCAACAGAACGAGACTCCATCTCAAAAAAAAAAAAAAAAAAAAAAGAGGGTTCATAGTCTGAGCTTGTGATTATACCACTGAAAATTACCCCTAAGCCACCTGTGGAAGGGCTGCCTGCAGGAGGACGTGTCTTAGGATCTTTAATAAGTTACCTTCTGGTTGGAAACTACCTAAATGCCCAGCACTCAGGTTGGCCCGGTAAATCATGCACCCATAGGAGTTACGGT
This sequence comes from Macaca thibetana thibetana, assembly GCF_024542745.1. Lineage (NCBI taxonomy): Eukaryota > Metazoa > Chordata > Mammalia > Primates > Cercopithecidae > Macaca > Macaca thibetana. Next base: position 16,134,256 of record NC_065596.1, on the reverse strand, counting down.
CAGGAGGCCTGTGACCCTGTAGAGTAGTAGTGGCTCCCGAGCCCTGAGCCAAGCACTGTACTGATACCCTCAAATCCTCACAGTAACAGCCTATTCAGTTCTGTTAGCCCCATTTTACAGCAAAGGGCTGCTCTGGGGGAGGGGAGGAGCCCAGCTGGGTGGGAGATCGTGGGTTTATGGTGACATCTGTGGGTACTCCATCCAATCAAGGGCCTGAGGCTTAAGAGGCTTGAATTTGGGGAGACAGGGACACTCTAAATGGTGCAGTTAAAGCGGTGGCTTCAGGTCCAGGTGGGAGAGGAAGAAACAGCTAGGGAAAAGGGATGTATTCATCTTTTTTTTTTTTTTTGAGACAGAGTCTCGCTGTGTCGCCCAGGCTGGAGTGCAGTGGTGCAATCTTGGCTCACTGCAAGCTCCGCCTCCCGGGTTCACGCCATTCTCCTGCCTCAGCCTCCCTAGTAGCTGGGACTACAGGTGCCCGCCACCTACCATGCCCAGCTAATTTTTTGTATTTTTAGTAGAGATGGGGTTTCACCGTGTTAGTCAGGATGGTCTCGATCTTCTGACCTCATGATCCGCCCGCCTCGGCCTCCCAAAGTGCTGGGATTATAGGCGTGAGCCACCGCGCCCGGCCATATTAGTCTTTTTTTTTTTTTTGGAGACATTCTTGCTCTGTCACCTAGGCTGGGCTGGAGTGTAATGGCACGATCTCGGCTCACTGCAACCTCCGCCTGCCAGGTTCAAGCGATTCTCATGCCTCAGCCTCCCGAGTAGCTGGGATTACAGGCATGTGCCACCAAACCCGGCTAATTTTTTTATTTTCAATAAGGACAGGGTTTTCACCTTGTTGGTCAGGCTGGTCTCAAACTCTTGGGCGACAGAGATCTGCCCACCTCGGCCTCCCAAAGGGCTGAGATTACAGGCATGAACCACCGCCCAGTCTCAGTGGTCTTTCATCTGTGTTCCATCCTCATTCCCATTCAGTACCTGATGTGCTTCTGTCTTACTGGGGTGCACCCCGGGGGACGCATGACTGTGCTACAGCCCACGGGGTTTCAGCAGGGTGAGCAGAGGACCTCGGGTGGACCTTGTTACCCACACTGCTGACTCACGGGGCTCAGGCTTGGGGAGGGGTCACATGGAAATCACCTGGCTGGCCAGAGCAGTTGCAGCCACATCAGGTAGAGGGCAGGAGCCAGCAGTAGGATTGGGTGGGCCCCCGTGGGAGGGATGACCAAACCCTGAAACTAGCCTCCACCCTCCAGGGTGCAGGGGCTTCCCTGGACACAAACTTTCCTTCCTCGTCCCCTTCTTTATACCATTGCACCCGGGTTTGTTTGTCTGTTTTTAGTGACAGAGGCTTGCTCTGTCGCCCAGGATGGAGTGCAGTCCACTGCAACCTCCGCCTCCCAGATTCAAGCGATTCTCCTGCCTCAGTCTCCTGAGTAGCTGGGATTATAGGCATGTGCCACCACATCCGGCTAATTTTAAAAATTTTTTTTTTTTTTTTTTTTTTTTTTTTAGTGGAGACAGGGATTCATTATGTTGGCCAGGCTGGTCTTGAACTCCTGATCTCAAGTGATCCACCGGCCTTGGCCTCCCAAAGTGCTGGGATTACAGACATGAGCCACTGGCACCCGGCCCCTGGGGTTTTCTTTACCCAGATCCCTGCTGCCTTCCCTTCCTGTGGCTGATGTCTCCCTACCTTGTCCCCCAGAAATGCAGCTGCTTTGCCCTCAACCACAGCTCCCGCATCCAGTGCAGGGCCCGGCTCTTGACTGAGACATCAGCAAATGTGAGCCCTGCTCTCCTGGGTCACTGCAGGCTCCTTCAGGAAGGAAGCAGGGATCTGTCCCCCTTGGCATCCCCAGTGCCCCGCATGGGGGGCCTGGCACCCATGAGGCAGTCGAAGCTTGCGGACCGGATGAACAAGCAGTGAGCCCTACCTTCAAGGGCCTGTCTTGAGGACACCAGGTAGGTTTATGACATCCCAGCAGACACGAGGCCCCCAGGGACCAGTCCCTCTCCGGCACTGGCACCAGGGCCCTTGCCCCACTGGATCAGGCCTCCCAAGCTTGGGGTCCCTTTTCCAGTTGGCAAGAGAGGCACTCCACTCCTGCTCCAGCCCAAGGAGAACCTGCCAACTCCAAGGGGTGGCCAATGAGGGGATCCGTGACATAAGTCCTTCAGAGGCAGCAGGGACAAGAAGCTGTAGGGAGAATAGAGCAGGCCTGGGGTGCGAGGTGCTGGCAAGGTGCAGACCCACCACCCCAACCCAACCCCTCCTCCGCAAATCCCGTCATCTCTGCCCTGTGCCCCATGAACGAACCAGCTCCTTTCCAGCCCAGTGACCAGCACAGGCTCGAGACGTTTCCCTCAGACATTGTCTGCCTGACCACCTCTTCCAGCACAGCGAGGGGCATGGGATCCGGAGGCCAGAGCGGGCCAGGCCTAGGGGTGGGGAGAAAAACATCACTATTCTTAGATCCCTTGTCCTCCAGGGCTCGGGTCAGGCCGAGCAGTCACATTCCAGAGGTAGAAGCCATCAGCCCACACAAATGCTTCTGTTCCCTGAGGAGGCCAAGGGTCACCAGGAACTAAAATCAGCTTTTCCCAAGAAAAGCAGGAGACGGGGTGGGGGGTGGGGGCAGGGGTAGAAAGGCCAAAGGTCACCTAGTAAACACCTTCCAGCTGCCCCTGCTGGGAAACCCCCTCTGAGTCCAGACGGATGAGGACAGAAGCATTCTCACCCTCTAGGCTACCCGCTGGCTGATTCTTCCTGGTAGGGGTGGTCCTGTGCATTCTAGATTATTTAGCAGCTCTCTGGCAGCCCACCGCCGGCCCCGCCTCACCACCCCCACCTAAGCGGTGACAGCCAACTCTCTCTCCAGGCACCGCCAGGGTAGGTATTTGGGGTAGGTATTTAGGAGCCTGCTGTTCTATGGACTCTGTTCTCTCGGCCTGGAATCCTCTTCCCACATAGCACAAACCCCCACCAGCCCTGCAGTCTTCCAGAACTAAACCCACACATCACCTCGCTCAGGAAGTTTCCCGTGGACCCCCCCATCTTATGAGTTTGGCCCCCACGGATGCTGTGGTAGGTAAAATAATGCCCCCTTGGCCAGATACGGTGGCTCACACCTGTAATCCCATCACTTTGGGATGCCGAGGAGGGAAGATCGCTTGAGCCTAGGAGTTTGAGACCAGCCTGGACAACACAGCAGGACACAGTCTCTACAAAATATGTATTTTTTTTTTGAAACGGAGTCTCGCTCTATCGCCCAGGCTGGAGTGCAGTGGCCGGATCTCAGCTCACTGCAAGCTCCGCCTCGCGGGTTCACGCCATTCTTCTGCCTCAGCCTCCCAAGTAGCTGGGACTACAGGCGCCTGCCACCTCGCCCGGCTAGTTTTTTGGTTTTTTTTTAGTAGAGACGGGGTTTCACCATGTTAGCCAGGATGGTCTCGATCACCTGACCTCGTGATCTGCCTGTCTCGGCCTCCCAAAGTGCTGGGATTACAGGCTTGAGCCACCACGCCCGGCCTCTACAAAATATTTTTAAAAATTAGCTGGGGCCTGGCGCGGTGGCTCACACCTGTAATCCCAACATTCTGGGAGGCTAAGGTGGGCGGATCATGAGGTCAAGAGATCAAGACCATCCTGGCCAACATGGTTAAACCCCGTGTCTAGTAAAAATACAAAAATTAGCTGGGTGTGTTGGCATGTGCCTGTAGTCCCAGCTACTCAGGAGGCTGAGGGGGGAGAATCGCTTGAACCCAGGAAGTGGAAGTTGCAGTGAGCCGAGATTGCACCGCTGCACTCCAGCCTGGTGACAGAGCGAGACTCATATCAAAAAAAAAAAAAAAAATTAGCAGGGGCTGGTTGCAGTGGCTCATGCCTATAATCCCAGCACTTTGGGAGGCCAAGGCAGGTAGATCCCTTGATGCCAGGAGTTTGAGACCAGTCTGGCCAACAAGGTGAAACCCCAACTCTAGTAAAAATACAAAAATTAGCCAGGCGTGGTGGCACATGCCTGTAGTCCCAGTTGTATTTGAGAGGCTGAGGCAGGAGAATTGCTTGAACTCGGGTGGGGGGGTGGGGGCAGAGGTTGCAGTGCGCTGAGATTGAGCCACTGCACTTCAGCCTTGGCTACAGAGCAAGACTCTGTCTCAAAAAAAAAAAAAAAAAAAAGCTGGTCTCTCTGGCTCATGCCTGTAATCCCAGCACTTTGGGAGGCTGAGGCAAGCGGATCACGAGGTTGGGAGTTCAAGACCAGCCTGTCCAACATGGAGAAACCCTGTCTCTACTAAAAATACAAAATTAGCTGGACGTGGTGGCGCATGCCTGCAATCCCAGCTACTTGGGAGGCTGAGGCAGGAGAATCGCTTGAACTCGGGGGGCAGAGGTTGCTGCTAGATGGAGCCACTGCACTCCAGCCTTGGCTATAGAGCAAGACTCTGTCTCAGAGAAAAAAAAAAAAAAGGGAGGAGGCAGGAGGGTCACCGTCAGAAAGAGACTGGAAGAGGCCGTGCTGCTAGCTGTGAAGGTGGAGGAAGGGGCCCCAAGATGAGAGCTGTGGGTACCTCTAGAAGCTGGGAAAGGCTGTAAATGGAGCTTCCAGGAGGAACCAGCCTCATCAACGCCTTAATTTTAGGACATCTGACCTCCAGTGCTGTAAAATCATAAGTCTGTGTTGCTTTAAGCTGCTCTGTTTCTGGTCATTTGTTTCAGCAGCCACAAGAGACTCATACCAGCCTCTACTCTGCAGCCCCGAGTCAGCCCTGGAGAGCCACTGGGCAGTCAGGCTGGCATTTGCCCTTCCTGGCACGAGCTTTGTAACCTGGCAGAGCTGCTGGCCGTGACAAGCATCTCCTAGGAGATGGGGGAACTCAATGGAAAAAGGTTTCGGAGTCAGGGCTTAGGTGGACCACATTCCTTCAAGCTTTATGCCATAGAGAGCTTCGCTAGGGAGGTGGAGAAGCAGACAAAGTGACTCGTATTCTCTCCAATTTATTTATTTTATTTTCAGACGGACTCTGTCTCTGTCATCCAGGCTGGAGTACAGTGGCTTGATCTTGGCTCACTGCAACTTCCGCCTGGGTTCCGCCTGGGTTCAAGTGATTCTCCTGCCTCAGCCTCCCAAGTAGCTGGAATTACAGACATGCACCACCACACCCAGCTAGTTTTTTGGTATTTTTAGTGGAGATGGAGTTTCACCATGTTGGCTACGCTGGTCTCCAACTCCTGACCTCAAATAATCCACCTGCCTTGGCCCCCCAAAGTGCTGGGATTACAGGCATGAGCCACCATGCCCAGCCCAAATAATTTTTTTAAAAGGCCAGGCTGGTGGCTCATATCTGGAATCCCAGCACTTTGGGAGGCTGTGGTAGGAAGATCACTTGAGCCCAGGAGCCCAGGAGTTCCAGGCTGTAGTGAGTTGTGATCATGCCACTGCACTCCAGCCTGGATGACAGAGGGAGACCCTACCGCCATCCCTGCCCGCGAAAAAAGTGATTCCTATAAAGACCCAAGGGTCCAATCTTGGGTCATGGTAGCTTTGTTCTTTATTTCTTACTTTTTTTTTTTTTTTTTGAGACGGAGTCTCGCTCTGTCGCCCAGGCTGGAGTGCAGTGGCTGGATCTCCGCTCGCTGCAAGCTCTGCCTCCTGGGTTTATGCCATTCTCCTGCCTCAGCCTCCCGAGTAGCTGGGACTACAGGCACCTGCCACCTCGCCCGGCTAGTTTTTTTGTATTTTTTAGTAGAAACGTGGTTTCACCATGTTAGCCAGGATGTTCTCAATCTCCTGACCTTGTGATCCACTGGCCTCGGCCTCCTAGAGTGCTGGGATTACAGGCGTGAGCCACCGTGCCTGGCCCAGATTTTTTTGTGTTTGCGTTTTTTGTTTGTTTCTGGTTTTTGGTGGGTTTTTTTGTTTTTTTTTAGACGGAGTGTTGCTCTGTCACCCAGGCTGGAGTGCAATGGCATGATCTTGACTCACTGCAACCTCTGCCTCCTGGGTTCAAGCAATTCTCCTGCCTCCTCAGCTTCCCGAGTAGCTGGGACTACAGGCGCCCGCCATGACACACGGCTAATTTTTTGTATTTTTAGTAGAGACGGGGTTTCACCATGTTAGCCAGGATGGTCTCGATCCCCTGAACTCGTGATCCACCCGCCCTGGCCTCCCAAAGTGCAGGGATTACAGGCGTGAGCCACCGTGCCCGGCCCTGTTTATTGCTTTTTTGGTTTTGATTTTTCTTTTTTTGAGACAGAGTTTCGCTCTTGTTTCCCAAGCTAGAGTTCAATGACAGGATTTTGACTCACTGCAACCTCTGCCTCCTGAATTCAAGCGATTCTCCTGCCTCAGCCTCCCTAGTAGCTGGAATTACAGGCGTGTGCCACCACGCCCGGCTAATTTTTGTATTTTTAGTAGAGACAGGGTTTCACCATGTTGACCAGGCTGGTCTCGAACTCTTTACCTCATGATCTGTCCACCTCAGTCTCCCAAAGTGCAGGGATTACAGGCATGAGCCACCTTGCCCAGCCCAGACTGAGTTTTTGATTCAGGGTGGGAGAGTTTATCAGAGGCTTGGACTGCTTCTGTGTCTCTGTTGTACTTGTCTGGGAGGGAGAGTTGTGTGTCTGTCCCCATACATCTTCCTGCAGCTGCAGGCATACCCCCCTCCTCTCCTCCGCTAAAGTCAGCCTTTAGCTTCCCTATTTCAGCGCACCTGAAGGGAAAGGAATGTGCTTATTAAGTAAGGCCTCACTGTTTTACTGGGGCCCATTGTATGAGGGTGAAGTTTGGCAGTTACCCAAGAGACTTTCCCCCATTTCCCTCTGTGCCCGAGCTGTCTTATCTGTGTTTTACTATCTGCTCTTTCTGGCTGCTTGTGGGTTGGAAGATAAGTGATTTCCTTGAAATGCAAGAGGCTAGAGAGGGAGCTGGAACTGACACTGGCGGGGTTTGTCCCAGATGACGGTGCTCCTGCTCTGTCATTCCAGACCCTATAGTTGTAAAAGGATAAGGCGCGACGTGTTCTTTCTGGCTACTTCCTGCTGATGTTGGGGGTCGGGGGAGGCACGGAGAGTTTTCTGGTCTTGGATTGACTGCAGGAGCAACATTGTGTGTAGATGTTTTTGGGTAGTTGTCTGCGAAATGGCCGTGATTCTGTCGGTTAAAAATTTTTTAAAAAGGTTAATTAGGCAGGGTAAAAACATTAGTCCTAGACTTTTCAGCAGCATTTCTTTTTCTTTACTTTCTTTCTTTTTGATAGGGAGTCTTGCTCTGTCGCCCAGGCTGCAGTGCAGTGGTGCAATCTCGGCTCACTGCAACCTCCGCCTCCCAGGCTCAAGCAATTCCCCTGCCTCAGCCTCCCGAGTAGCTGGGACTACAGGCGCCCACCACCACGCCTGGCTAATTTTTTTGTATTTTTAGCAGAGATGGTGTTTCACCCTGTTAGCCAGGATGGTCTCGATCTCCTGACCGCCTCAGCCTCCCAAAGTGTTGGGATTACGGGCAGGAGCCACCGTGCCCAGCCTTCAGCAGCGTTTCTTTTTTTGTTTGTTTGTTTTTGTTTTTTGAGACGGAGTCTCGCTTTGTTGCCCAGGCTGGAGTGCAGTGGCACCATCTCGGCTCACCGCAAGCTCTGCCTCCTGGGTTCACGCCGTTCTCCTGCCTCAGCCTCCGAGTAGCTGGGACTACAGGCGCCCACCACCACGCCTGGCTAATTTTTTTGTATTTTTAGCAGAGATGGTGTTTCACCCTGTTAGCCAGGATGGTCTCGATCTCCTGACCGCCTCAGCCTCCCAAAGTGTTGGGATTACGGGCAGGAGCCACCGTGCCCAGCCTTCAGCAGCGTTTCTTTTTTTGTTTGTTTGTTTTTGTTTTTTGAGACGGAGTCTCGCTTTGTTGCCCAGGCTGGAGTGCAGTGGCACCATCTCGGCTCACCGCAAGCTCTGCCTCCTGGGTTCACGCCGTTCTCCTGCCTCAGCCTCCGAGTAGCTGGGACTACAGGCACGCACCACCATGCCCGGCTAATTTTTTTTTTGTATTTTTAGTAGAGACGGGGTTTCACCGTGTTAGCCAGGATGGTCTCGATTTCCTGACCTCGTGATCCGCCCGCCTCGGCCTCCCAAAGTGCTGGGATTACAGGCGTGAGCCACCGCTCCCGGCAGCAGCATTTCTTATTAGGTCCGATTGGTTGAGACAGAAGCAACATTTTTTTCCCAGTGACAGGCAGAGGCACGTGTTTGGGAAGACCCGTGTGTTATTTTTTTGTTAGCAACTGTTATTCCTGATATGAGGAAAATAACTAAGCCAAATGCTACAGTAATTGAGATTCTCTGTCTGATATTCCACCCTGGGGACGTTATAGTATATAGTTCTACTGCAAATAGTAGATAAAGCAATTCCCAGAGGGTGGTGTAGTAAATAATTTTCATTAAAAAAAGTTTTAATATTTGGTTTAAAAGGAGACGTAGAAGTGACAAAAGGTATTTGGTGAGGTAGGGGTGAGACTAAGGTGAGTAATTTTCACTTAGTTACTTATCTTTTTTTTTTTTTTTTGAGACGGAGTCTTGCTCCATGGCTCAAGCTAGAGTGCAGTGGCATGATCTCAGCTCACTGCAACCTCCTGTCTCAGCCTCCCTAGTAGTTGGGATTACAGGTGCCTGCCACCACACCTGGCTAATTTTTGCATTTTCAGTAGCGACAGGGTTCCTCTCCTTGTTGGGGTTGTCTCAGGCTGGTCTCAAACTCCTGACCTCAGGTGATCCACCCACCTCGGCCTCCCAAAGTGCCTGGATTACAGGCGTGAGCCACCTTGCCCGCCACTTATCTTTTATGATTTTCAGATTAAGATTTCTTATTTTTTTTTACATTGATAGGACATTTTTCTGGGCTGTTAGGGGTTGCTTTCTCCACTTTTCAGGCTTTGACTTGAGTGTAATGTATCCAGGAGTTGATTTCTGTAACAGATATAATTTAAACTGTAGAAAATAATAAAAATTGAAAAAATTAGGCAAGACTAGAATGTAACAACAGGTGTGCTATAGTTTTTGTTTTTGTTTTTGTTTTTACTATAAGTTCTAGGGTACATGTGCACAACGTGCAGGTTTGTTACATATGTATACATATGCCATGTTGGTGTGCTGCACCCATTAACTAGTCATTTACATTAGGTATGTCTCCTAATGCTATCCCTTCCCCCTCCCCCCAGGTGCACTATGGTTTTTTGTTTTTGTTTTTGTTTTTTTTGAGATGGAGTCTCATACTTTAGCCCAGGCTGGAGTGCAGTGGTGCGATCTCGGCTCACTGGAAGCTCCACCTCCCGGGTTCACGCCATTCTCCTGCCTCAGCCTCCCGAGTAGCTGGGACTACAGGCGCCCGCCACCGCGCCCAGCTAATTTTTTGTATTTTTAGTAGAGATGGGGTTTCACCATGTTGGCCAGGATGGTCTCAATCTCCTGACCTCGTGATCCACCTGCCCTGGCCTCCCAAAGTGCTGGGATTACAGGCGTGAGCCACCGCGCCCAGCCAGTGTGCTATAGTTTTTTAAACATAATTTTCATTCTTCAGTTTCCCATCTTTATTAAAAGACAAATAATGGTAGGACTGGTTTGCTTTATTATATTTGGCTTAATTATTTGTATACAGTGCAGCAAGAATAATTATTTGCTACATAGGCCTTTTTTTTTTTTTTTCCTTGAGACAGAGTCTTGCTCTGTTGCCCAGGCTGGAGTGCAATGGTGTAATCTCAGCTCACTGCAACCTCTGCCTCATGGGTTCAAGCGATTCTCCTGCCTCAGCCTCCTGAGTAGCTGGGATTACAGGCGCGCACCATCACATCAGCTAATTTTTTGTATTTTTAGTAGAGACAGGGTTTCACCATGTTGGCCAGGCTGGCCTTAAACTACTGACCTCATGATCTGCCCACCTTGGCCTCTCAAAGTGCTGGAATTACAGGCGTGACCCACCACGTCCAGCCACTACATAGGCCTTTTTTTTTTTTTTTTTTTTTGAGATGGAGTCTCACTCTGTCGCCCAGGCTGGAGTGCAGTGGTGCCATCTCCGCTCACTGCAAGCTCCGCCTCCCGGGTTCACGCCATTCTCCTGTCTCAGACTCCCGAGAAGCTGGACTACAGGCGCCCGCCACCACGCCCAGCTAATTTTTTTATTTTTTATTTTTAGTAGAGACGGGGTTTCACCGTGTTAACCAGGATGGTCTCGATCTCCTGACCTTGTAATCCACCTGCCTCAGCCTCCCAAAGTGCTGGGATTACAGGTGTGAGCCACCGCGCCCCACGTCTTTTTTTTATTTTTAATTAATTAATTATTTATTTTTTTGAGACTGGGTCTCGCTCTGTCACCCAGGCTGCAGTACAGCGGCACAATCTTGGCTTGCTGCAACCTCCGCCTCCCGGATTCAAGTGATTCTCCTGCCTCAGCCTCCCGAGTAGCTGGGATTGCAGGCGCCTGTCACCATGCCTGGCTAATTTTTGTATTTTTGGTAGAGACAGGGTTTCACCATGTTGGCCAGGCTGGTCTCGAACTCCTGACCTCAGATGATCCACTCGCCTCGGCCTCCCAAAGTGCTGGGATTACAGGTGTGAGCCACTGCACCCAACCCTTTTTAAATTTTTTTCAGAGGGAGAGTCTGTCTCCCAGGCTGGAGTGTCATGGTGCAATCATAGCCCACTGTAACCTTGAACTCCTAGGCTCAAGCAGTCCTCTTGCCTCAGCCTCCCAAATAGCTGGGACTACAGGTTCACACTACCATGCCCTACCATGCCTGGGCTGTTGAATCTCCCTGCCCTCACCTCACCCTCTGTGGCATCTTCCAGATGACCTTGGCAGAGCTCAGACGCAGACTTGACCATAACCCTCCCATGGCTAAATACATCTATTCAGGGTGGGCGTAGTGGCTCACACCTGTAATCCCAGTACTCTGGGAGGCCGAGGCAGGTGTATCATCTGAGGTCAGGAGTTCGAGACCGGCCTGGCCAACATGGTGAAACCCCATCTCTACTGAAAATACAAAAATTAGCTCTGTGTGGTGGCATGCATCTGTAATCTCAGCTACTCGGGAGGCTGAGGCAGGAGAATTACTTGAATCCAGGAGGTGGAGGTTGCAGTGAGCCAAGATCATGCCACTGTACTCCAGCCTGGGCCACAGAGCAGGACTCTGTCTCAAAAATAAATAAATAAAAATAAATAAATCTTTTCAGCAGCTCCCTCATGGCCTCTGGATGAAGGTCACCCTTCTGGGCTTGGCATGTGAGGCCCTGAATAGCTTCTCCCCGCCTACTTCATCTTCCGCTATCCACCCCCGCACCTCCTGCCCCAGATATTCTGCACTTGGCTGTTCCCTCTAGCGTCCTGCCCTGCTGGTCTCTGACTAACACCAGGTTGTCCTTCAGGTCACCATTCAGCTGTAGGTCCCCCTGGAAACAGGTGGGATGCCCTTCACATCCCCACAGCCTGATGCAGATGTTCCTCCAGGACACTGATCAGGAGGCATGGCAGCCTAAGGCTGAGTGACGTGGCTCAGGCCTGTAATCCCAGCACTTTGGGAGGCCAAGGCGGGAGGATCCCTTGAGCCCAGGAGTTCAAGACCAGCCTGGGCAACACAGGGAGACCCTGTTTCTACAAAAAGTTACAAAATTAGCCGGGCATGATGGTGTGTGCCTGTAATCCCAGATACTTGTGGGGCTGAGGCGGGGGGATCACTTGAATCCAAAGGTCAAGATTGCGGAGAGCCATGGTCACACCACAGCACTCCAGCCTGAGCAACAGAAACATTATCTCCACCAGGCACAGTGGTTCATGCCTGTAATCCCAGCACTTTGGAAGGCCGAGGTGGGCGGATCGCTTGAGGTCAGGAGTATGAGACCAGCCTGGCCAACATGGTGAAACCCCATCTCTACTAAAAACACAAAAATTAGCCGGGCGTGGTGGTGCACGCCTGTAATCCCAGCTACTGGCGAGGCTGAGGCAGGAGAATTGCTTGAGCCTGGGAGGCGAAGGCTACAGTGAGCCAAGATCGCACCACCCCACTCCAGCCTTGGCAACAGAGCGAGACTCAGTCTCAAAAAACAACAATTAAAAAAAAAAAAAACCGGCCGGGCGCGGTGGCTCAAGCCTGTAATCCCAGCACTTTGGGAGGCGAGACGGGCGGATCACGAGGTCAGGAGATCGAGACCATCCTGGCTGACACGGTGAAACCCCGTCTCTACTTTAAAAATACAAAAAACTAGCCGGGCGAGGTGGCGGCGCCTGTAGTCCCAGCTACTCGGGAGGCTGAGGCAGGAGAATGGCGTGAACCCGGGAGGCGGAGCTTGCAGTGAGCTGAAATCCGGCCACTGCACTCCAGCCTGGGCGGCAGAGCGAGACTCCGTCTCAAAAAAAAAAAAAAAAAAAAAAAAAAAAAAAAAAAAAAAAAAAAAAAAAAAAAAACCAAAAAACAAAACAAAACAAAAAACAAAAAAACTGAAACCCAAACCAAAAACAAAACAGAGATATTATCTTGAAAAAAAAAAAAAAAATTTCCCCATTAGCTGTGAGGGCCACCTGGAGAGTGGTATTATCTGTCTTCTGTCTCCAGCTCCCCACGCATCACTGGGCACCTGTTTTTATTTACTTACTTACTTAATTTAGAGACAAGCATTTTAGTCAAGTTACTTGGTCAAGCAATGTAACCTCTCTCGGCCTCAGGTGATTGTTCTTTCTCTATAAAGTGGGAATCAATTTTAACCTAATAAGGGTCTTATTACCTCAAGCCACTCTCTTTAAAGGCATCCAGCAGCTGGGCGTGGTGGTACGTGCCTGTAATACTTAGGAGGCTGAAGTGGGAGAATCACTTGCACCCAGGAGGTGGAGGTTGCAGTAAGCTGAGATCATACCACTGCACTCCAGCCTGGGTGACAGAGTAAGACCCTGTCTCCAAAAAAAAAAAAAAAAAAAAAAGGCATCCAACTCATCCCTAATCTCTTCCAATCATACCAGCATTGGTGACAGTGATCCTCATCTGAAAATTGTTTTTCAAATTTTTTTCAAATTAAATTTTTTTTTCCTTGTCAGCAGAAAGTCACATCTGAATGTCTTGCTTCATTACTTGCTGCTTCTCTTGTCTGCAATGCTACTAGGCACTGAGCACGTGGGACTGACTCCTTTACTGCTTGTCCCCAGCACCCAGCCTGGTGCTGGGCACGTAGACAGTGCTCAATAAGTGTTTGTTGAATGAATAACAAATGGTCCCACATAGATGTTCCATGAGGCGTCAGTGACATCAACATCATCTTTTTTTTTTTTTTTTTTTTTTTTGGAGATGAGTTCTTACTCTGTTGCCCAGGCTAGAGTGCAGTGGTGCAATCATAGCTCACTGCAGCCTTGAACTCCTGAGATCGAGCAATCCTCCCACCCCAGTCTCCTGAGTAACTGGGATTCCAGATGCAGGCCACCTTGCCTGGCTATTTAAAAAAAACATTTTTTTTTTTTGTAGAGATGGGGGTCTTACTGTGTTGTCCAGGCTGATTTCAAACTCCTGGGCTCAAGTGATCCTTTTTCCTTGGCCTCCCAAAGTGTTGGGATTATAGGCATGAGCCACCGCACCCAGCCAGTCACCATCATCTTTGATAGCTGCAACATGTCGGCTTGCTCACTGCCATCACCCTGGGGCCCAGCGTGTGCCTGGAACACAAGGGATACTTAGAAAACGGATGTGGAAAGGGTGAGTGGAGCTCAGCACATTCAAAGAGGGACTCAGGACCCTATGGGACCCTCTCCCCAAGGCCTGCCACCCTCTCTTTCCCATGCAACCCCTCCTCCAGCCCCAGGCAGCAGGGCCAGGATCAGGGACTCTTCCCAGCTGTCCGGCCCCCGCACATTCTGCATGGGCAGGACAAGCACAAGGACGAAAGCCAAGGTCATGTGCTTGGTAATACCAGTAGTCTGAATCCCTCTGGAGAACCACGGCCCCTGCCCAGGCCACTGCTACAGCTGTCCCCTGGAAGACAGAGGCCTCTGGTTAGCTCGGGGTGGGGATCCCCTCAGAACTGACTTTCCAGAGGCCAGCAGAGTCAGCTACATCAGGGACTTAGGGTTCGGGTTAGAATTAACCAAATTGTCGAACATCAGGCCAAGAGCTTACAAGACATCCTGGAAAAACCCTTCTTTCCTCCTCCTCCTCTCCTTCCCCCCCACCTCCTCCTCCTCCTCCGGTTGCTAGGCAACCACTATGCATCTGGACCAAAGCAAGAGGCAGCTGGTTTAAAGACACACACAGACTGAAAGTGAAGGGAGGCAAAAAGATATTCTTTGAAAATGAAAACTGAAAGAGATCAGGGGTAGCTATACTTGTATCAGATAAAATAGTTTTTAAGTCAAAACTAACACGAGAGGAAGAAGGTCATTATAAAATGAAAAAGGGGTCAGTTCATCAAGAGGATAAAACATATATATATGCACCCAACATCAGAGGACCTAAATATATAAAGGAAATATATATGAAGGAAATATGAATAGATCTGAACTGCAATACAGGAATAGTACTGCACTTTCAACAACAACAACAAAAAACACCAGCCTGGGCAACATAGCAAGACCCCATCTCCACAAAATTTAAAAAAAAATATTTGTGGGGTGTGGTGGTGCATATCTGTAGTCTCAGCTACTTGAAAGGCTGAGGCAGGAGGATTGCTGGAGCCCAGGAGTTCAAGGCTGCAGTGAACCATAACAACATCACTGTACTCCAGCCTGGGTGACAGACTGAGACTCTGTCAAAAAAAAAAAAAAAAAAAAAAGCAATGAACAGATCCAGGCAGAAAATCAGTAAGGAAACATTGGATTTGAAATACGTTGTAGATCAAATGGAACTAATGACTTATGTAGAACATTCAATTTGACAGCAGTGGAACACATTCTCCTCAAGTGCACAGGGGACATACTCCAGGATAGACCATGTTAGACCACAAAGCAAGCCTAAACAAATGTTAAGATTGCCAGGTGCGGTGGCTCACGCCTGTAATCTCAGCACTTTGGGAGGCCGAGGCAGGCAGATCACGAGGTTGGGAGATCAAGACCATCCTGGCTAACACGGTGAAACCCCATCTCTACTAAAAATACAAAAGATTAGCCGGGCGTGGTGGTGGGCGCCTGTAGTCCCAGCTACTCGGGAGGCTGAGGCAGGAGAATGGTGTGAACCCAGGAGGCGGAGCTTGCAGTGAGCCCAGTTCGTGCCACTTCACTCCAGCCTGGGTGACAGAGTGAGACTCCGTCTCAAAAAAAAAAAAAAAAAAAAAAAGTAAAATTGCAATTATATCAATCTTTTCTGACCACAGTGATACGAAACTAGAAATCACTAATAGGAGGAATTCTGGAAAATTCACACGTGAGAAAATTAAACAATACTCTCCTACACAACCAATGGGTCAAAGAAGAAATTAAAAGGGAAATTTAAAAATATCTCGAGGCCAGGTGCAGTGGCTCATGCCTGTAATCCCAGCACTTTGGTGGCTGAGGCAAGAGGATCACCAGAGGCCAGGAGTTCAAGACCAGCCTGGGCAACATAGTGAGACCCCCCGCCATCTGTACAAATAATAAAAATAATTAGCCAGGCATGGTGATGCTCACCTGTAGTCCCAGTTATTTGGGAGGCTAAGGTGGGAGGAACACTTTAGTTGGAAGCTGCAGTGAGCTATGATTATGCTACTGCACTCAGCCTGGGTGATAGAGGGAGATCTGTCTCTAAAAACGAAACAAAACAGAAACAACAACAAAAAACATGAGACAAACTGAAATGGACATACAATATACCTAAACCAATGAATGCAGCAAAAGTGGTTCTAAGAGGGAAGTTTATAGCAATAAATAAATGCCTACATAAAAAAGAAGAAAGATCTTTCAAATAACCAAATTCTCTTAAAAAAAGAGGTAACTGGAGGCTGGGCATGGTGGCTCAAGCCTGCAATCCCAACACTTTGGGAGGCCAAGGTAGGCAGGTCACTTGAGGTCAGGAGTTTGAGACCAGCCTGGGCAACACAGTGAAACATGGTCTCTACTAAAAATACAAAAATTAGCCAGGCATGGTGGTGGGCCCCTGTAGTCCCAGCTACTTGGGAGGCTGAGGCAGGAGAATCGCTTGAACTCAGAAGGTGGAGGTTGCAGTGAGCCAAGATCATGCCACTGCACTCCAGCCTGGGCAACAGAGGAAGACTCTGTCTTAAAAAAAAAAAAAAAAAAGGGAGGCAGCTGGGCACAACAGGAGTCCAGGCCTGGCAGATGGGGCTCTTACAAGACTCGTGACCATGCAGGGCAGTGGGGGCTCATCAGAAGCCAAGAGTCTCATCAGGCACCTGGAGGCACCAGAGTTCAGGAGAGCTGCAGGCAGCTGGGGTCTGATATGCAAAAGTGACTACAGGAGGACTGCCACTTCTGCCAGTTCTCCCATTGCCCCTGTGCCTTTGTCAATGACCTCCCAGGCATCTGCTCTATGGCGCTTCCCCACTGGGGGACTGTTCTTTTCTTCACAGTATTTAAGAAATAAAAATTAGATTTTCCTGGCCAACAAAAAAAGTAAATAACTTGGCTTCTCTGACTCTCAGTCTCCTCTTCTGTACAGTTGGGCCAATGGTGAGCACCCAGGAACATCCTACATCCCACTAGAGGTGCCTGCCACTGGGTGGGGCAGAGATGGTGGTGGCTGGTGCAGGCTTCCCAGAACATCTCATCGCCCCTGCCCACCACCTGGCCACTGCAACCGACTGGGCTTGTCTAGAAAGACACCTGCCTTCCCGCCCAACCCTGCAGGCTCTGGGATATTAGTCTCTGAATTTATCTGAGCTACAGGATGGAGACCACCCTCAACTGCTCCCATCATCAGAGATGCAGAACAGAAGTCGGTGTTGGGGGGCACTTGTTCCCCCAGCTGTGCTGATTTCACACTGGTGGAGAAGAGGACCCCTGCTGATAATGAATTTTATTTTTATTTTTTTTATGAGATGGAGTTTAGCTCTTGTCGCCCAGGCTGGAGTACAATGGCAAGATCTCGGCTCACAGCAACTTCCACCTCCCGGGTTCAAGTGATTCTGCTGCCTCGGCCTCCCAAAGTGCTGGGATTACAGGTGTGAGCCACTGCCCCCAGCCCATAGCCGATTACTCTTAATGCCCTCCAGCAGCTGCAGGAATGGAAGAGGCTAGTCCTGCCCCGAATGTGAAGGTCTGGCCTTCATTCACAGCAATTGTGGTCCTCAGAACTCCGGGTTTTAACTCGGGGCCTCGACTCCCGGATCATCCCGTCTCTTGCTCCAACCCCTGGGTCCCGGGTCCCCAGAGCGCCCACCCCAGTGCACCTTGCATGCTGGCCCATGGAGGGCCCCCTTGCTGGGAACCCCTTCTCCCCGTGAAGGCTGCCGGCGGGACAAACGGTGA
This sequence comes from Macaca thibetana thibetana, assembly GCF_024542745.1. Classification (NCBI taxonomy): domain Eukaryota; kingdom Metazoa; phylum Chordata; class Mammalia; order Primates; family Cercopithecidae; genus Macaca; species Macaca thibetana. The sequence continues at coordinate 16,116,833 of NC_065596.1, read as the reverse complement.
GGGGTGAGGCAGGGAGGGAGACTCACACATAGGGGCCCTCCCCCAAGCCTGGGTAACACCGTCTTGGCCGCTGCCCGCGGGCTGGTCAGGTAGGGGGCAGTGGGCCGTAGCGGAGAGCCTGGGCCGGGCCCGCCACGCCGCTTCCCCACGCTCGCAGCCACGCGGAGCCGCGTCCTGGTCCAGCCTCACCCACCCAGAGCAAAAGAGGCGGAGGAACTGGAGCAGCGCCCGGGCCCGGGGGCTGCCTCCGGCCGCAGCAACGGGACGGGTGAGAGCACCTGCCCCCGGCGCGTCGTAGCTCCTCTGGTGGGGCGGGGCTGACCTGCAGGCCCCGCCCCAGTCTAAGCCCCTCCTACAAAGCCCGGCCCCTTGCCATAAGCGCTATATGTCAGGCTCCGCCCACTGTTTTAAATCCCACTCACTCTGCCCTGCCCCTCATTCTGAGCTATATAGTAAGCCCCGCCCATAGCCATAAACCACGCCCACCCAGCCCTGCCCCTGGGCTCTAGGTGTCATTTATCTATCTAGTCACGTCCCCGGCTAGAAGCCACACCCACCAGACCCGGCCCCAGCTCTAAGCCCCACCCACCCGGCCATGTGGTTTGGGACAGGGAAGTAGGCTAGGGGCCGCCGCCTCTGGGCTCCCAGTGGAAGGGGAGAAATGAGAAAGCAGTTCAGGGTGTGATAAATACCCACAGAGGTCGGATGTAGCTATGGATGCAGGCGATAAAAAGTTTGAAGCAATCAGCTCTGTGGCCTCTGCAGCGCTCCTTTCGCCCTCCCTAATCTTCACCTCGTGTCTCCCCTAGTCCCTGTGTCCTGGGTGGGTCTTGCTGACCCAGGGAAAGAGGACATGCCTTCTCAGTGAATTTTGCTTTGCTTCCTGAGGGCATGGCTACCCGGGGCTCCTGGTTTTTCTTCCAAAAACAAAACATTTCTCCCATTTTTATTTTGTTTTTTATTTATTTTTTTTTTTTGAGACAGAGTTTCACTCTTGTTGCCCAGGCTGGAATGCAGTGGTGCAATCTCTGCTCACTGCAACCTCCGCCTCCCGGGTTCAAGCGATTCTCCTGCCTCAGCCTCCCCAGTAGCTGGAATTACAGGTGCCTGCCACCACGCTTGGGTAATTTTTGTAATTTTTGTAGAGATGGGGTTTTGCCATGTTGGCCAGGCTGGTCTCAAACTCCTCACCTCAGGGGATCCGCCTGCTTTGGCCTCCCAAACTGCTGAGATTACAGGTGTGAGCCACTGTGCCCGGTCACCGTTTTTTTCATTTTTTGAGACAGGGTCTTGCTCTGTTGCCCAGGCTGGAGTGCAGTGGCATGATCACGGCTCACTGCAGCCTCAACCTCCTGGGCTGAAGCAATCCCCCCACCTCAGCCTACCCAGTAGCTGGGACTACAGGTATGCACTACCACGTCGGGTTAATTTTTTAAAAATTTTTTATAATGACGCAGGTCTCTCTCTGTTGCCGGGGCTGGTCTTGAGCTCCTGGGCTCAAGCGATCCTCTGGCCTTGGCCTTCCAAAGTGTTGGGATTACAGACCTGAGCCACCATGCCTGGCCTAGAGAGTTCATTTCTTGTTGGGATTGTTCATCGGTGGGAAGTGCACCCTTGTGCCGTGCTGACTATATTCATAGAGTTATGTAACCATCACTCGCATCTAATTTCAGAACTTTTGTTCTGAAACTCATACCCTCTCGAAGTCACTCCTTCATTCTCCCCTTCCCCCATCCTATGGCCACCGATAATTTACTTTCTGTTTCTATGGATTTCCCTGTGGTCACAACCAGAGGATTTCTGTGACGTGCTAAGTTACCTAACTCTGGTGTGGAAGGAGAGGGAAAGTCAGGGACCCACCAGGGAACAGGTAGCTTGAGGGTGGGGGAAGCATGAAGGTAAGGGCTTGCTTTGGGGGCTCAAGGCAGTCTGAGCCTTGTTTGCAGGCAGCCAGCATCCACCAGGTGTGTGCAGGTGAGGGAAACAGGGGAAAAAGGGCCCTTTCTGGAGACAGTAGGGGTGCTGGCTGGCAAGCCTGGGATGGGGAGTGGGGAGGCAAGGGGGCCTGTGAGTCGAGGTCGGAGCTTGCTGTAGAGGAGGGAGAATTCCAGAGGCTGAGAGTGCAGGTGTGGAGGAGGAGGAAGGGAGGAGGGCAGGCAGGGGGTGGCTGGGTGGGGCTCTGTCTATAAAGAGTGAAGCTCAGCGTCTTGGTCCTGCAGATGGAAGAGCTTGGCATACAGCCTGGCGGGCATCAGCTCCCTTGACCCAGTGGATATCGGTGAGTCTTTTCCTTGAACATGACTCAGATGACCAGCTTGTCCCTCCAGCACAACTTGTTCCCATTTTATGCAACCTCCTTCCCTTGCCATATGCCTGGCGCTTAAGATGGGGGTGTTCCCAGTACCCACTCCCTTCCTCTTCCTCAGTCCTCTCCACTTCTCTCCAGGACCCCAGGTGGCCCGGTTATTTGTCCAGGTGCCCAGGGAGGAGGACCCGCCTGCAGCATGAACCTGTGGCTCCTGGCTTGCCTGGTGGCCGGCTTCCTGGGAGCCTGGGCCCCCACTGTCCACACCCAAGGTACTGTGTTCGGCAATGCCTACCCCCAAGTGCCCATCTCCCCGTGCCCCCACCCCACCCCTTTTGTCCCTTATCTCTTCCAGAGGTCTCCCCAACCCCATCTCCACTGAATTCTCCTGCTCCTGACATGCAGGAACTCCTGGCGTTTGGGTAGCTCCTGGGATGGGGTTGGGGAGATGGAGTGTTCCCAGTTCCTTCTTCGAGAGCCCCATGGAGTCCTTCGCAAGACTCCTAAAGACATGAGGGAGCACATGGTGGCTTCCAGCTGTGGGCGAAGCCAGTTACTGCCAGCGATATATTGTAGAACCCTAATCCTGCCAAGCCAGGGGTGGGGCTGGAAATCAGCGCCCTGGAGACTGACAGGAGTGGATTCCCATCCTGGTCCCTCCATGCAGTCCAGCTGAGAGTTAGTTGCTCCTAAACCGTTTTTTTTGTTTGTTTGTTTGTTTTGGGTTTTTTTTGAGACAGAGTCTCACTCTGTCGCCCTGGCTGGAGAGCAGTGGTGCGATCTTGGCTCACTGCAACTTCTGTCTCCTGGGTTCAAGCAATTCTTCTGCCTCAGTCTCCCAAGTAGCTGGGACTACAGGCACATGCTACCATGCCTGGCTAATTTTTGTATTTTTAGTAGAGATGGGGTTTTACTATGTTGGCCAGAGTAGTCTCGATCTCCTGATCTCAGGTGATCCACCCGCCTGAGCCTCCCAAAGTGCTAGAATTACAGGCGTGAGCCACTGCGCCCGGCTTCCTAAACTTTAGGAGTCTCCATTTCCTCAGCTGCAAAGTGGGAATCTAAACTTCACACTGCATGGCTCTGACTTGAGGGTCCAGTGAGCTCATGCCTGCACAAGACTAGGCCTCGTGTCTGGCAGCAGCAATAATAACTGTTCCTGTTATTAATAGGGAACGCTCCTTCTTCCCCCACTCCCTACCACAGAGCAGGCACTTGGGGATTTCAGTTGCCAAAGGACAGTTCCTGAGCCTGGGGTGTCCCCACGGGAGCCCTGACATTGGATCCTACATCCTCTGAGTTTCAGCAGCTGGCCAAAGCAGGGCCCCTGGCTGCGTGGCAGACCCAGGGCTCCACCCTCCTGTCCTGTCTGCCCCCACCTGCCCCACCTGGCCCTCGGCTGGGTCTGATGGGTCCAAGTCCTTAGCCTTTGCCCGGGAAGGGGGTTGGGCTGTGGTCTGATTGTTTTGCTATCAGAGCCGGGCCCAGCCCGGCCCTTTGATCCTGGCCCCCAGCCTTGGGAACTACCTGCCTGGCACTGCAGCCCGAGGTTCCAATGGAACGCGCTGCCCCTTGCCCTCAGAGGCCGAGGTTGGGAGATACCTGGAGGGCTTGAGTCCTCCCTCTCCCTGCTCCTGCTGGGCTGGGCTCTGTAGGGACTCAGACTTGACCTCTGGAGGTTAGTTCTGGCAGGGGTGGGATTGCAGAGAACTCCAAAGGCCATTTGGACAGAGAATTGTGCCCCAGCTTCCACCACCATCTCATCAGCTCATCCTCGGCTCATTCATTCCACCTGCTCATCCCCCCAGAACTTTCTGGCAGCATCACCTCCTCCTCTGGGCACCCCCCACAGTGCCTGTGCTTCCTCCTCTCTGTAGAGATCAATCTCCCTGGAGCTCCACGAAGACAACACTAGGTCTAATTCATCTGTGGGTTTCCTTTCTGCTTGTCTAGACAACTGGCATTTACTGAGAGCTCCATACTTTGTATTAACACTTTTTTTTTGTTTGTTTGGTTGGTTGGTGTTTTGTTTTGTTTTATTGAGACGGAGTTTTGCTATTGTCGCCCAGGCTGAAGTGCAATGGCACGAAGTCGGCTCACTGCAATCTCCACCTCCTGGGTCCAAGCGATTCTCCTGCCTCAGCCTCTGGAGTAGCTGGGATTAAAAGCCCCCACCATCAGCAGGGCACAGTGGCTCATGCCTGTAATCCCAGCACTTTGAGAGGCCAAGGCGAGTGGATCACCAGGTCAAGAGATCAAGACCATCCTGGTCAACATGGTGAAACTCCATCTCTACTAAAAATACAAAAATTAGCTGGTCGTAGTGGCGGGCACCCGTAATCCCAGCTACTCAGGAGGCTGAGGCAGGAGAATCGCTTGAACTCAGGAGATGGAGGTTGCAGTGAGCTGAGATTGTGCCACTGCACTCCAGCCTGGGTGACAGAGTGAGACTCCGGGAAAAAAAAAAAAAAAAATGGCGCCCGCCACCATGCCCAGCTAATTTTTGTATTTTTTAGTAGAGACGGGGTTTCACCATGTTGGCTGGGCTCGTCTCGAACCACTGACCTCAGGTGATCCACCCGCCTTGGCCTCCCAAAGTGCTAAGATTACAGGCATGAGCCACTGTGCCTGGCCAATTTTTGTATTTTTAGTAGAGACGGGGTTTCACCATGTTTTCCAGGTTGGTCTCGAACTTCTGACCTCGGCCTCCCAGTGTGCTGGGTTTATAGGCATAAGCCACCATGCTGAGGCTCCAATCAGCTCATTTTTGGGAGGGTAGAACTTGGCTGGGGAGGGGTGGTGTTGGCCCCTCCTCAGGGTACACCTGCACTCTGAGTCACCCTTTTCCCCAGGGCAGGAGTAGAGGTGGCCTTGGTCCGTTCATTTGCTGGTTCCACACCCTTCCCAGCCGGGACCCAAGGGTCCTCTCCAACTTCTGGCTGTCCCAATATCCAGGGGTAAGGGGTGAGCCAGGTGGCTTTCTTTTCCTAAGGCTGTTCCTCAGCCTCTGGTGGGCCTGGAAGGGTTGTGGTATGAGCAGACAGGTATGCAGACAGGTGCCCTTGTCTGTGGCTGGCCCCGCCAAGCTCACAGGCAAGGCTGCGAGTGTCTGGGTGGCTGTGTGGTTGCAGGTGTCTTTGAGGACTGCTGCCTGGCCTACCACTACCCCATTGGGTGGGCTGTGCTCCGGCACGCCTGGACTTATCGGATCCAGGAGGTGAGCGGGAGCTGCAATCTGCCTGCTGCAATGTGAGTGGGGCCATGGGGGCTGGCAGGGTGAGGTGCACACACAGCCTTGCTCTCAGCCTATACCCTAATCTGGGCACCCCGCTCTGCTCACCACAGATTCTACCTCCCCAAGAGACACAGGAAAGTGTGTGGGAACCCCAAGAACAAGGAGGTGCAGAGAGCCATGAAGCTCCTGGATGCTCGCAATAAGATTTTTGCAAAGTTCCGCCACAACACACAGACCTTCCCAGGTGAGCGAGACCCCCACTGGGCATCTAGGGAGCCCGCCCTCCCTGCCTGCAAGCCCATGTGTGGCTCAGACCCCGAGGGAGGGAATTGGAGACCAGAATACTGACACCTGCCTGAACCCCACACAAAGCCAGTTGCTGGTGAGTGGGGCACCAAGTGAATGACCAACTTATTGAGTCATTGTTCAGTTTTTGTTTTTGGAGATGGGGTCTTGCTCTGTTGCCCAGGCTGGAGTGCAGTAGCATGACCATAGCTCACTGCAGCCTCGAACTCATGGGCTCAAGCAATCCTCTCACTTCAGCCTCCCAAAGTAGGTGGGATTACAGGTGTGTGCCACCAGTCCAGCTCTTTTATTATTATTTTGAGACAGAGTCTTACTGTGTCACCCAGGTTGGAGTGCAGTGGTGCCATCACAGCTCACTGCAGCCTTGACCTCCCAGGCTCAAGCAATCCTCCTACCTCAGCCTCCTGAGTAGCCAGGACTACAGGCATGCTCCACTAATCCAGCTCATTATTATTATTTTAGTTTTTTATTTTTTGAGATGGAGTCTTGCTCTGTCATCCAGGCTGGAGTGCAGTGGCACAATCTCGGCTCACTACAACCTCTGCCTCCCGAATTCAAGTGATTCTCCTGCCTCAGCCTCCTGAGTAGCAGGAGCGCAGGCTCATGCCACCACGCCTGGCTAATTTTTGTATTTTTAGTAGAGACGGGATTTCACCATGTTGGCCAGGCTGGTCTTGAACTGCTGACCTCAGATGATCTGCCCGCCTTGGCCTCCCAGAGTACTAGGATTATAGGCATGAACCATCATGCCCGGCTGCAGCTCATTGTTATTGTTGTTGTTGTTGTTGTTATTATTATTATTTTGAGACAGGGTTTTACTCTTGTCACCCAGGCTGGAGTGCAGTGGCACAATCACAGCTCACTGCAGCCTTGTGTTCCTGGGCTCAAGCAATCCTCCCACCTCAGCCTCCCAAGTAACTGGGATGACAGGCATACACCACCATGCCTGGGTAATTTTTTGTTTTCATTTTGCAGAGACAGGTTGTCCATGTTGCCCAAGCTGGACTGGAACCCCTGGACTCAAGCAATCCACCTGCCTTGGCCTCCCAAAGTGCTGGGACTATAGGCATGAGCCACTGCACCCAGCCAGTCCAGCTCTTTTAATCAGGACACTTCCCATTGGTGCAGATGGAAAGCTCAAGCACATGGGAGACTCACTGGCTTAAATAACCAGTCAACAGCTTCAGGCTCAGCTGGATCCAGGAGCTCAAAGGATGATGGCAGAGCTCTTGCTTATTTCTCTCTCCATTTCTCCAGCAGGCTCTCATGCTGCAAAGAAGTTGAGTTCTGCAAACTCCAAACTACCATCGTCTAAGTTTAGCAATCCCACCAGCAGCAGCAAGAGGAATGCCTCCCTCCTGACATCAGCTAATTCAGGTAAGGACTCTTGGTCATGTGACCGTCTCCTATCCATCACCTTTGCTGAGGGCTCATGATTGGCTCACACTGGGACAGGAGATTCACCTCCAGGACCAAGGAGGGGTGGTTGTGTGGTCAGCGCTGCACGTTCACAGGGGAGGGTCCTCGGTGGCTGTCCACTGCCGTGACCCAACCCAAAGACACTAAAGTGCGAAAGTGAAGCCCCAGGGGAGTGGCCCAAGAGCTCCAGGGCCCCCCACACCCAACAATTCTTCAGCAGGAACCAGGTGGGTGTGCTGTAATTCTATTGAATTCTGACATTGTCTCTCTCTATATAATATATATATAAATTTATATATAAACTATAAATATAGAATAAATTACATATTATATATTATATATTATATATATAATGGACATGATATACGAGATATATATGATAATTAATATATAACATAATACATATTTACATATATAAATATACAATTAATATATTTAATTATAATTAATATATATATAATATAATTATATTACATAAATCATATATAAAATATGATACATAATAAAATAAATATATATTATATATGTAAATATATAATGTATAACAATATATAATATATAAATATATAATATATAAAAATATATATACAAAAACATATTTTATGACAGGGTCTCACTCTGTTGCTGAGGCTGGAGTGCAGTGGTGCCATCTCGGCTCACTGCAACCTCCGCCTCCAGGGTTCAGGCGATTCTCGTGCCTCACCCACCCAAGTAGCTGGGATTACCGGCCGTGCATCACCATGCCTGGCTAATTTTCATATATTTAGTAGAGATGGGGTTTCGTCATGTTGCTTAGGCTGGTCTCGAATTTCTGGCTTCAAGCAATTCTCCCACCTCGGCCTCCCAAAGTGCTGGGACTGCAGGCATGAGCCACTGCGTCCAGCTGACATTGTCTATCTGGAGGTAGTGACACAACCCACAGGTTAAGGACTCAGTCCCCCAAGACTGCCCCCATTTCAGATGCTGATTGCAAGTAGCAAGTTGTCACCTGTATTTCTGACTGATTGGCTGTAAGTCAGGGCTTGCACCTCTGGTTGGATCATTTGCTAGAATAGCTCACAGGCTCAGGGAAACGCTCTACTTACGTTTACCATTTTATTGTAAAAGATTACAAAGGGGCTGAGCATGGTGGTTCACGCCTGTAATCCTAGCACTCTGAAAGGCTGAGGCAGAAGGATCAATTGAGCTGAGGAGTTCGAGACCAGCCTGGGAAACATAGCAGGACCCTGTCTCAAGAAAAAAAAAATTTTTTTTTAATTAGCTAGTTGTGATGGTATGCACCTGTAGCTCCAGCTGCTTAGGAGACTGAGGTGAGAGGATTACTTGAGCCTAGGAGGTAGAGGTTGCAGTGAGCTATGATCATACCACTGGAACTTCAGCCTGGGAGACAAAATGAGAGCCCATCTCAAAAAAAAAAAAAAAGAGCTGGGTGCGGTGGCTCAAGCCTGTAATCCCAGCACTTTGGGAGGCTGAGACAGGCGGATCACGAGGTCAGGAGATTGAGACCATCCTGGCTAACACAGTGAAACCCCGTCTCTACTAAAAATACAAAAAACTAGCCAGGCGAGGTGGCGGGCGCCTGTAGTCCCAGCTACTCGGGAGGCCGAGGCAGGAGAATGGCGTGAACCCGGGAGGCGGAGCTTGCAGCGAGCGGAGATCCGGCCACTGCACTCCAGCCTGGGCGACAGAGCAAGACTCCGTCTCAAAAAAAAAAAAAAAAGATAGATATTACAAAGGATAGGGATGAATAAGCCAGATGGAAGAGATGCTTAGGTAGGCAAAGACTGGAAGAACTCAAGTGCAGGGGCTTCTGTCCCCATGGAGTTGGGGTACACCACCCATCCCACACACGTGGATGTGGTCACAAGACCCTGAACCCCATAGTTCAGGCTTTTTTTTTTTTTTTTAGAGATGAGGTCTCATTCTCTCTGCCAGGCTGAAGTGCAGTGGCACAGTCATAGCTCACTGCCTCATTGAGTAGCTTGGACCACATAGCTCACTGTCTCAGCCTCCCGAGTAGCTGGGACTACAGGCCAGTACCCTCAGCTTACCAGAGATCTTTTTTTTTTTTTTTTTTTTTTGAGATGGAATCTCACTCTGTTGCCCAGGCTGGAGTGCAGTGGCATGATCTTGGCTCACCGCAACCTCCGCCTACTGGGTTCAAGCGATTCTTCTACCTCAGCCTCCCAAGTAGCTGGGACTACAGGTGCGTGCCACCACACCTGGCTAATTTTTTGTATTTTTAGTAGAGACCAGGTTTTACCATGTTAGCCACAATGGTCTCAATCTCCTGACCTCAGGTGATCCACCCACCTCAGCTGCCCAAAGTGCTGGGATTATAGGCGTGAGCCACTGCGCCTGGCCTTCACCAGGGATTTTTTTTTTTTTTTTTTTTTTTTTTTTTTTTAGTAGAGACGGCATTTCACTATGTTGGCCAGGCTGGTCTCAAACTCCTGACCTTGTGATCCACCTGCCTCGGCCTCCCAAAGTTCTGGGATGACAGGCGTGAGCCACTGTGCCCGGCCAACCAGAGGTTTCTTTAGAGGTTTCATCACATAGGAGTGAAGGATGATTAACTCCATTTCCAACCTTCTTCCCCTTCCTGGAGAATGGGACTGAAAGCTCCTAGTTTCTAATCAACAGCTTGGTCTTGCTGGTGACCAGCCCCCACCCAGAAGCCCACCAAGAGTCACCTCATTAGAATAAAAGATGTCCCCCTTACCCAGGAAACTCCAAGGGATCCAGAGCTCTGTGTTAGAAACAGAATTCAAAGACCAAACATTAGCACAAAAGGCCAGGCGCGGTGGCTCACGCCTGTAATCCCAGCACTTTGGGAAGCTGAGGCAGGCAGATCACGAGGTCAAGAGATCAAGACCATCCTGGCTAACATGGTGAAACCCCGTCTCTACTAAAAATACAAAAATTGACTGGGCATGGTGGCGGGCACCTGTAGTTGCAGCTACCTGGGAGGCTGAGGCAGGAGAATCACTTGAACCTGGGAGGCGGAGGTTGCAGTGAGCCGAGATTGCACCACTGTACTCCAGCCTGGCAACAGAGCGAGACTCTGTCTCAAAAAAAAAAAATCAGCACAAAAGATTCTAGCACTCCTATTACTCAGAAACTCATAAGGGTTTTAGGAGCTGTGTGCTAGGGACTGGAGGTAGAGACCAATGCATATCGTTGCTATTATTTCACAGCCATCAATTTCACTTCGGCCTAATTGCTTCTGCAGGACTGTGAGCCGACTCATTTCTGGGATCCATCGGCACAGGAGGGGCCAGATCTTTCTCCGCTAAAACCATTGCCCTACAGACCCAGCTGTCCCCACGCCTCTGTTTTTCGGGTCAAGTCTTAATCCCTGCACCTAGGTTGGTCCTCCCTCTCCACCCCCACCACCTCCTGTCCCTCTGGCAACTGGAAAGAGAGAGTTGACCTGATTTTAAGCCTTTTGCCACTCCAGGGACCGGCGTCAACCCTGGGCAGCCAGTGTCTCTTGTAGAGAAGACTTAGGATACCTCTCTCACTTGCTGTTTCTTGCCACCCACCCTGAGCCATCCCAGTGTGTCCCTCTGGGTCCCTGCAAAACTCCAGTCAGTTCAAGGATGCCCCTCCCAGGTTATGCTTTTCTATAACTTTTAAATAAACCTCGGGGAGTGATGGAGTCATTCCTGCCTGTTATGTTTCATGATGAGGTGCAAGTTGCTGCTGCCCCACCCTGGGGTGAAGCCAATGCGATCTTTGCCACCCCAAGCTCTCCTAACAGACAGCTCTCGAGGGGCCAAGCAGTAGCTGCTGGCTGCAAATTGCACTTCCCAGCTGGTGACCTTGAAACAATTGGTCACTCTCTGGTACCTCTCAGCTTGTCTGTAGAATAAGGGTCACTGCGCTCGCTCTGCTTAGATTCCAGGGCTGTGGTGAGTCCAGCTGATGGACACAGAAGCCCTCTGCAAGCTCTTATGGGCTGCCTGGAGGCCACTGGTAAGTCAGGTGGGCCAGGAGTGGACCAAGGACAGAGCTCTGGTGCCAGGCGCTAGTGACAATTCTGCAGGTGGAGGCCTGAGTCACCACCCGATGATGCTGTCTTCGGTCCTTGGCAACCTGAGTTTCCATCACAACAGAGAATGATCTGGATGAAAACCAACACACATTGGCTGGGCACAGTGGCTCACATCTGTCATCCCAGGACTTTGGGAGGCTGAGGTGAGTGGATCACCTGAGGTCAGGAGTTCAAGGCCAGCCTGGCCAATATGGTGAAACCCCATCTCTACTAAAAATGCAAAAATTAACCAGGCATGGTGGCGGGCGCCTGTAATCCCAGCTACTCAGGAGGCTGAGGCAGGAGAAATGTTTGAATCCGGGAGGCAGAGCTTGCAGTGAGCCGAGATCACACCACTGCCCTCCAGGGTGACAGAGCGAGAGTCTGTTTCAAAAAAAAAAACGAAAACCAAGCACATCATCTCTTAGGGGACACCCTGGTGGTTTGGGGTCAGGGACTGGGATGAAGTTGCAGAAGAAATGCAGTCACGTTCAGTGTTCAGGCTCCACCGCACACTATGTGGGTGATCCAGACAGGTTCCACAAGCTCTCTCAGCCTCAATTTTGCCCCCCTGGGAAATGGGGGTGATAATACTGCCTGCCTCATAGCGCTTTGTTGGGGACCAAATACACTGTGATGTGTAACATGTACAGCACACAGTATATGCTGTGTATTTATTAACACAATGAATATCCTGGCCATTGGAGTTCCCCTGGAACCAGGAAGGGTAGTGTGGGGGCTGATGGCCCGGGAACATGCCCACCTTTTTTTTTGAGACAGAGTCTCCCTGTGTCACCCAGGCTGGAGTGCAATAGCACAATCTCCGCTCACTGCAACCTCCACTTCCCAGGTTCAAGCGATTCTCCTGCCTCAGTCTCCTGAGTAACTGGTATGACAGGCATGCACCACCAACCCTGGCTAATTTTTGTATTTTTAGTAGAGATGGAGTTTCACCAAGTTGGCCAGGCTGGTCTTGAACTCCTGACCTCAAGTGATCCACCCGCCTCGGCCTCTCAAAGCACTGGGGTTTTAGGCATGAGCCACTGCACCTGGCTGCCCAACTTCCTCCCCTTCCCTCGTCTTTTTTCTTTTCTTTAGTGGAGTCTTGCTCTGTTGCATAGGCTGGAGTGCAGTGGCATGATCTTGGCTTACTGCAACCTCCACCTCCCGGGTTCAAGTGATTCACCTGCTTCAGTCTCCCAAGTAGCTGGGATTACAGGTGCCCACCACCACGTGTGGCTTTTTTTTTTTTTTTTTTTTTTTTTTTTTTCCAGTAGAGGCAGGGTTTCACCATGTTGGCCAGGCTGGTCTCAAACTCCTGACCTCAGGTGATCTGCCCACCTCGGCCTCCCAAAGTGCTGGGATTACAGGTGTGAGCTACCACACCCCATCAGGTCACCCAACTTTCAACCTGGCCTGACCTTGGCCAAGGTGTTTAACTTCTCCAAGCCCCAGTTTTCCCTGTAGAACGGGGATGGTAATAGCATCTATCCCGTGAGGTTGTAGTGGCAACCAAAGTAGTCAATCATCCTAAAATACTTAGACACTCACGCCTGCAATTCCAGCACTTTGGGAGGCCAAGGCAGTAAGATCACTTGAGCCCAGGAGCTCAAGACAAGCCTGGGCAATATAGGGACACCCCTATCTCTTTTTTTTTTGTTTTTCTTTCTGAGACGGAGTCTTGCTCTGTCGCCCAGGCTGGAGCGCAGTGGCACGATCTCGGCTCACTGCAAGCTCCGCCTCCTGGTTCACACCATTCTCCTGCCTCAGGCTCCCGAGTAGCTGGGACTACAGGTGCCCGCCACCACGCCCAATTAATTTTTTGTATTTTTAGTAGAGACAGGGTTTCACCATGTTAGCCAGGATGGTCTCGATCTCCTGACCTCGTGATCTGCCTGCCTCGGCCTCCCAAAGTGCTGGGATTACAGGCGTGAACCACCACGCCTGGCTGGGACACCCCCATCTCTAAGAAAAATAAATTTTAGGCCAGGTGTGGTGGCTCACACCTGTAATCCCAGCACTTTGGGAGGCTGAAGCAGGAGGATCATGTGAGCTCAGGAGTTTGAGACAAGCCTGGACAACATGGTGAAACCCCGTCTCTACTAAAGATACACAAATTAGCCAGGTATCGTGGCACACACCAGTAGTCCCAGCTACTTGGGAGGCTGAGGCACAAGAATCATTTGAACTCGGGAGGTGGAGGTTGCAGCGAGCCAGGACTGTGCCACTGTAGTCCGGCCTGGGTGACAGGGTGAGACTCTGTCTCAAAAAGAAAGAGAAAGAAAAAGAAATTTTAAAAAATTAGCTGGGTGTAGTGGCGTGCACCTTTGCTCCCAGCTACTTGGGAGAGGCTGAGGTGGGAGGATTGCTTGAGCCTAGGAAGCGGTGACCACAGTGAGCCATGATCGCGCCACTGCACTCCAACCTAGGCAACAGAGCAAGACCCTGTCTCAGAAAAAATAAAAAAAAAAATTGGAATGGTGTCTGGTATGCAGTACCTGATCAGGAAGCATGAGTCGTTATTACCAGTCTGGGGAGCCCACAAGGCCTTCTACTTCCCCAGGCACGAGATCTGCCTCGCCCAGCCCGAGGGCAGGATCTGCTTACTTCAAGAACTTGCCAACGGGCAGGCAGACTTAACCCAAAATAACTTTATTATCGTCTCCACTTTGATATAAAAGCATTCTCCAAATGGAGGGCAAATGCGGCAAGTCACGTGGGGTCTGGGCCCCCTGCACACCCTTCTGCTCTGAGGGATAAGCCCTGTGCCCACCCCAGTTGCCCACTGCCATGTCCTGCCAACCCCCCCCCCCAAACCAGGGCAAGCCACAGTGCAGTACAGAAGTGAAAGCCTGAGATTGACCAGACACGGTCACCACAGGGCCTCTTCCTGACCTTGGCTGTGGGGCGGGGGGTGCACATTGCAGCTTCTTCTTGTCTCCAGGAAAGACTGAGTAACTGGGGGACCCCCGGGGCTGGCACAGAGGTCCAGGCAGAGGCCGGGCTCGCCTGAGGTTGACGTGTAGCATTTCACTCTTCCTGAGTTTCGGGGTTCCACCTGATCAGCTGTCACTGCTGGGGATCAGTCCTTCCCAGTTCCAGAAGCTCCCTTCTCTGGACAGCTGAGGCCCATTGAGGCTCCTCCAACTAAAGCAACTGCAGCTGCACCTTCAGCCGCAAGGCCTGGCCCCGTGGCCCTGGCTGCCCCTCTGGCTGGACACCCCAGGGTCCTGCCACATTGCTCACCACCTCCAGCTGGTAGGTTCCAGGCCTCGGCCGCCTCCGCCCCAGCTGCAGGGAGCTGAAGCCACGGAGGTGACGCATGCGGAAGAAACCTTGCTCATTTCCGCGGGCAATGACGTAGCGGACCCGGCCCTCCAGACCCTCCAGGGCCGGCCGGAGCTCCACGATGCGCTTGGCCCGGCCCAGGTGTGAGAGGTTCAGACCCAAGGTCAGCAGGGCCTCGGAGTCAAGGGTGGCCAGGCTCACCTGGGAAGAAAGGCCAGGTGTGTGGTCAGAGCCCACAATAATCCAGATGTGGAGTGGGTAGGGGGTCCTGGGATTGTGGCCAAAGAGGAGATTTTGGCCAGTCTCTAAAGTGAAGGAAAGAGCCATAAAAAGGAATGAAATCATGTCATTTGCAGCAATGTGGATGCAGCTGGAGGTCATTATCCTAAGCTAATTAATGGAGAAACAGAAGACCAAATACGGCGCGTTCTCAGTTATAAGTGGGAGCTAAAAATTACTTACCCGTAGACACAAAGATGGGAAGAACAGACAATAGGACTACTAGAGCAGGGAGAGAGGGAGGGAGACAAGGGTTGAAAAATGACCTATTGGGAGGCCAGGCGCGGTGGCTCACGCCTGTGATCCCAGCATTTTGGGAGGCCGAGGCAGGTGGACCATAAGGTCAGGAGTTCAAGACCAGCCTGACCAATACGATGAAGTCCTGTCTCTGCTAAAAATACAAAAATTAGCTGGGCGTAGTGGTGGGCGCCTATAGTCCCAGCTACTTGGGAGGCTGAGGCAGGAGAATCGCTTGAACCCGGGAGATGGAGGTTGCAATGAGCTGACATCATGCTACTGCACTCCAGCCTGGGGGACAGAGCAAGACTGTCTCAAAATAATAAATAAATAAATAAATAAATAAATAAATGGAAAACTGCCTATTGGGAACTATGTTCACTGCTTTGTTCACTGCTTGGATGAGGGATCAGCAGAAGCCCAAACCTCCTCATCATCCAATATACCCATCTATTAATAACAAACCTGTACCCTCTGAATCTAAAACGAAAAACAGGCTGGACACAGGGGCTCACGCCTATAATTCCAGCACTTTGGGAGGCTGTGGCAGGAGCTGAGGCCAGGATTTCTTTGTTTCTTTTCTTTTCTTTTCTTTTCTTTTCTTTGAGATGGAATCCTGTTCTGTTGCCCAGGCTGGAGTGCAGTGACATGATCTCAGCTCACTACAACCTCTGCCTCCCAGGTTCAAGTGATTCTCCTGCCTCAGCCTCCCAAGTAGCTGGGATCACAGGTGCCTGCCATCGCGACTGGCTAATTTTTGTATTTTTAGTAGAGACGGGGTTTCGCCATGTTGGCCAGGCTGGTCTCAAACTCCTGGCCTCAAGTGATCCCCTCACCTCGGCCTCCGAAAGTGTTGGAATTACAGGCATGAGCCACCATGCCCGGCCAAGGCCAGGATTTCAAGGACAGAAGGCAACATAGTGAGACCTCATCCACCCACAAAAAGTGAAAATAGTGCTGGTGTGCGTCTGTAGTCCCAGCTACTTGGGAGGCTGAGGCGGGAGGTCCCAGGAGTTCGAAGCGGCAGTGAGCTGTGATCACACCTCTGCACTCCAGCCTGGGTAACAGACTGAGACCCTGTCTCAAAAATATATACATGTGTTTATTAGGCACCCACTGAATTCCTGGCAATCTTTGAGGCACTGGAGGTTCAGCAATGAGCAGATAAAACTCCTTCCCCTCAGGGAGTTTACCTTCTAGTAAAGCAAAGCAGATAGTAAACAAATACATGGAAAACGTAAAAGTGACAAGATGTGCTATGAAAAAACATGAAGTTGGCTGAGGGCCAAGGTGGAGAGATCGCTTGAGCCCAGGAGTTTGAGACCAGCCTGAGTAACATGGTGAAACCCTGTCTCTATTAAAAATACAAAAAATTAGCCAGGTGTGGTGTTGCATGCCTGTAGTGCCAGCTACTGGGGAGGCTGACGTGGGAGGATCCCTTGAGCTCAGGAGTTCAAGCTGCAGTGAGCTATGATTGCACTGCTGCATTCTAGCCTGGGTGACACAGTGAGACCAGGCTCCCCGAAAAAAAAGAAATTGATTTTAAAAATCAATAAATAGGCTGGGCGCGGCGGCTTATGCCTGTAATCCCAGCACTTTGGGAGGCTGAGGTGGGCGGATCACGAGGTCACGAGATTGAGACCATCCTGGCTAACATGGTGAAACCCCGTCTCTACTAAAAATACACACAAAAAAATTAGCCAGGCAAAGTGGTGGGTGCCTGCCTGTAGTCCCAGCTACTCAGGAGGATGAGGCAGGAGAATGGCATGAACCTGGGAGGCGGAGCTTGCAGTGAGAGGAGATCACACCACTGCACTCCAGCCTGGGCGAGAGAGCAAGACTCCGTCTCAAAAAAAAAAAAAAAAAAAAAAAATCAATAAATAGGGTGGGCACGGTGACTCATGCCTGTACTTCCAGCACTTTGGGAAGCTGAGGTAGGTGGATCACTTGAGCCCAGGAATTTGAGACCAGCCTGGGCAACACAGTGAACCCTGTCTCTACAAAAAATACAAAAATTAGCTGGGCAGGCGTGGTGGTACACGTGCCTGTGGTCTCAGCTACTTGGGGGATTGAGGTGGGAGGATTGCTTGAGCCCAGGAGTTCAAGGCTGCAGTGAGCTAAGATTGCGCCACTGCATTCCAGCCGGGATGACAGTGTGAGACCTTGTCTCAAAAAAAAAAGAAAAAAAAAAAAAAGGAATAAAAAATAAAGTGGAGAAAAATACTGCTTCCCTTGGCATCTCAAGTCTGGTTCTTCATCCGCAAGGCCAGTGGTCAGCTGGATCTGTAGACTCAGTGGCATAAGGCTGAGGCTGCTTCTGAGAGAGGCAGGGAGACAGCCACGGTTACACACTACAGATCCCTAGTCTCAGCTAAGGGACCTTGCTCAGACCCCTGCCAGCCTGGGCCAAGGGAATCAAAGATTTGCTCTCAGAGACCCAGCAGCCAGGGGATTATTCAGATGACACTGGGACCCAGAGCCCTAAGGTCACTCAGAAGCGTCTTGGGATGGTTGGTGTTAGGAACAAGGGCCTTTCCACAGAAGCCAGCCCCTAAAAGAATGCCAGAGCTGACAGAGAAACGGGATGCCAAGCAGGGCCAGAGAGGACAGCGTAAAGGACCAGACAGAAGAGCCGCCTGATAGCTTCCGCTGTGCTTCCTGCATCTGGCTCTCTTTGAGAGCCCCCTGTGTGCCAATGACAAACCCTTCTTTATTTAAGCTCCTCTGAAGTGCCTTCCTGGTCTTGGCAGCTGGACAGGGCCCTGAATAAGACAGCGAGCCTCAATGGCAGGCTACCCCAGGGCTGGGTGACGTATCCAATCCCACAGAAAGTCATCTGTGTTTTCTTTGCCTTTGTTTTGGGGAGCACTGTGTTGGTTTGGCCTCATTTACATGCCGATGGAGTGTTTTGCTGTTGCATTCAAGTGAAAGTTATTCCTGTTCCCCAGCCCCTCAATTCCGGAGATCTCAGGCCTTCTTCCCACGGAATGTTGTTAAGACTTATGCTCTTACCGACACCTGCTGGCAGTTAGTGGGTATTGCAGGCAAAGGCACAACATAGCCCTATTTTTGAGACAGGGTCTCAGTCTGTCACCCAGGTTGGAGTGCGGAGGTGTGATCACAGCTTACTGCCGCTTCGAACTCCTGGGTTCAAGTAATCTTCCCGCTTCAGCCTCCCAAGTAGCTGGGACTACAGGCACATGCCACCATAGCTGGCTAATATTTTCACTTTTTGTAGGTAGAGGGGGTCTCACTATGTTACCCAGGCTGGTCTCAAAATCCTGGCCTTGGTTGGGCACAGTGGCTCACACCTGTAATCCTAGCAGTTTGGAAGGCTGACGTGAGCTGATCACTTGAGGCCAGGAGTTTGAGACCAGCCTGGCCAACATGGTGAAACCCCGTCTCTACTAAAAATATAAAAATTAGCCCTTCTCTGTCTTGATCTGCTTGTGCCCTGGGACCCTGACAACCACTCCACTCACTCTTATTGAGTACCAAGGGGTGTCAATACAGTAGTAAATCCTACAGACACAGTTCTGCCCTTATGAAGTCTACAGAAAATACCAGTAACTATGGGATAATATATACATCCACAGTTTTTCCCAGCAAGGGGGAAAAAATAACTAGAGGGGAAAAGGGCCTTTCAGTAATACAAAGTAATACACTCACATTTTATCTAATATAGAAAGCCTCTCAAGCCCAATAACTGTATCCCATTTCTCACTTTGTTTTTCCCCGTAGCACTTATCATGTATCATATTTGTCATGTGTTATAAAATATGATATGTTTTACATGTTGATTTCTTGTGTGTCTCCCTTTTAGAATATCAGTCTCACAAGGGCAGGTGTTTTTGTTGTTGTTTTTGTTCGCTGTTGCTCCATTACAGTGCCCAGCAGCGGTATTCAGTAAAATCCATGGAGTGAAGAAGCTTCGTCCTAAATGTCTGCAGTGGGGGTGAGCTTGGGGTAATGGTTTCCATGCTCAATGATAATTGTTTGGGAAACAATGTAAAGTGGTGGCTTCAGAAGGCAGAGGGGCCCAGGATGGCTGGCCATGGATGCCAAGGCTGCTTGTAAAGAGAAGTCCATGTGCCATAGCCATGGAATCTCTGAACCTCCATGTTCAAGTTCTGTAACTTGGGCATGTGCCCTAACCTCTCTGAGCCTCAGTTCCTCCATCTGTAAATTTGGGATAATAGTGGCATCTAGACCGGGTGCAGTGGCTCATGTCTGTAATCCCAGCACTTTGGGAGGCTGAGGTGGGCAGATCACCTGAGATCAGGAGTTCAAGACCAGCCTGACCAACATGGAGAAACCCCGTTTCTACTAAAAATACAAAATTTGCTGGGCGTGGTGGTGCACACCTGTAATCCCAGCTACTCGGGAGGCTGAAGCAGGAGAATCGCCTGAACCCGAGAGGCAGAGATTGCGGTCAGCTGAGATTGCGCCATTGCACTTCAACCTAGGCAACAAGAGCAAGACTTCGTCTCAAAAAATAAAAAATAAATAAAAAAAATAGTGGCATCTACACCTCCCAGCGTTGTCATAAACATTGAGAGGCTGTGAACACAGAGCACTTGGAGTGATACCTGCATACAGCAGGTGTTGAATACATTTTTGGCTTTCAGATCCCTTGGGTGATGGCTGCAGGACTGACCCGTAGTCAGGGACTCTTCAGTTGAGGGGCAAGCAGCTGGCAGCTGTGGCAAAACTGCCCTCTCTGCACACCTTGATGGGGTGGCCCGAGGGGGCAGGAGGGACGGAGGCATAGGCCTGCCCTACGGCTACCGAGTGGTGTGTTGAAGATCCCTGAGATTCCTAGAGACAAGGCAGGTTCAGGAACTCCAGGAGCACCTCAGGCACAAGAGCGGTACAGGGCAGATGCTGAGTGGGTATAGGTTGGGGTCCTGAGGCTCCTAAGGGGAGCCTTTGCTGGAGTCCCCAGAGAAAAGACTCGCCTCCCCGAGGCTCAGACAGGGAAGGGGCTTGGGCTTAACTTGGGCTAAAGGTTTGTGAGAACAGCCCAGAGGAATGCACAGAAGAGCTGAGATGGGCAGAGCTGTGGCACAGAGGCCACTTAGGGCCCCATTGGAACTAAATCCCAAAAGGGTCCCAAGGGAGGGCTTCACCAACTAGGAGGTGAGGAGGTGACAGATTCCAGGGTGCAGGCAGGGTTGGAGGGGCCCGGGTATGTCCCCACATCCAAGTGCCTTTATAAACGGGACCCAGAGAGAGCGTCACAGCCCGGCCAGGATCTGTTTGGAAGATGCCTGACTTGTCACCAGGAGTGAGGTAGAGATGTGGCCCCCAGAGACCCCCCAAGAAAAATCCCAGGGCTGAGAAAGCACGAGAAGATCCCAAGCCAGCACATGACATGGGGAACCTGCTAGGATGTGGAGCCTGGTGCTCCTTCTTGGGAGGCTGACATGACTAAGTCGGGTCCACAGCCTCTTTCCTACACTCACCCGTTCCCTGGCCACCCCCGCCCAGTGCAGCACCCATGTCACCTGGTGGTCCCTGTGGGCACTGCGTCGTGGCCGGTCCCGGGCAGAGAGGCGGTTGATCTTGCATTCGTAGCAGGCTTCAGTCGAGAGCAGCTCCTCTTTGTCCGGGGCGTCCTGGGGTCTGGGACTGAAGCCCAGGCCGAAGACACAGTGCCTGCAACAGGATGAGCAGGGTGGGGGATTTCAGAGGTAGGCTCATGGGACCTCCCCAGCCACCTCGCTCCACCCGCATACTCTTTTCTGAGTCATGCTGCAGATGCCCACGCACACATGTGCCTCTAAGCATGTGCTGGTGTGACTCCGTGTGCATGAGTGTGTGTGCACCACATAAGGGTGTGCATGTGAGTCCCTTGGTTCACCTGGGCATAGGTGTGAACACAGGAGTGAGAGGACAGGCACAGGCTGGGATGGACAAATGGACATTAGCATACCCGGGGCGTGCGCGTGTGCCAACCTGTGTGTTCACATGGGGAATATCTCATGTGGGCACATGTGTGCTTGTAGGAATATGTGAATCTCCCTGAGTGGGCCCGGGGCGGGGGGTGTGTATAATGTGAGCACTCATAGACAGCTGATGCGTGCCTCCTCACCTGTGCAAACCAGGATGTAGCAATGGCACAGTGCCCCCAGGGATGCGGGCATGCATGAGCCTGAGTGCACACTTGGACATGCGCGCACGCGAGCACACACACACACGTGTGCATGCTGGGATCTGTAAATGCACGAGGGTGCCCACGCATACTGGTACGGGTGTGTGCCATGTGGACAACTGCATGTTAGTGGTGTGAGCCTGTGTGTGCACAGATACAGGTGCCACTGTAACTCTGTGTGTCCAGGACTCTGTGCATATGTGGGTAAATGCCTGCATGCATGGGCAGAAAGAGCTCTTCTGGTAAATTCTTGGCATGCACAAAGCCCCGTGTGTGTGCGTGTGTATGTGTGTGTGGTTGCATGCACATGCATGGATGCTTGCAGGGCATGGAGTCTGTTCACCCCACTCCAGCCTCTCACCCTTGCCCAGCCCGGAAGAAGCCTTGAGGACAGCCACACAGGAAGCCACCGGGAGTGTTGGCACAGCTGTAGCTACAGGGGCCACGCCGTCCGGCGCACTCATCCACATCCTGGCAGCCCCCAAGGGTCTGATCAAAGTCAAAGCCAGAGGGGCAGACGCAGCGGAAGCCACCAAGAGTGTTGCGACAGGAGGCGCTCCCGCAGGTCGGGGGCGACAGGGCACACTCATTCTCATCTGTGGGAGGAAAGGAGGAGGAGAGGGAGGACACAGAGGTGGGGCAGGGCAGCCTTCTCACCCCCAGAGCCCTCCACCTGAAATGCTCTCTGTTCAGAGCCCAAGTCCAATGTCAAAGCCTCCAGCAACCTGGCAGTGAGCCCTGAGACTAGATCGGCCCCATAGCCCCGCTGCCCCAAACCCTGTGGTTCTCCTTCACTGCATCTCTCAACACTTCCCCTAAACCCCAAAGTGTGGGATGATCTAGAACAAGCTTTCTCACCCTCAGTGCTATGGACATTTGGGGCCGGATCTTTCTCTAGGGAGGAGCCGTCCTTGCACTGTGGGACGATGAGCAGTACCCCTGGCCTCCACCCGCTTGATGCCAGGAAAATCCATTTGCCTCCAATTGTCTGTTTAGAGCTGGGAGTTTCACTCTGTTGCTCAGGCTGGAGTGCAGTGGTGCAACCATAGTGCACTGTAGCCTTGACCTCCTGGGCTCAAGGGATCCTCCTGCCTCAGCCTCCCAAGTAGCTGGGACTACAGGTGTGCACCAATATGCCTGACTAATCTTTTAACTTTTTGTAGAGATGGGGGGTCTTTCTATGTTGCCTAGGCTGGTCTCGAACTCCTGGCCTCAAATGATCCTCCTACCTCAATATCCCACAAGAGTGAACTACCACGCTGGATCCCAGTTGTGATGATCAAAAATGTCTCCCAGACACTTCAAAATGTACTATAGGGGATGAAATGGTCCTCTGTTGAGAACCTAGTTAGGGGTCTAATTTATTCCTGTTTCCTTTGCTGGACTGAACAACTCAAGGCAGAAATGGTTTTTCAGCTCACTTCTGCATCTGAGCTCAGGGCCTAGTGAAAGGCAGGTCCTTGGCAAACAGTTGGGGAAAGAATGAATGAGTCAGTACAGAGCGGAGGAGACAAGTTGAGGAAGAGTTGCCAGCAAAGGCCGATGGTCTGTGGGATCCCCAAGATCCCCAGCGGACAAGCACCTTGCCTCGGGGGGCAGGGTCACGTGGTGTGGGAAGCCCGAGAACTTAGCTAAAGACCCACCATGAGAGACAAAAGGAGAGGGCAGAGAAGGCAGTGCCTGTGAGGCAGTGGGAGAGCAGGGACAGCCACATCACCAAGGCCACAGGAGAGAGTGTCCAGGAGGGGCAGACTGTGGTGCCCAGAGTAGTGGAGGTAGAAGATGGAGGCCAAGGAGAGGTCTCAAGAGAGAGCAAGTGGGCCTGAAAATGGTAGAGGGTGAAAGCTGCACTGTAGCGGAGGAATGAAAAGAGCAGTGAAACGGGCTGCCAGGAGGTCCTGGAGCAGCCAGAAGAAGGGGGAAGGTTGCGGGGCAGAAGGCTAGCTCCCCAAATAAAGGGCCTCTGCAACAGCTATGACAATGATATAGCATTCACACCTCCATCTCCCCTTGCAGCATCCATAGCAGACATCAGTAATCACACTCATGGCAGACATCACTAATCAATCACAGCACTCTTTCCCTGTGATCACAGAATTGCAGACTTCAGGTCTCAGAATCTTTCTCAACTGAGTCCTCCAGGCCACCATGCCCTAAGGAATGAACTCAGACACTTTTCCATGCTTATTCTGCTGCACCTTGACTCCCCAGCAGTGGGGAACTCACTACCTTCTGGGCTAGCCTGTTCAATCTTTATATAATTGAGCTTGTCACAACATCTTGCAGGGTAGTGTCTGTTAGTCGCCTGCTCTGAGCAGATTCTGGTGGGGGCCCCCGGCTTCTTCCCAGCCCCTTCCACTCACCCACACACTGGGCCCACTGGGAGTGCTGGGTGAAACCCTGGGGGCAGCCACAGCGGTAGCCCCCTAGCTGGTTCTGACAGCCGTGCTGGCAGCGGTGGGGTCCATCACATTCATTCACATCTGAGACAGAGAGAGGGAGAGAGGGTTTACCAGATGGCTCTCAGGACCAACACCCCCAAACACTAGACCCCAGCCAAAGCTGGGCTATACCTTCACAGCCATGGCCTGAGCTGTCCAGGGTGAAGCCTTGGTGGCATTCACAGCGGAAGCTGCCCGGGGTGTTGTGGCAGTGCCCGTGGGCACCACATGGGCCAGGCTGGGCTGAGCACTCATCATTGTCTGCAGAGGAGAGAGATTGGGCAGGGTTGCTTGCTGGTTAAGGAACTCGTGTCAGGTGACACAATGCCAGTCCCACCACTGTGTGGCTTCAGGCAAGTTGCTCACCCTCTCTGTGCCTATTTCCCACGCTGTGAAATGAGATCTGTAACAGTTCCTGACTCACAGAATAGACGCCAATCTTTGAGATCCTGCACATAAAGAATCTCATCTCCACTGCCTTGAAGCTGTGTGTCCTTGGGCAACTTACCTACCTTCTCTGTGCCTCGATGTCCTCAGCTGTAACATGGAGATGATAATGTCTACCTCACTGCATTTTTGTGTGTGTGCGAGAGAGAATTAAATTAACTTAATCTTGTAAAAGACTTAGGGCAGTGCCTGGTAAAAGAGTAAAAGATAAACAAAGCTTCTTTTCCTTCTCCCATGGAAAAATGACATTGGGTTGCCTGTTGAGTTTTGTTCTCATGGAAACCTGACAATAGTGTGAGGTCAGCCGGTGCTATGGACTGAATGTGTCTCCAAAATCCTATGTTGAAGCCCCAACCCCCAGTGGGATGGTATTTGGAGATTAGGTGTTTGGGAGGTGATCAGGGTTAGAGAAGGTCATGAGGGTAGGGCTTTTATGATGAGAATAGTGCCCTTATAAGAAGAGACACCAGAAAGCTTGCTCTGTCTCCGCCAAGTGAGGACACAGCAAGAAGGCGGCTGTCTGCAAACCAAGAAGAGAGCCCTCACAGAACCAATCATGCTGCCACCTTGATCTTGAACTGCCCGGCCTCCAGAATTTAAAAAAAAAAAAATCTCTGTAGTTTAAGCCACCCAGCATATGGGTTGTCCGTGTCTCTGTGTGTGTGTGTGTGTGTGTGTAAGCTATTGTTTTACACTGAATAGTCTGTGAACATCTTTCTATGTCTTTAAATAGTCTTACTATTCTTGGGGGCTGGTTACAGTGGCTCATGCCTGTAATCCCAGTGCTTTGGGAGGCCTAGGGAGTGGATCACCTGAAGTCAAGAGTTCGAGACCAGCCTGGCCAACATGGTGAAACCCCATCTCTACTAAAAATACAAAAAAAAATTTAGCCAGGTGTGGTGGTACACACCTGTAGTCCTAGCTACTAGGGAGGCTGAGGCAGGAGAATCGCTTGAACCCGGGAGGTGGAGGTTGCAATGAGCTGAGATTGTGCCACTGAACTCCAGTCTGGGTGACTGACAGAGAGAGATTTCATCTCGAATATATATATACACACACACATATATTTTTTCTTACTATTCTTATTTGCATAATTTTAAATGGCCACCACATCTTCACTTGGTGTGCATTTGCTCTGCTTCATTTAACCAACTGTTAATTTTCTTTTTTTTTAGATAGGATCTCATTCTGTCTCCTGGGCTGGAGTGAAGGGGCACAATCTCAGCTCACTGCAACCTCCACCTCCTGGGCTCTGGTGATCCTCCCACCTCAGCCTCCTGGGTAGCTAGGACTACAGGTGCACAAGACTATGCCTAGCTAATTTTTGTATTTCTCGTGGGGACTACATTGTCCACTATGTGCCCCAGGCTGGTCTCAAACTCCTGGGCTCAAGAGATCCTCCCGCCTCAGCCTCCCAAAGTGCTGGGATTACAGGTGCAAACCACTGCACCCAGCCCAGTTTTTGGATTTGAATTTGCTAAATCCTACACTTGCAGTCTATGGTATTTTGTTATGGCAACCTGAGCTGACTAAAATGGTCAGGTTGCTACGATGGTAGGAGAGCATTGGTACAATGGCCAGAGAGCATTGCTACAAAGGTAGGAGCCCATGACTGGTATATTGCATTTGAACTGGGATTTTGGGGAATGAACAACAAATTCCTGGTGGAAAACCTTGCTTTTGGCTTCCTTGAGTACAGAGATTCTTGACTCCAAGCATATATCTGTGGAGATGTAGAGTCTCTCTCGGGGCCACGCACAGTGGCTCATGCATGTAATCCCAACATTTTGGGAGGCCAAGGTGGGCGGATCACCTCAGGCTGGGAGTTCGAGACCAGCCTGGCCAACATAGTGAAACCCCGTCTCTACTAAAAATACAAAAATTAGCTGGATGTAGTGCTGCAGGCCTGTAATCCCAGCTACTCAGGAGGCTGAGGTGGGAGAATTGTTTGAACACAGGAGGCGGAGGTTGCAGTGAGCCACGATCACACCACTGCACTCCAGCCCGGGTGACAGAGTAAGACTCTGTCTCAAAAAAACAGAAACAAACAAACAAAAATTGAATATCTCTTGGGAACAACAGACATGGGAACATGAAGCTTCTAAGTAGGAGTGGCTCCTGCAGCTGCCTGAGCTGTCACTTGAGGGGCCACAGAGAATAGGTCTACACTCTGGCCAGAAAGAAATGTCTGGCACAGCCAGACACTGTGGCTCATGCCTGCAATCCCAGCACTTTGGAAGGCTGAGGTGACCAGATTGCTTGAGCCCAGGAGTTTAAGACCAGCCCGGGCAACATGGCAAAACCCTGTCTCTACAAAAAATACAAAAATACGCCGGGCATGGTGGTGCACACCTATAGTCCTAGCTACTTGGGAGGCTGAGGCAGGAGGATCGCTTGAACCTGGGAGGTGAGATTGCAGTGAGCTGAGATTGCACCATTGCAATCTCCAGCCTGGGCAACAGAGCAAGACTCCATTTCAAAAATTAAAAACAGAAATGTCCGCCACCACCCACAATTTCTTTCCCTTACATCTAGCAAAGCAAACCAAGCGTCAGGCTGGCCTACTGTGGTCATGTAGTTTGCTCTTCTATTAATAGTTTAGTCATCAGCAAATGGGAACACCCTGGGACAAAATCCAAGCCATTGTCTGTTGTATCAATAAAGTTTTATTGGCACACAGACACGGTCTTTCATTTATGTATCTCTCCGGTTGCTTTGATGCTACCACGGCAGAGTCCAATCATAGTGACAGAGACCATCTCAATTATAAAGCTGAAAATATTTACTTCTCTTGAGCCCTTTACAGAAAAGGTTTGTTGACTTTTTTTTTTTTTTTGAGGTGGAGTCTCGCTCTGTCGCCCAGGCTGGAGTGCAGTGGCCGGATCTCAGCTCACTGCAAGCTCCGCCTCCCAGGTTCACGCCATTCTCCTGCCTCAGCTTCCCAAGTAGCTGGGACTACAGGCGCCCGCCACCACTCCCGGCTAATTTTTTGTATTTTTTAGTAGAGATGGGGTTTCTTTTTTTTTTTTTTTTTTTTTTTTTTTTTGAGACGGAGTCTCGCTCTGTCACCCAGGCTGGAGTGCAGTGGCCGGATCTCGGCTCACTGCAAGCTCCGCCTCCCGGGTTTACGCCATTCTCCGGCCTCAGCCTCCCGAGTAGCTGGGACTACAGGCGCCCGCCACCTCGCCCGGCTAGTTTTTTGTATTTCTTAATAGAGACGGGGTTTCACCGTGTTAGCCAGGATGGTCTCGATCTCCTGACCTCGTGATCCGCCCGTCTCGGCCTCCCAAAGTGCTGGGATTACAGGCTTGAGCCACCGCGCCCGGCCTAGAGATGGGGTTTCACCGTGTTAGCCAGGATGGTTTCGATCTCCTGACCTTGTGATCCGCACGTCTCGGCCTCCCAAAGTGCTGGGATTACAGGCTTGAGCCACCGCACCCGGCCAGGTTTGTTGACTTTTGATCAAGTTGAGCCTCACACCACTACCTGCCTGGCTGAGAATTTAAACTCTTTTCTAGTGAGAGTCATGTGTGAGCTTGCTCCATGGATGGTACCCATGGGATGCATGGCCCTGGTCCATGCAGCTGCTCACACATCCAGTGAAAACTTTACTGTTTTTTGTTTGTTTGTTTGTTTTTAATAGAGATGGGATCTCACTATGTTGCCCAGGCTGGTCTCAAACTCCTGAGCTGAAGCAATCCTCCTGCCTCAGCCTCCCAAAATGCTGGGATCACAGGTGTGAGCTGAAAACTTTACTGTTGCAGAAAAAGTGAAATGCATCTTGTTTCAAGAGTCTTTGTTCAAATGTTCTCTCTCTCTCTTTCTCTCGCTCTCTCTTTTTTTTTTTTTTTCCGAGAAAGAGTCTTGCTCTGTCTCCTGGGTTGGACTGCAGTGGCATGAACATTGCTCACTGCAGCCTCAACTTCCTGGGTTCAAGAGATCCTCCCACCTTAACCTCCTGAGTAGCTAAGACTACAGTCAGGTGTCACCACCTCTAGCTAATTTTGTATTTTTTGTAGAGATGGAGTCTTGCCATGTTGCCTGGGCTGGTCTTGAACTCCTGGCCCTAAGCCATTCTCCCAAAGTGCTGGGATTACAGGTATGAGCCACAATGCCCAGCCAAATGTTCTCTTTTGGTGACACTTCACCTGATCCCTCTCTTAAAACTGAAGCCCTGGCCGGGTGTGGTGGCTCAAGCCTGTAATACCAGCACTTTGGGAGGCCGAGACAGGTGGATCACAAGGTCAGAAGATTGAGACCATCCTGGCTAACACGGTGAAACCCCGTCTCTACTAAAAAATACAAAAAACTAGCCGGGCGAGGTGGCGGGCGCCTGTAGTCCCAGCTACTTGGGAGGCTGAGGCAGGAGAATGGCGTAAACCCAGGAGGCGGAGCTTGCAGTGAGCTGAGATACGGCCACTGCACTCCAGCCTGGGCGACAGAGCGAGACTCTGTTTCAAAAACAAAAAACAAAAAACAAAACACAACCGAAGCCCTCTCTGGAGGCTGAGGTGGGAGGATCACTTGACACCAGGAGTTTGAGGCTTCAGTGTGCTATGATCACATTTGTGAATAGCCACTGTACTCAAGCCCGGGCAACAGAGTCGTGAAGAGACTCCATCTCTAAGAAACAAAAACCAAAAACAAAAACAAAATCCAGGTGTGGTGAGCCTGTAGTCCCAAGTACTAGGGAAGCTGCAGTGGGAGGATTGCTTGAGCCCAGGAATTTGAGGTTTCAGTGCACTGTGATCATATCACGTATTCCAGCTTGGGTGACAGAGCAAGACTCCATTTCTATAACAAACAAACGAACAACACAACACAACCAAAACCCAACAACAACAAATCTCTCCCTGCATCCCAAAACAACCCTGCGGTCCTCTCCTTCTTTCCTGAACTCCTGCTTTTGTTTTTTCTTTCTTTCATGACACGCATCACCTTTGAGCACACTATTCTGTTAATTTTTTGTTTGTTTGTTTTTGAGACAGAGTCTTGCTGTGTCCCCCAGGCTGGAGTGCAGTGGCACAATCTTGACTCACGGCAACCTTCAACTCCCAGGTTCAAGTGATTCTCTTGCCTCAGCCTCCTGAGTAGTTGGGATTACAGGCGCCACCACCACGCCCAGCTAATTTTTGTATTTTTAGTAGAGACAGGGTTTTGTCATGTTGGCCAGGCTGGTCTCGAATTTCTGTCCTCAAGTGATCTGCCAGCCTCAGCCTCCCAAAGTGATGGGGTTACAGGCATGAGCTACCACCCCCAGCCACACCATTCTGTTAATTTCTTGTTATGTCTGCTTCTAGTCTGATTCTGTGCCAGAAGGAAAGTTCCATGACGAAAGAGTCTTGCCTCTTATGTTTGTTGCTGTACCCCCAGGGTCTATAACAGGGCCCGACAAACCATTTCTGTTTCTGTAACAGGCTCTGTCCCAAGACTCTTCTCTGCCAATATAGTGCAAAGCAGCCACAGGTGATTGTAAGCAAGTGGGCTTGGCTGTGTGTCAATAAAACTTTATTAACAAAAGCAAGCAGGGGGCCGCGCTTGGCTGGCAGGCTGGAGTTTGCCACCCTTTGGTCTGGAGCACTGCCTGGTACACAGTAGGTGATGTCTGGGCAGATTAGTTGGAGCATGAATGGTGCCACCCTTGACTAGGCTCTGCCTTTGGGGAAGATTGGGTTCCCTGGGAGCCACAAGACACTAAGAAACAATGATGGTAACAGATGCTCTTGTGACTTTAGCTGTGGAACTGATTTCCTCTTGGGACTATGTGAGACCTGGGATTTCAGGAGCACTCTGGGGAGGCTCTGGGAGGGAGACCCAGCAGGCACTTGTCAGGGGGAAGGCAAGGTGCCATGAACCAAGGCCAGAGGGCCTCTCTCCTCCCAAAGGAGAGGAAGGAGGTTCTAGATGCCTCCAGGAAGCAAGCACTGAGGAAGTAAGGACTTTGTTCTGATCACCCCCACGTTCCCAATGTCCAGTAGATGTTGGGTGCTTTTTTTTTTTTTTTTGAGACAGAGTTTCGCTCTTGTTGCCCAGGCTGGAGTGCAGTGGCGTGATCTTGGCTCACCACAACCTCTGCCTCCTGGGTTCAAGCGATTCTCCTGCCTCAGCCTCTCGAGTAGGTGGGATTACAGGCACCTGCCACCATTTCAGGCTATTTTTTTTTGTATTTTTAGTAGAGACGGGGTTTCACCATATTGGCCACGCTGGTCTTGAACTCCTGACCTCAGGTGATCCGCCCGCCTTGGCTTTCCAAAGTGCTGGGATTACAGGCAAGAGCCACTGTGCCCGGCCAACTTGATATTTTCTTGGTGAGCAAAATAACTAAGGCTGGGGTTGTGCATCACCTCCCGGTGAGGAGCAAGGGTCACTCACCGAAGCAGGCCTGGTGGCGCTGGGTGAAGCCGGGTGGACAGCGGCAGGAGAAGGCGCCCACAGTGTTGACACAGAGGAACTGACAGTTGTGCTGCCGGGAGGTGCATTCATCCAGGTCTGCAGCACAGATAGTCCAGCAGGCTCAGGGCAGGGCCCAGTCGGGGGTTAGGTGCTTCCCTTGCCACCTCCAGGCAGAGGGATGACAAGAGAAAGATCCCGGAGATGGTGCTTGACTCCATGCAGATGGGAGGGGGTGTGATTGCAGGGGACAGGAGCAGGACCCTAGAGTGCATGCAGTGGCGGGAGTGGGGGAGAGTTGAAAGGACATCACCTTTGCAGGTCCTGCCATCCTCCTCCAGCAGGTAGCCTCGGGGACAGCTGCATAGGAAGCTGCCCTTCGTGTTTTTGCAGAGGAACGTACACCACTTGGGGACCTGGCTGCACTCGTCCACATCTAGGGAAGGACAGTGGGGTGTGGTGGGGCGGGGTTAGACAGACATTCCCTGGGGGTGTTCAGGGACTGGGGTCTCCACCCAGACCTGGACCATCCGGAATCTGTGGACTTACATAGGAATTAACACTTTTTCTGCAAAAAGCCAGATGGTAAACACATTTGGTTTTGCAGGCCACATCGTCTCGGACACAACTACTCCATGTGGCCTTTGTACCAGCAAAGCAGCCACTGAGGGTAAGCAGACAAATGTGTATGGCTGTGTGCTAATAAAACTTTATTGACAAGAACAATTGGAGGGCCAGATTTGACCCTCAGGCTGGGGTTTGCCTCCTGCTGACTTAGATGTACACTTGCTACAAAACGTAACTGAAAAATCTCAGGATGTGCAAAATAAAAGAAACAACAGCAGGAAAGTGGCCCAAATGGGATGGGGGTGGGAGAAGGAAAGGATGCTCCCTCCCTCCCTCCCTTCCTTCCTTCCTTCCTTCCTTCCTCTCTTTCTTTCTTGAGACGGACTCTTGCTGCATCACCCAGGCTAGAATGCAGCGGTGCAATCTCAGCTCACTGCAACCTCCGCGTCCCATGTTCAAACAATTCTCCTGCCTCAGCCTCCCAAGCAGCTGGCATTACCGGCACATACTACCACACCTGGCTAATTTTTTTTTCTTTCTTTTTTTTTAGTAGAGATGGTTTCACAATGTTGGTCAGGCTGGTCTCAAATTCCTGGCCTCAAGTGATCCTCCTGCCTCAGCCTCCCAAAATGTGCTGGGATTACAGGCATGAGCCACCTCACCTGGCGTTCTTTCCCTTCCTTCCTCTCTTTTCTTTCTTTCTTTTTTCTTTTCTTTCTTTCTTTTTTCTTTCTCCTTTTTCTTTCTTTCTTTCTTTCTTCCTTCCTTCCTTCCTTCCTTCCTTTCTTTCTTCTTTTCTTCCTTTCTCTTTCTTTTCTCTCTTTCTTTCTTGACAGAGTCTCACTCTGTTGCCCAGGCTACAGTGCAGTGGCATGATCTCAGCTCACTACAACCTCTACTTCCCGGGTTCAAACGATTCCCCTGCCTCAGCCTCCCAAGTAGCTGGGATTATAGGCGTGCAGAAGTACGTGCAGCTGATTTTTGTATTTTTAGTACAGATGGGGTTTCACCATCTTGGCCAGGCTGGTCTTGAAATACTGGCTTCAAATGATGTGCCCACCTTGACCTTCCAAAGTGCTGGGATTATAAGCATGAGCTACCATGTGTGGCCAGTTTTTTTTTTTTTTTTTTTTTTGAGACAGAGTCTTGCTGTGTCGCCCAGGCTGGAGAGCACTGGCATGATCTCAGCTCACTGCAACCTCCACTCCTCCAGGTTTAAGCAATTCTCTGCCTCAGCCTCCGAAGTAGTTGGGATTATGGGTTTACCGGCGCGTGCCACCACGCCTGGCCAATTTTTTTGCATTTTCAGTACAGACGGAGTTTCACCATCTTGGCCAGGCTGGTCTTGAACTCCTGACCTCGTGATCCACCCGCCTCGGCATCCCAAAGTGCTGGGATCACAAGCCAACACGCCCGGCCTTCTTTTTCATTTTTTAAGAGACAGGGTCTCACTCTGTCACCCAGGTTGGACTGCAGTGGCGCAATCACAGCTCACGGAAGCCTCAGACTCCTGAGCTCAAGCAGCCTCCCCAAGTAGCTGGGGCTACAGGCGCATGTTGGACTACAGGCCACCATTCCTGGCTAATTTTTTTTAGTGATGGGATCTTGCTATGTTGCCCGGGCTGGTCTGAAACTCCTGGCCTCAAGTGATCCTCCCACCTCGATCTCCCAAAATACTGGGATTACAGTGGCGGGCCATCGCACTTGGACCTCAGTTGTCTGTATGGTTCGGGCACCACTTTGTAAATGAAACCCTAACATTGCAAACCGCAAAGTCTCAGGGAAGTTGTGGTCAGGGGCTGTGCAGGAGGTGGCCGGGCTGGGCCAAGGGTGCAGGTGCAGAGGGCTGGGCTCACCCAGGCAGGTGGTAGCAGTAGCATCTGGTGTGTACCCGGCCTGACAGTGGCAGCGGAAGGAGCCGAGGCTGTTGATGCACTCTCCATGGACACACAGGTGAGCAAGCATACGGCATTCATCTACATCTGGGGAAAAGCAGGGCGCAAATGGGGCTGGCTGGCCCCCTTGGGCCATCGAGGCATGTCTCCTTCTCTCTGGCCGCAGCCATCTCCTCGGAGCAAAGTCCAGCCTGCCTTCCACACCCGCCACTGCACCCCAGCCCACGTGGACCCCATCCTCAGGCTGCGGATGACACCTGAGCCCGCAGGACAAGCCCATGAAGCTTCCCAGGGAGGGGGACACACATCCACCTCCCCCGGCCTCAACAGCGACACCTCCTCAGTGCACCAACATGCACAACAGAGACACACAGTGCATGCAACATGACACAACAACCACACACCTGACGCTCCCGCAGAAACATGGGAACATACACCCACACTCAGGGACTCCCGCATCTCCCCCCAGACACACCCCCAGAAAGCCATTTCCTCCCCAGTCCTATTGATGTCACTGCTGGTCACACAGATAACCCA
Organism: Macaca thibetana thibetana; assembly: GCF_024542745.1. Taxonomy (NCBI): domain Eukaryota; kingdom Metazoa; phylum Chordata; class Mammalia; order Primates; family Cercopithecidae; genus Macaca; species Macaca thibetana. Next base: position 16,083,297 of record NC_065596.1, on the reverse strand, counting down.
TCTCACTCTCAGTGACACACTCAGTGAGACACGCTGATGTCCCCACACTGGCTCACACGCACTCACACACTTGCCCTTGTACACTCACCCAAGCCCACAACACACAGGCCACCTCCCAAAGTGCTGGGATTACAAGCGTGAGCCACTGTGCCCGGCCTATTTTGTTTTTGTTTTTGGAGACAAAGTCTCGCTCTGTCGCCCAGGCTGGAGTGCGGTAGCACTATCTTAGCTCATTGCAGCCCCAAATTCCTGGGCTTAAGCTTAAGCAATCCTCCAGCTTCAGCCTCCCAAAGTGCTGGGATGACAGGTATGCCACTGGGAGGCAGAGGTTGCAGTGAGCTGAGATTGCACCACCATACTCCAGCCTGGTAACAAAGCAAGACTCTGTCTCAGAACACACACACACACACACACATTGACTCACACACCTGCTCCCTCAACCCCTCGAGTTCTTCCATGCATATGGAGCACATGTACTGGTTCTCATATCTGCTAGCACAAAGACACACACACACACACACACACACACACACACACACATTGACTCACACACCTGCTCCCTCAACCCCCCGAGTTCTTCCACACATATGGAGCACATGTACTGGTTCTCATATCTGCTAGCACAAAGACACACACACACACACACACACACACGCACACAGAGTGGCTCACACATTCTAGCACCTGCTGCAGTACAGACGCATGACCCTGAGCAAATACCCCCGCTTCTTGCCTCCCTGAGGGTCCTGAGGGCATGGGCACCCACCTCGGCCCTCAGCAGTGTAGCCTGAGCCGTGGGGGCACAGCTTCCTGTAGGCGGAGGTGCCAGGCAGGGGACAGAGCTCGCAGCGGGGCCCCCAGCCCCGACCACCCCCACAGCAGCACTCGGCCCTGGTGACAGCCTCGCTGCTGCTGGACAGAGCCTGGCACATAGCCTGCAGCACCTCGGCAAAGCAGGGCCCCTGCCGGATGTCTGCGGAGAACAACAGGAAAGCCAAGGGTCACTCCAGGAGGCCGGTTTGGGGGCAAAGACTGATCTTAGTTTGGGGCAAGCTGTTCTTTGGGGATGTTGGGAATAGGGGTGTCCAGGAGGGAGCTAGATACACAGGACAGATGGCTGGGGTTAGTTCCCAGGAAGTGGGAGATCTGGGGAAGGCTGGTTCCAGGGTGTGGCACCAGTGAGGTTGGAGGAGGTGTGGAGAAGGCCTCCCACTCTTCCAGGATTTAACAGAAGGGACAGAGGGAAGAGGGACAGCGGGGGAGCACTGGACGTGTGTGTCCAGATTAGCTCAGCAACCCCCTGGGTCGCCCCTCAGTGCCCCAGGCCCCTTGGGGAGCTCCCAGGCAGTGGGAGGGACAGGTAGTGGGGAAACAGGCAGTGGGAGGGACAGGCAGTAGGTGAGACAGGTAGTGGGAGGGACAGGCAGTAGGTGGGACAGGCAGTGGGAGGGACAGGCAGTAGGTGGGACAGGTAGTGGGAGGAACAGGCAGTAGGAGGGACAGGCAGTAGGAGGGACAGGTAGTGGGAGGGACAGGTAGTGGGAGGGACAGGCAGTGGGGGGACAGGCAGTGGGGGGACAGGCAGTGGGAGGGACAGGCAGTGGGAGGGACAGGCACTGGGGGTACAGGCAGTGGGAGGGACAGGCAGTGGGAGGGACAGGTAGTGGGAGGGACAGGCAGTGGGAGGGACAGGTAGTGGGAGGGACAGGCAGTGGGAGGGACAGGTAGTGGGAGGGACAGGCACTAGGGGGACAGGCAGTGGGAGGGACAGGCAGGTGGAGGGACAGGCGGTGGGAGGGACAGGCGGTGGGAGGGACAGGCGGTGGGAGGGACAGGGAGTGGGAGGGACAGGCGGTGGGAGGGACAGGCGGTGGGAGGGACAGGTAGTGGGAGGGACAGGCAGTGGGGGAGACAGGCAGTGAGAGGGACAGGCGGTGGGGGGGATAGGCGGTGGGAGGGACAGGCGGTGGGAGGGACAGGCGGTGGGAGGGACAGGCGGTGGGAGGGACAGGCAGTGGGAGGGACAGGCAGGTGGAGGGACAGGCGGTGGGAGGGACAGGCGGTGGGAGGGACAGGCGGTGGGAGGGACAGGTAGTGGGAGGGACAGGCAGTGGGAGGGACAGGTAGTGGGAGGGACAGGCACTAGGGGGACAGGCAGTGGGAGGGACAGGCAGGTGGAGGGACAGGCGGTGGGAGGGACAGGCGGTGGGAGGGACAGGCGGTGGGAGGGACAGGCGGTGGGAGGGACAGGGAGTGGGAGGGACAGGCGGTGGGAGGGACAGGCGGTGGGAGGGACAGGCAGTGGGAGGGACAGGCAGTGGGGGAGACAGGCAGTGAGAGGGACAGGCGGTGGGGGGGATAGGCGGTGGGGGGGACAGGCGGTGGGCGGGACAGGCTGTGGGGGGGACAGGCAGTGGGAGGGACAGGCACTGGGGGTACAGGCAGTGGGAGGGACAGGCAGTGGGAGGGACAGGTAGTGGGAGGGACAGGTAGTGGGAGGGACAGGCAGTGGGAGGGACAGGTAGTGGGAGGGACAGGCACTGGGGGGACAGGCAGTGGGAGGGACAGGCAGTGGGAGGGACAGGTAGTGGGAGGGACAGGCAGTGGGAGGGACAGGCAGTGGGAGGGACAGGCACTGGGGGGACAGGTAGTGGGAGGGACAGACAGTGGGAGGGACAGGTAGTGGGAGGCACAGGCACTGGGGGGACAGGCAGTGGGAGGGACAGGCAGTGGGAGGGACAGGTAGTGGAGGGACAGGCAGTGGGAGGGACAGGCAGTGGGAGGGACAGGCGGTGGGAGGGACAGGCGGTGGGAGGGACAGGCGGTGGGAGGGACAGGCGGTGGGAGGGACAGGTAGTGGGAGGGACAGGTAGTGGGAGGGACAGGCAGTGGGGGAGACAGGCGGTGGGGGGGATAGGCGGTGGGGGGGACAGGCGGTGGGAGGGACAGGCGGTGGGGGAGACAGGCGGTGGGGGGGAACAGGTTGTGGGGGACAGGCGGTGGGGGGAACAGGTTGTGGGGGGACAGGCAGTGGGAGGGACAGGCAGTGGGGGGACAGGCAGTGGGGGGACAGGCAGTGGGAGGGACAGGCAGTGGGGGGACAGGCAGTGGGGGGACAGGCAGTGGGTGCCACATGGTAGGTGGGGGCATCCACTGTGCGTGGCCAGCCACACTCACCGTGGCACTCAGTACGGGTGGGGCTGGGCTGGAAGCCCTCATCACAGTCGCACCGGAAGCTGCCCTCGGTGTTGACGCAGCGGCCATTGACACAGAGGTCAGGCTGAGCGCGGCATTCATCGTCATCTGAGATGGGAGGGATGAGGCAGACCGGGGTGTGGGGTAGGCCACAGGCAACCTGTCTCTTCCACAGCCCCAAAGGGCCCCTTTGGGTCTGCCCAGGCCCTCTTGCTTATTTTTATTTTAATTTAATTTTATTAATTTATTTTTATTTTTATTATTTTCTATTTTGAGACAGAGTGTCACTCCGTCACCCAGGCTGGAGTGCAATGGCACCATCTCAGGTCACTGCAACCTTTGCCTCCTGGGTTCAAGCAATTCTCCTGCCTCAGTTTCCCAAGTAGCTGGGATTACAGATGCCCGCCGCCTTGCTCAGCTAATTTTTTTTTAATTTATTATTTTTTTTAAATTGTTGGTAGAGACGGGGTTTTGTCATGTTGGCCAGCCTGGTCTTAAACTCCTGACCTCAGGTGATCTACCTGCCTTGGTTTCCCAAAGTGCTAGGATTACAGGCGTGAGCCACCGTGCCAGGCCTTATTTTTACTTTTATTGTTTTTGGAGATGGGGTCTCGCTCTGTTGCCCAGGCTGGAGTGCAGTGGCACTGTCCTAACTTATTGCAACCTCAAATTCCTGGGCTCAAGCGATCCTCCCGCCTCAGCCTCCCAAAGTGCTGGGATGACAGTTATGAGCCACTGTGCCTGGTCCAACCCTCTTGCTTCCACAAGGGGTTCCCTACACCCCTGAAGCTCCAGTACCCCCATACCTGTGCAGCCCTCCCCGGAGCCAGGCAGGGGCCGCATGCCTGGGGGACAGACGCACACGAAGGTACCGATGAGGTTCTTGCACTCCATGCCCCGGGCGTGGCAGTCCTGCTGACCATCTGCACACTCGTCCACATCTTCGGATGACCAGGGACAGATGGTCAGCCAAGGCCAGGCACCCCACGGCTGTGGGGACCTGGATTCCACCCTACGTCAGCCCTGGTGGGGCCTGAGTAAATTCCCTGCAGGCCCTGTCAGGTGTCCATCCCTCCTAGGAAGGGAGCCTAGGAGGCTCCTGCCCAGCCCCAGCTTCCAAGAAGCTAAGGGAATCAGGAATTGTCCCACAAAGCTTGCATCCCCTGCCCACGTCAGGGTCTGTGAGTCTGCTCCTGGCCCCTGGAACACTGACTCTGAAACAGCCCCACAGACATTGAGTCCCAGACCAGGGTCTCCCACCCTTGACACTGTGAAATTTGGGATAGGAAAGCTCTCTGTGGTGGGTGGCTGTTCTGTGTGCATTGCAGGATTCTTTTTTTTTTTTTTTTTTTTGAGACGGAGTTTTGCTCTTGTCGCCCAGGCTGGAGTGCAGTGGCAGGATCTCGGCTCACTGCAACCTCCGCCTCCCAGGTTCAAGTGATTCTCCTGTGTCTCAGCCTCCCAAGTAGCTGGGATTACAAGCATGCGCCACCACACCCAGCTGATTTTGTATTTTCAGTAGAGACAGGGTTTCACCATGTTGGTCAGGCCTACCTCGACACATGGCCCCATCCTCCCGCAGGGTGTAGCCGGCTGGGCAGGTGCACAGGTAGGAGCCCTCGGTATTGTGGCAGCGGAAGGCACAGAGCAGCGGGTTCAGGGAGCATTCGTCGATGTCTGGGGAGGCCAGTGGAGGTGCCAGCTGTGGGGGGGCTGTGGGTAGGACCTCCACTCCCTCCCCCAGGCATCTCCGTCACACGGCCCAGGTCCTGGGCAAGCAGAGTCGTACCCTCACAGGTCATCATGGGGCCAGGCTCAAAGCCGTCAGCACAGGCACATTCGAAGCCTCCGATGACGTTGGTGCATGTGCCTTGCCCACAGGGGTGGCCAACAGAGCACTCGTCTGTGTCTGGGTGGGGGTAAGGGGGTGGTCAATGCCTGCAGAGGGTCCCCCATCCTCAATAGCATCCCATCTGCCTGCCTGTTGACCACCACAGTTCGGATGGGGCCAGATCGAATGCACCTCTAGTCTGGCTATGGGGCAGGCAAGTGGTATGTGTTTAGTGAATGAATGAGTGAATGTGTGAGCAAGTGGGCAGGTAAGGGAATGCATGAGTGAGTAAGGGAGTGAGTGAATAAGCAATAAGTGAACGAATGAACCAGTGAATGAAGGAGTGATTAAACCAGTAACTGAAACTGAGGCAAGAGGGTCTCTTGAGTCCAGGAGTTCGAACAGAGCCTGGGTAACATAGCAAAACTTCATCTCTATAAAACATATAAATGAATAAGTGAATGAACGGTTAAATGAATAAGGGAATGAGTGAGTAAAGGGGTCAATGAGTGGGTGAATTAGTGAGTGAGTGAATGGAGGAATCAGCAAGGAAGTGAATGAATGAACAAGGGGGCAAATGAGGAAACGAATGAGTGAATAGGTGAGTGAAAGCATGAATGAATGAACAAAGGAACGAGTGAGTAAGTGAATAAATGAGTGATTGGATGGGTGAATGAGCAAGGAGACAAATGAAGGAATGAATGAATGAGTGAACAAATAAGCAAATGAATAAACGAGGGAGCAAATGAGTGAATGAGTGAATGAATGAGTGAATGAATGAATGAGCCAGTGACTAAATGAGGTGTGAATGAATGAGGGAGTGATTGAATGAACAAGTGAATGAATAAACAAGTGAAGGAATGAGTGAGCAAAGGAGTGAATGAGTGAGTGAATTAGCAAGTGAATAAGTGAGGGAGCAAATGAGTGAATAAGTGAGTAAATGAATAAATGAATGAGCAAGTGAATGAATGAGTGAGGTGTGAATGAATGAGGGAGTTAGTGAGTTAACAAGTGAATGAATGAACAAGTGAAGGAATGAGTGAGCAAATGAGTGAATGAGTGAGTGAATTGGTACATGAATGAGGGAGTAGATAGAGTGAGTGAATAAATGAGTGCATGAATGAGAAAATGAAGAAGTGAATGAGAAAATGGAGAAGTGAATGAGTGAGCAAGTGAATGAATAAATGAGTCAGTGAATGAATGAGTCAGTAAATGAATAAGTGAGTGAGCGAATGAATAAGTGAGTGAGTGAATGAATGAGCAAGAAAATGAGTGAGTAAGTGAATGAATGAGTGAGTGAAGTACAGAGGGAGGAAAAGCGAATGGGGGAGAGAGGCAGTGGGTAAGGACAGGATCTCGCCCACTGCCTGGGAGTGTCTTCCCTGCCCTGCTCTGTTCCTTCCTGTCCTGGGAGGGGCCTGGGACAGGGCTGGAGCAGGGCTGGCCACTCACCCACACAGTTGATGCTGGTGAAGTCCAGGCTGTAGCCAAGGGGACACTCACAGCGGAAGGATCCATCGGTGTTGACACAGATGCCGTTAGTGCAGACGCCAGGGTTCTCTGCACACTCGTTCACGTCTGCGGATGGCAGGTGTTGCAGACATGGCTCCTGTCACCATGCAATCCCCAGAGCCCTGGCCACACTCAAGGCCCCAAGGGGATGAGAGCCCAGGCCCCAGGCTGGGAGGGTCCAGGGTCACTCGGGCTCTCAGCGGGAGCCTGAGACTCAGAGACCCAGGCAGTGCGGAGATGGATCTGGGTGGCCCAGAAGGGGCTCTGAGCACGTGGGTGAGGGGCTCACCTTCTCGGGAGTCATCCGGGCCTGGGACTGCCCCGTGGCCAAAGGGGCAGAGCTCCTGAAAGGCAGCTGGACAGAGAGGGGGAGGGGAGTCAGAGTCAGGGCCCAGGTGCAGCCCCCAGGTGTGTGCAGGGAAGGATGAGGGAAGAATGAGAGAGGAAGGTGAGGGCGCATCATGACAGGGGAGGCTGGACAGGGGTGGGCACTCACCGCTGCCTTCCTGGGGACACAGCTCACAGGGGTCTCCCCAACCCTCCCCAGGCCTCTTACTGCAGCAGCAGCGGGTCTTGGTGGTGTTGAAAGCTTTGGGCACCGAGCACTTCCCAGCCTCAAAACGGGTGAAGCAGAAACTCTTCCGTGTGTCTGTGGGATGGGGGCTCCATTACCCTGATTGAGGGCCACTGGCAGTGCCCATCTGCCTCTCTGACCTCTCGCACCCCAGTCCTGGTGAATAGGTTGTGCTGATCCTGCCAGTGGCCAATCAGAACATGCCATGCCCCTGGTCATGGTGATTGGTTTGAGGATGGACATGTGACCTACTCTGGGCCAATGAGGATCTGCCCTGGGTTTTTCATTGTTGGTGGTGGTGGTGGTTTTTTGTTTTTTTCAGATGGAGTCTTGCTCTGTTGCCCAGGCTGCAGTGCAGTTGTATGATCTTGGCTCACTGCAACCTCTACCTCCCAGGTTCAATTGATTCTCCTGCCTCAGCCTCCCAAGTAGCTGCGATTACAGGCATGTGCCACCACACCCAGCTAATTTTTGTATTTTTAGTAGAGACAGTGTTTCACCACATTGGCCAGGCTGGTCTGAAACTCCTGACCTCAGGTGATCAGCCTATCTCAGCCTCCCAAAGTGCTGGTATTACAGGCAAGAGCCACCAACCCCAACCTGCCCTGGGGTTTTGAGGGGACAGCTGGAATCGCACCCCACTTTATTGCTTTGGGGTGTTCTCATGCCAGGAAGAAAGATCAAACTCGGTGGTTACTCTTGGATCAAAAACCCCTTCCTGGAGAGGCAAAATGACTGATTCCAGAAAGCCCGAGGAACCTGGAATTCAGACTCCAAAACCCAAATCCTCGGCTCTGGACGCCTATCAAGTCCTCACCAGCAGGCTGGGGTCCCAGCCTCCCAGAACAGCAATTATTCGTTGAGGTGCACTGCAGGCTCTGCTCTCACCCTTATTGCCCCTGACCTGTGAGAGAACAGGCTGGCTCAAGCTGGGTGAGGTTAGCCCACAGTAGATGAGGCTAGCCCAGCTGAAACGGAGCCAGCCCAGAGTAGTCTAGGCTAGCTCAAACTGGACAAAACCAGCCCACTGACAGCCTATAGTCATGTGACCAATACAAGGAAAACCTAAATGAAGCACACACAGGCTAGCTCAAAATGGACCAGGTTAGCCCTCTGTAGACATGACCTCTATAGCCAAGAGGTTGCTGGCACTAGGATAACCCTGCTAATGCAGAGAGACACCTCTGCCTGGTCAAAGCTCCCGTAGGGTCATACAAGAAACTACAGCCCTCTTTTCTGGGCAATCTGACCCTTCCCCGCCCCACTTCCCACCCTCTTCCCTGAGCCCTGTGCAGACTCACCAAAGCAACGGTGCTCATTGTCAGAGAGGACAAAGCCAGGTGGGCAGAGGCACTGGAAGCTCCCAGGGCTGTTGCTACAGGTGCCAAAGAGGCAGAGGTTGGGCTCATCTGAGCACTCGTCGATATCTGGAAGGGCGGGGACATGAGCTGGGTGGGGGGCAAGCAGGACCTCCACCAGTGGGGAGAGGACTCTGCTGTGAGGAGGGGCAGATGGAGTGCAGGTCCAGCCAGGGGCTGCAGCGGGGCTGGGGTCCTGAGGGCTCAGTATGAGCTGTAGCGCGAGGTGAGCATTGTGTATGCACGTAGGTCCTTCCCGGAAGGTGTCTCCAGAGTAAAGGTCATGGTCAGGAAGAGTTCATGATTAGAGACTGAAACTGCACATAGTACAGCCTCTATGGAAAACAGTGTGGAGATTCCTTAAAGAACTAAAAGTGGAACTACCATTCAATCCAGCAATCCTACTACTGGGTATCTACCCAAAGGAAAGTAAGTCATTATATGAAAAGGACACATTCACATGCCTGTTTATAGCAACACAATTCACAATCGCAGAAATATGGAACCATCATGTTTATAAATGCCCATCAACCAATGAGTAGATAAAGAAAATGTGGTATGCAATACACCGTGGAATACTACTCAGCCACAAAATGGAACAAAATAGGCGCAGTGGCTCACACCTGTAATCCCAGCACTTTGGGAGGCCAAGGTCGGTGGATCACTTGAGTTCAGGAGCTGGAGACCAGCCTGGCCAACATGGTGAAACCCCCGTTTCAACTGAAAATGCCAAATTTAGCCAGGCGTTGTGGTGGTGCGCACCTGTAATCCCAGCTACCAGGAGGGTGAGGCAGAAGAAGCACTTGAACCCGGGAGGTGGATATTGCAGTGAGCAGAGATCGTGCCACTGCACTCCAGCCTGGGTGACAGAGCGAGACTCCATCAAAAAAAAAGACAAAATAATGTCCTTTGCAGCAACTTGGATGGGGCTAGAGGCCATTATTCTAAGTGAAGTAACTCAGGAATGGAAAATCAAATATCGTATGTTCTCACTTACAAGTGGGAGCTAATCTATGAGGATGCAAAGGCATAATAATGACATAAAGGACTTTGGGGACTTCCAGGGAAAGATGGGAGGGGGGTGAGGGACAAAAGACTACATACTGGGTACATTGTATACTACTCAGATGACAGGTGCACCAAAATCTCAGAAATCACCACTGAAGAACTTATCTATGTAAGCAAAAGCCACCTGTCCCCCCTTAACTGTTGAGATTAAAATAAGAAAAAATAGAAAAAAAATTTAAAACCTTAAAAAAAAATAAAATTGCACAAAGCTAACTGAGACTGGATATATTTACCCTACACTGGATGGGGTTAGCTCATGTTGTATTAAGCTAGCCCAAATAGAATAAATCAGAATAGGCTGGGCGTGGTGACTCATGCCTGTATTCCCAGCACTTTGGGAGGCTAAGGTGGGAAGATCGCTTGAGGTCAGGAGTTTCAGACCAGCCTGGCCATCATGATGAAACCCCGTTTCTACCAAAAATACAAAAATTAGCCAGGTGTGGTGATGAGCACCTGTAATCCCAGCTACTCAGGAGGCTGAGGCAGGAGAATTGCTTGAACCCAGGAGGTGGAGGTTGCAGTGAGCTGAGAGTGAGACTCTGTCTCAAAAAAAAAAAAAAAAAAAAAGAATAGATCAGAAGAGATCAGGCCAGACTGGTTCAGATTATACAAGGCTAGCCCAGATGGAAGCCCAGATCAGAGGAGTTCAGGCCAGACTGGTTCAGGTTAGCCCAGGCTAGCCCATTTGCTCAGGCCAGACTGGTCCAGGTTAGACTACAGTGAACAAGGTAGCTCATCTGCTCAGCCCAGGTTGGTCCAGGTTAGCCCACACTCTCTGAGGCTAGCCCAAGTGGATAAATGGACCAAAGGAGATCAGGCCAGACTGGTTAGTCCAGACTGCATGAAATCATCTCTATAGGTGATTACAACAGTGAAGCTTGGGCCAGACTGGTCCTTGATCACCAGTTAGCAAGTGAGGAGCTCTACATTTGGGTGCACTGAGAAACGGTGAGACCCCCACACCCATGTCAATTTATAGGATTCACGAGGAAGCCTGTGGGCACCAGAGACAAAATCCTGAGCGCAAAGTCCAGAAACAATCAGAATGACAATAATAGTTTATGAAGCTGTGTTTCACTCTGCGTTAAGTACATCTCCACCTTCGTCACAACCCTAGCTGGTATTCCCATTTTATGGATAGAGAAAGAGAGGCACTCCCTGGTCCCAAAAATGGGAGTTGGGGCTGGACACTCACCAATGCAGTGGTCACTCTGCACCTGGAAGCCAGGGGGACAGATGCAACGGAAGGAGCCCTCGAGGTTCTGGCAGGTGCCTGGTAGGCAGGTTCCTGCGAGGCTGAGGCACTCATTGGTGTCTGCGAAAAGAAGAAAGAAGGGTCCTTGTGCCAGCCAGGATGCAGGGGGCTCACCTGGGACTGGGACCAACACCTGCAATTACTGTGTGATCACCGAGGGCCCAAGGACAAGCCCTCGCAGTGGCAATTCTGGCTCCAGGGCAAGGGCTGAGACTCAGGACCACAGGGACAGCTGGGGAAGGATTATCTGACTCTCGTGGGGTTATAGGTGGGGCCAGATGGTGTCCAGTGGGAAGAGGTAGCAAGATTCCTAATCTGGCACCACCAGCAGATTCCTTCCATGGTAACTATTTAGCGCTTCTACTATTCTTTGCTTCTGGAAACTTACATTTTCAAGACAGCCTCACCCTACACCTCAAATCCCATACATAAAAACATAGGTTTGATGTACTGGTTTTATAATTATTTAATTAATTTATTTATTTTGAGATAGGATCTTTCCCTGTTGCCCAGGCTGGAGTGCAGTGGTGTGACTCCAGCTCACTGCAGCCTCAAACTCCTGGGCTCAAGTGGTTCTCCTGCCCCAGCCTCCCGAGTAGCTAGGACTACAGGCAATAGCCACCACTCCTGGCTAATTTTAATTTCTTTGTAGAGACGATAGCTCACTATGTTGCCCAGGCTAGTCTCAAACTCCTGGCCTCAAGCAATCCTTCCACCTCAGCCTCCCAAAGTGCTGGGTATTATTCTTTTAAACCTTAAAATAAATGCTTGGGTAGTAAAAGGATCTATGCTCACCCAGAAGTACCAAACTGTGGTGTACATGGAGCAGGGGCTGGTTAAGATGCCTCCAAGCACCATAGGCAGACTCACCCACACAATTCTTCCCATCAGTTGTGAGCTCAAAGCCATCCTGGCAGAGGCAGTGGAAGGAACCAGCTGTGTTGAGGCAATGGCCAAATCGGCACACCTGCCCCACCAGGGTAGTACACTCGTCAAAATCTGTAGAGGGGAGATAGGCAAAATCTGTAGAGGGAGAGGGTCACCCACAAAACTTGAAGGGATCAAGGCTTCCTTGTACTTCTGTCTGCAACTGAGTTGAGTTGATAGCATTGGCTTCAACTTGAGCACTCATGTATAGACTGTGTATTAACCTTCCACCTATCTTATAAGGTAGTTGCTGATATTTTCTAATATAACTATGTAATGCTATGAATTTGCCTCTAAGTGCTCCCTTAGCTGCATCCTATGTATTGTCATATGTTATGTTTCATTTTCATTTTCTTTTACTTCAAAATATTTTCTAATTTTCCTTATGATTTATTTGACTTGTGGATTATTTAGGAGTACATTATTTAATTTCTAAATATTTGGAGACTTTCTGGGCATCTTTCTGTGGTCAATTTCTAGATTCACTTCCTTAGATTCTGAGAACCTACTTTGTGGCCAGCCTGCCAACTGAGCGGACTCACCCACACAATCCCCATTGTGTGTCACCACAAAGCCAGGGAAGCAGAGGCAGTTGTAGGAGCCGATGATGTTCTTGCAGGTCCCATTTCCACAAGGCTGCTGGTCACACTCATCAATGTCTGCAGAAGCAAAGCCCAAGAGCCCAGCCCAGCTCACCCAGGGCATTGGGGGACTTAGGGAGTGAGAGGCCAGCTGGACCTAGTGGTCCTCCCCTGCACCCAGCCCTGCCTAGATGACTGGACAGTGACCCCTGGGGGTGATGGCTGGGAAGTACTCCTGGTGTGATCTATCACCCCCATTTTACAAATGGGAAAATTGAGGCACAGGGAGGCAGATCAGCCATTTACCCAAGATCTTAATGTCAGGACCCAGACTTGGATCTGTCTGTGAACTAGGATGGACAGAAACACCACTTCCATCCCAGGGGAGGTGTAGACCCCAGGCAGCCTGACTTGAAAGGAGGGGGAAGATGAAGGTCTCACCCATGCACAGGGTGTGGTCTGCAGAGGCCTGGTATCCACGGTGACACAGACACATGTAGCTGCCTTCTGTGTCCATGCAGTCGCCATGGCTACAGACATTCGGGATCTCCCGACACTCATTCCGTCCTAGGGGTGCAGACAGCATGGTGTCCCCAGGGCCCCTACCACACAGTGTTTGCCTGAGCTCTCCCTACTGCAATGGAGAAGCCAGAGCCTGCCTTGAAGTTCCCCACTCAAACTTCCACCAGGGGTGTCAGGCTCTCAGCATTGACCTGAGCTCTCACTTCCACCACATCCTATTAACAGACACTCTCAATACATCCCCGATCCCTCTAATAGTATAGATAAGGAGAAAGACCTGGACAGAGCCATACCCCATCTAAGTCCCCATGGGCAACAGAGCCCAGCTCCCTCCTCCCAGAGACCCTGCTCACCCACACAAGCCCCGCCTGGCGACAGTTTGTACCCTCGGGTGCACTCGCAGCGGTAGCTGCCGGGGATGTTGATGCAGTCGGCATTCTGCTGGCAGGGACTCTCCCTGCTGCCACACTCATCGACATCTGGGCAAATACAGCAAATGAGGTGGGGGTGACAGAGAAGCCCATCCTGACAGAATCAAACCTGAAACCCAGTCCAATGCTTTGGAACAGGTGGTCTCTCTGGAAGCAGCCAGAGCTGGAGTGAGGGTGGTTATATGAGATGGAGGCCCTTGGAAAGGTGTTAGCCCATTATACAGATGCAGAAATGGAAGCTTATGGAGTTTTAGTTACTTGCCCAGATTGCACAGTGGCAGACATGCATCCCACCCAGACCCCAGGGCTGGGAACAGGGAGAGGTGGCACCTTCACAAGCCAGCAGGATGCTGTTGTAGTTGAAGCCTGTGGGGCACTCGCAGCGGAAGCTCCCCATCTGGTTGATGCAGACACCACTGGCACAGATGGCGGGGATCTCCCCACACTCATCAATGTCTGCAGAGGGCATCTGCCATTAGGGGCAGCCCAGCCCCCTGGGACTTCCAGTGACCCTCAGCGAAGGGACCCACTAGCCCTGCAATCTGGTTGAGGATGTTGTGGCCACAAATCAGCACACACTCAGAAAAATCTTGCTGTGGCCAAAATACATCCACTCACACCAGAAAGAGATCAGGATGTGAGAGGAAAGACAAGAGCAGAGAGCGAGTGTGTGTTTTTCTAAACTAAAAATGCACATTTCCTGTGACCCAGCAACCTTGCTGGAAAGAAACGGCCTTAAGCGTAAGCAGGATAGCGGTATGAGATGCTATTTAGCAAGAAACTGGAAACATCAGTTGATGAATGCAGAGCAAAATATGGGATGTCTGTACCATGGAATATTCTTCAGCCTTATTAAGGAATAAAGCCCTGTAACATGTGACAACGTGGTTGAAACCTAAAATAATTCTTCTAAGAGAAGCCAGACACACAGGAACAATATTGCATGACTCCATTTAAAGGAAATGTCCAGAAATAGCAAATCAATAGAGACAGAAAGTCGATTTATGGTTGCCAGGGGCAGAAGGGAGGGGGTAAAGGGAGTGACTGCTAATAGACATAGGGTTTACTTTTGTGTGATGAAAATGTTTTAAACTTAGATTGAGGTGATGGCTGTGTAACACTGTGAATGTACTCAAAACCACTGAATAGGACACTTTAAATGGGTGAAGTGTGTGGTATGTGAATTATTTCTCAATAAAGCTGTTATATATAAACTATGTAAATGTCTATCAGTAGGGGACTGGAAACAACCTAAGTGTCCATCAAAAGGGGACTTGAAAGAACCTAAGTGTTGGCCGGGCGCGGTGGCTCAAGCCTGTAATCCCAGCACTTTGGGAGGCCGAGACGGGCGGATCATGAGGTCAGGAGATCGAGACCATCCTGGATAACACGGTGAAACCCCGTCTCTACTAAAAAATACAAAAAACTAGCCAGGCGAGGTGGCGGGCGCCTGTAGTCCCAGCTACTCGGGAGGCTGAGGCAGGAGAATGGCATGAACCCGGGAGGCAGAGCTTGCAGTGAGCTGAGATCCGGCCACTGCACTCCAGCCTGGGCGACAGAGCGAGACTCCGTCTCAAAAAAAAAAAGAACCTAAGTGTCCATCAATGGGGAACTGAAAACAATCTAAGTGTCCATCAGTGGGGGACTGGAAACAACCTAAGTGTCCATTAATAGGGGACTGGAAACAACCTAAATATCCATCAATGTGGGACTGGAAGCAAACTAAGTGTTCATCAGTGGGGGACTGTGATGAAAATGTTATTTTTGTGTGATGAAAATGAGTTCTAAACTTAGATTGAGATGATGGTTGCATAACTCTGTGAATGTATTCAAAACCACCAAATAGGACACTTTAAATGGGTGAAGTGTGTGGTATGTGAATTATATCTCAATAAAATTGTTATAAACAATATAAGCGTCCATCCATAGGGGACTGGAAACAATCCACCTATCTATCAATAGGGGACTGGAAACAACCCAAGTGTCCATCAAAAGGGGATCTGAAACAACCTAAGTGTCCATCAAAAGGGGACTTGAAAGAACCTAAGTGTCCATCAATGGGGGACTGAAAACAATCTAAGTGTACATCAGTGGGGGACTGGAAACAAACTAAGTGTCCCTCAATGGGGGACAGGAAACAACCTAAGTGTCCATCAATGGGGGACTGGGAACAACCTAAGTGCCCACCAATAGAAGACTGGAAATAACCTAAATATCCATCAAGGGGGGACTGGAAACAAACTAAACGTCCATCAATGGGGGACTGTGATGAAAATGTTATTTTTGTGCGATGAAAATGAGTTCTAAACTTAGATTGAGGTGATGGGTGCATAACTCTGTGAATATATTCAAAACCACTAAATAGGACACTTTAAATGGGTGAAGTGTGTGGTATGTGAATTATATCTCAATAAAATTGTTATAAACAATATAAGTATCCATCTGTAGGGGACTGGAAACAATCCACCTATCTATCAATAGGGGACTGGAAACAACCCGAGTATCCATCAAAAGGGGATCTGA
Source organism: Macaca thibetana thibetana (assembly GCF_024542745.1). NCBI lineage: Eukaryota > Metazoa > Chordata > Mammalia > Primates > Cercopithecidae > Macaca > Macaca thibetana. The sequence continues at coordinate 16,067,520 of NC_065596.1, read as the reverse complement.
CACAATCTAAGTGTCCATCGGTAGGGGACTGGAAACAACCTAAGTTCCCATCAGTGGGGGACCTGGGATGTATCTGCACCATGAACCACTTCTAGGCAGGGCAAAGAGAGAGGCTGCATGGCAGATAGTAACCTGGCCAGTTCCTCAAGACACAATTTGGATGAAAAAAGCAAGTTGTAACCAACATGTCAAGCATTACATAATTTATGTAAAATGCCCCAGAAACCAACGTCATATATTTTCAGTGGGAGACCTATTATGTAATGAAGGAAGAAAAAACTAGAAAGAAATATTCCAGCTATAAAGCATAAGAATGTCCAGAGAAGGAGAAAAGAGACAGAGTTGAGGTGATAACTGGAGGAGAAGTGAGTTTTATTTGCCGTGGTTTGATTTTTTAGAAGAATATATTCAGAGGATTAAAACAAATGAAAATGGGCTTATCAGTTAAACACTGCATGGTTGAAATTTGGCATGCAGGTGTTAAATTATGCAATACCTTGCTAACTTAAAAAGGGAGCATTCTGGCCAGGCACAGTGGCTCACACCTGTAATCCCAGCACTTTGGGAGGCTGAAGTGGGTGGATCACCTGAGGTCAGGAGTTTGAGAACAGCCTGACCAATAGGGTGAAACCCTGCCTCTATTAAAATACAAAAATTAGCCGGGCGTGGTAGCAGGTGCCTGTAATCTCAGCTACTCAGTAGGCTGAGGCAGGAGAATCGCCTGAACCCAGGAGGTGGAGGTTGCAGTGAGTTGAGATCGTGCCATTGCACTCCAGCCTGGGCAACAAGAGCAAAACTCCATCTCAAAAAAAAAAAAAAAAAAAAAGGGGCGGGGAGCAGTTTGACACAAACTGCAACACAGATGCACTGAGGACATCATGCTCAGTGAAATAAGCCTGACACAAAAGGACAGATCCTGTGGTTCCACTCACAGGAAGTCCCTAGAACTGTTAGATTCAGAGTCAGAAAGTAGAATGGTGGGTTCCAGGGACTGAGGGGAATGGGGAGTGAGAGTTTCATGGGGACAGAGTTTCAGTGGGAGAAAATGAGAAAGTTTTGGAGATGGCGATGGTGATAGTTGCAAAACAATGCAAATGTACTTAATGCCACTGAACTGCGCACTTAAAAATGGTTCAAATGGTATTTTTCTGGAGACCAAAAAAAAAAAGTCTCACTCTATCCCTCAGGCTGGAGTGCAGCGGATCTCGGCTCACTGCAGCCTTTGCCTCCCGGGTTCAAGCCAGTCTCATGCCTCAGCCTCCCGAGTAGCTGGGATTACAGGCATGCACCACCACGCCCAGCTACTTTCTGTATTTTTAGTAGAGACAGTTTCACCATGTTGGCTACGCTGGTCTCGAACTCCTGATCCACCCACCTCGGCCTCCCAAAGTGCTGGGATTACAGGCATGAGCCACCGCGCATGGCTAGAAAGGTAAATTTTATGTTGCATATATTTAACCATCATTTAAAAAAATGGATAACGGTTTAATAAAAATTTTAAAGTGTCATTCTTTAAAAAAAAAAAAAAAAAGTGTTTTTGAGGGCAGGATTCCTGGGGAGTTGGAGGTCTGTGGGAGGAGGAAGAGGGGAGGATGGAGGAATGGATGTAAGGAAAAGAGCTGTAGGGGAGGGGAGGGGTGGGAAGAAGCAGACCCAGGTGGATGGGTGCCCCGGGATAGAGCAGGAACCGCTCACTCACCAAGGGGCTTCCGAGTGTGGATGTCAATGAGGAATCCCGGGGCCTGGTTTCCGCATAGAATCTGGTAGTCAGCTGCGCAAGGGGGAACAAAGTTGAGTCTGGGGCTGCAGGCCTGACCCCAGCCTGCTCCCCATCTAGAGGGGACACCTCATCCCTGGAGCCCAGCCCTCAACTGGCCACCTTGAACTTTTTTTGCTCTCCCCACCCTTTGCCTCCTTCCACTTATTTAATTTAATTTAATTTAATTTTTTTGAGACAAAGTCTCACCCTGTCACCCAGGCTGGAGTGCACCGGTGCAATCACGGCTCACTGCAGCCTCAACCTCCCAGGCTCAGGTGACCCTCCCACCTTAGCCTCCCAAGTAGCTGGAATTACAGGCATGAGCCACAATGTCTGGTTTTTAAAGCCACCTAGTTTGCAGTAATGTTTTGCAGCAGCTCTGGGAAATGAATACGGAAATGAATAAACCCCTAGAAGCCCCCTTCCCATCACTGCCCCATTCCTGCAGCTCTTCCTGGTGCCTGGGCTGGCTGCTAGATCATTCCGACAGGAGTCATTCCTGCTGTCAATACACTCTGTTCAGTCCTGCCTCCCGGCCTTGGCTCCTGTTGTGCCCCTGCCTAGAACACCTTCCCTCATCCTGACCGATGTTCCCATCAGGGTCCCAATCCTGGCTCTGAGTTTCTCCAGGTCTGCCCCTTCCCCAGCCCAGGAGGTCTATGGTCTCTCTAACCAGCTGTGCTTTCCTCCCCAGCCTGGGACATTTACCGACCCCCTCCCACCCTATCCCACCCCAGCTACTCCTGTGAATCATCAAGGGCCTTCCCTACCCATGAAAACTCCATTGATCCATCCTGAATTTTCAAAATCTGCAAAATGGAAGAAAAGCTGCCTTGCTCACTTTAAAGTATTGCCTTCTATACATGGGAACTGACACAGTTTGGCTGCGTCCCTACCTAAATCTCAACTTGAACTGTAGCTCCCATATCCCCACATGTCATGGGAGGGACCCGGTGGGAGGTAATTGAGTCGTGGGGGCGGGTCTTTCCCGTGTTATTCTCGTGATAGTGAATGAGTCTCGTGAGATCTGATAGTTTTATAAAGGGCAGTTCCCCTGCGCATGCTCTCTTGCCTGCCACCATGTGAGACGGGCTTTTGCTCCTCCTTCACCTTCTGCCATGATTGTGAGGCCTTCCCAGCCATGTGGAACTGTGAGTCCTTTAAACCTCCTTTTTTTTTTTTTTTTTTTTTTGTTCTGAGATAGGGTCTTGCTCTGTCACCCAGGCTGGAGTGCACTGGTGTGATAGCGGCTCACTGCAATCCCCACCTTCCAGGTTCAAGCAATTCTCTTGCCTCAGCCTCCCAAGTAGCGGGGATTATGGGCCTGCATCACTACGCCCAGATAATTTTTTTTTTGTATTTTTAGTAGAGACAGGTTTTCACCATGTTGGCCAGGCTGGTCTCGAATGCCTGACCTCGAGCGATCCACCCGCCTTGGCCTCCCAAACTGTTGGGATTACAGGCGTGAGCCACCACGCCCAGCCAAACCTCTTTTTCTTTATAAATTACCCAGTATCCAGGATTTCTTCGCAGCAGTATGAGAATGGACTAATAGGGGGACAGAACTTCAACTCTCTGGCTCTCATCAGAACAAGAATTAATCTAAGAGCCCTAAGGGCACTGTGTTTCCTTAACCATTATGCTACGAGGGGCCAGGCTGGGAAGAAGGTTGAGGAGGGTTACTCACGGCTGGTGGGAGTGGGGCAGGCCTCACAGGGTCTATTCCAGGCCTGGCCAATGTTGTAGGAGCAGCAACACATTTTTCGGGTCACGTTGAAGGCCAGCTCATTTTGACATGTGCCGTTATAGTGCCGGAAGCAGACACTCTTCCTCATATCTGTAGTTGGCATAAAGGAGAAGAATGTGGGTAAGGGTCACCTAAATCAGTGGAAGAGGGAGCCAAAGAGATGGGAACTCGTTAACTCATTCATTTGAAGATTACTGGCTTGGCCAGCCACAGTGGCTCACGCCTGTAATCCCAGAACTTTGGGAGGCTGAGGTGGGCAGATCACTTGAGGTCAGGAGTTCGAGACCAGCCTGGCCAACATGGCGAAACCCTGTCTCTGCTAAAAATACAAAAACTAGCTGGGTGTAGTGGCACACGCCTGTAATCCCAGTTACTTGGGAGGCTGAGGCAGGAGAATTGCTTGAACCTCAGAGGTGGAGGTTGTAGTGAGCCAAGATTGTGCCACTGTTCTCCAGCCGGCGCAACACAGCGAGACTCTATCTCAAAAAAAGAAAAGAGAGGGATTACTGCCTGGCTTGATTGGCTTGATGTCTCTCCCCCAACACACTTGGGGGATCTATTCATTTTTTTCAGCCTTTTTTGAGCAGTGCACAACCTGAGCAACTGTTCATGGCAGCTCTGGGCTCCTGAATCCTGCGGTTTTGTTTGCTGCCACATATCAGCACATCATATATGCTTATCCTCCCTGTCCATAGGCTTGAAGGCTCCCAGCAGTTCCTCCCATGCCCAGGTGCTGCTTCTGTGACTGCCATTTCCCTAGGTCATCATGCTTCTTACCCATGCAGTTGTTGCCACCATTGACTTGGAGGTATTCTGCAGGGCAGACACAGGTGTAGTTTCCCAGGGTATTGTAGCAGGTGCCAGGGCCACAGATGCCCGAGTGTGTGGAACATTCATCAATATCTGCAGGGAAAGGAGGAGTGGAGGGGAACAGTGGGCAGCATCCAGGAATTGTCTGAATAACTCCCCTCCAGAGACCCAGCAAGGCCACTTCACTAGGGACCTAAGTTTGGTTTCAAAATCAGCCTAAAACGCACACACATCTTAGTGATGAAGAAAACTGTAATATGGGCCGGGCGCGGTGGCTCAAGCCTGTAATCCCAGCACTTTGGGAGGCCGAGATGGGTGGATCACGAGGTCAGGAGATCGAGACCATCCTGGTGAACACAGTGAAACCCCGTCTCTACTAAAACTACAAAAAACTAGCCGGGCGAGGTGGCGGGCGCCTGTAGTCCCAGCTACTCGGGAGGCTGAGGCAGGAGAATGGCGTGAACCCGGGAGGCGGAGCTTGCAGTGAGCTGAGATCAGGCCACTGCACTCCAGCCTGGGTGACAGAGCGAGACTCCGTCTCAAAAAAAAAAAAAAAAAAAAAAAAAAAAACTGTAATATGGGCCAGGCATAGTGGCTCATGTCTGTAATCTGAGCACTTTGTGACGCCGAGATGGGAGGATCATTTCAGCCCAGAGTTCGAGACCAGTCTGGGCAACATAGCAAGACCCCATCTCTACTAAAAATTTTAAAAAATTAGCTGGGCATGGTGGTGCATGTCTGCAGTCCCAGCCACTTGGGAGGATCACTTGAGTCCAGGAAGTTAAGGTTGCAGTGAGCTGTGATCACACCTCTGCACTCCAGCCTGGGTGCAGAATGAGATCCTGGCTCTAAAACACAAATAAACAAAAACCCACAAACAAACAAAAACAACATGATGTTAAGGGGAAAAAAAAAAGTTTACAAGCTGGATGCAGTTGCTCATGCCTATCATCCCTGCTTTGGGAGGCCAAGGCAGGAGGATCATTTGAGGCCAAGAGTTTGAGACCAGACTGGGCAACATAGTGAGGTCCCATCTCTTCAAAAAATGAAAATTTAGCTGGGCATGGTGGCATACACCTGTGATCCCAGCTACTTGAGAGGCAGAGGTGGGAGGATCACCTGAGTCCAGGAGGTCAAGACTACAGTGAGCTGTGATTACACCACTGCACTCCAGCCTGGACAACAGAGTGAGACACTGGCTCTAAAAAAAAAAAAAAAAAAAAAAAAAATTCATAAAAATAAAGTTGATGATGATACTGCTTCTATTAGGAACAAAATGACCTGAGTTCACGAGTCAGTTTTATAATCACCAAGAATGGATCATCCACGTCTTCCCAATATGATATGATAGGAATCAAGAACCTTATGGATAAAGTATTCTTGGGGGAAAAAAATTGATTCTCAATCTGATTATTACTCTAGTCCATGGGGCAGTAAGCTTTTTCTGTAAAGAGCCAGATTGTTTTGGTTTTGCAGACCAAACTACAGTGTGTCATGATTATTCAATCTGCCAATGTAGTAAGAAAAGCAGACACAAACAATATGCAAACACACTGTGGCACTGGTTGTGCTCCAAGGAAATTTTATTTATGGACCCCTGAAATTTGAATTTTATACAACTTTCTCCTTCTCTCCTTCCTTCCTTCCTTCCTTCTTTCCTTCCTTCCTTCCTTCCTCTTTCTCTCTCTCCTTTTTTTTTTTTTTTTTTTTGAGTCAGAGTCTCACCCTGTTGCCCAGGCTGGAGTGCAATGGCCTCATCTCGGCTCACTGCAACCTCCACCTCCAAGGTTCAAGTGATTCTCCTGCCTCAGCCTCCCGAGTAGCTGGGACTATAGGCGTGTGCCGGCATGCGCAGCTAATTTTTGTATTTTTGGTAGAGATGGGGTTTCACTATGTCGGCTAGGCTGGTCTCAAACTCCTGACCTTGTGATCTGCCCACCTCGGCCTTCCAAAGTGCTGAGATTACAAGCGTGAGCCACCGTGCCCAGCCTTTTTCTTTTTTTTTTTTTTAAGACAGAGTCTTGTTCTGTCACCCAGGCTAGAGTGCAGTGGCATAATCACAGCTCACTGCAGCCTCAACTTCCGAGGCTCACGTGATCCTCCTGCCTCAGCTTCCCAAGTAGCTGGGATTACAGGCATGAGTCACCATGCGTGGCTAACTTTTTAATTTTTTGTAGAGACAAGGTCTTGCCAGGTTGCCCAGGTTTGTCTTGAACTCCTGGCCTCAAGCAATCCTCCCACTTCAGCCTCCCAAACTACTGGGATTACCAGTGTGAGCTGCCACGCACCCAGCCTTGAATTTCATATAATTTTCATGTGTCAAAAAATGTTATTCTTCTTTTGTTTTTTTCAACCACCGAAAAAAGTGTAATAAAGTATTCTTAGCTAGCAGGCAAAAATAGGTTGTGGAATATTAGCATGCTAAGAGTGATGTCACCAAAAATAGCAGAGTAGGGAACTCCAGGGCTCCATTCCTCCACAAAAGTAACTATTGAGCTGGCAAAACAGACAAAAATCAACTTTTGCAGAACTCTGGAATCCAGTCAAAAGCTTACAACACCCAGACAAAGAAATGGTGAAGAAAGAAGCTGCTGTACTTTGTAAGGGAGTGTCGTGGCATTTTTAAGGGCCTGCCTACCATCCCCCACGCCACAGATCCACAGCAGCCATGAACATCTTAAAAGCAGCAAGAGGGAACTGACAGATCATGACAAAAGAGGAGGCAGGGGGCAGAAGCCTTTCTATGAGGCCTTCCCTCCTCGACCCTTGTGAGGCTTGGCAGGGCACGAAGGCAGGGAGAGAGCGGAAGAGCCTGACCCACCCCAAAGAGAGTCCATGCTCACCCTCACAGATGCGGGTGTGCTCACTGAGGTGGTAGCCAGGTGGGCACCCACACTGGAAACTGCCAAAGGTGTTGATGCAGTCACCCCCTTGACACAGCCCTGGCAGCTCTTGGCACTCGTCGATGTCTGTCAGGAAGTAAGGAAGCCATGTTTGGGAGCTAAACTCATGCAGAGGACTTAAGGGGCACCCACGCTAAGCTCTGGGTTTTCCAGGGCCCTCTCGAGGATCCCCAAGAGCTGTCCATGACTGATAGACATTCGAAGGGTCTATCTTGACGGCTGGACACAGACTCTCTTGAGTTAATGTTACCCTAAATTCAACTCCATTCCCTTCATCTGTTAATCCATTCTCCCATCCACCACATAGTTTCCTCTAGATAGAGAACTAGATAGTTTTCTTCCTCTAGATGGAGAATAGATAGTCTTCTCCAACCTCGTCACTCCCTAACAAAAGGATGGATGGGAGGATGGATGAATGGATGGATGAGCAGATAGATGCATGGATATGAAAACAGTGAATGGGTAAATAAGCAAGTGGGTCAATGAATGCGATGATGAGTGAGTGGATAGATAGAAAGATGGATGGGTAGGAAGGTGGATGGATAGGAAGGTGGATGGATAGGAAGGTGGATGGGTAGGGAAGTGGATGGGTAGGAAGGTGGATGGATAGGAATGTGGATGGATAGGAAGGTGGATGGATAGGAAGGTGGATGGGTAGGAAGGTGGATGGGTAGGAAGGTGGATGGGTAGGAAGGTGGATGGGTAGGAAGGTGGATGGGTAGGAAGGTGGATGGGTAGGAAAGTGGATGGGTAGGAAGGTGGATGGATAAGAAGGTGGATGGATAGGAAGGTGGATGGGTAGGAAGGTGGATGGGTAGGAAGGTGGGTGGATAGGAAGGTGGATGGATAGGAAGGTGGATGGGTAGGAAGATGGATGGGTAGGAAGGTGAATGGATAGGAAGGTGGATGGATAGGAAGGTGGATGGATAGGTGAGTAGATAGATAAAAGAGTGAATGGGTGGGTGGATGGATGGATGGATGGATGGATGGATGGATGGATGGATGATGGATGGAGGATGGGGGATGAATGGATGAACAGATGGGAGATAGAAGATGGATGGAAGGGTGGATGAATGGAGGGATAGAATGGGTGGATGGATGAGTGGATGGATGGATGTATTGAGGATGGATGGGTGAATGGGGGATAGATGGATGGGTGAGTAGATGGATAGAAGAATGAGAGATAGGTGGGTGGGAGATGGATGGATGGAAGAGTGGGAAATAGGTTAATGGATGGATGAATGGGGGCTAGTTGAAGGATGGGGATGGATGGATGGGTGAATGGATGCATACAAGGATAGCAGAGGGATGAGTGATGAATGGATGAATGGGTGGATGGAGCACGGTTGGATGGAAGGATGGAGGGATGGATGGAAGGATGGATGAACGGAAGGATGGATGAATGGGTAGATAAAGGATAGTTGGATGGAAGGATGGAAGGAAGGATAGATGAATGGGTAGATGGAGGAGGTTAGATGGGTAGAAGGATGAATGGATGGAAGGATGAGTGGAGGATGGATGAATGGATGGATGGTCGGGTGGAAGGATGGATGGATGGATGGATGGATGGAAGGATGGGTGGATGGAAGGATGAATGGACAGAAAGATTGGGGATGGATGAAAGAATGGGGTACAGATGAAGGAGAGGGGATGAATGGGAAACCAGATGGATGGATAAAAGGATAGGAGAGGGATGAGTGAGGGATGGATGAATGGGTAGATGGAGCATGGTTGAATGGAAATATGGAAGGAAGAATGGGTGAATGGGTACATGGAAGATGACTGGATGGAAGGATGTATGTATGTATGGATGGATGGAAAAAATGGGCAGAAGGATGGATGGATGGATAGATGGATGAATGGATGGATGGAAGGATGGATGGAAGGATGGATGGATGGATGGATGGATGGATGGATGGATGGATGGATGGAAGGATGGATGGATGGATGGATGGATGGACGGAAGGAAGGATGGGAAGGAAGGAAGGATGGATGGATGGATGGATGGATGGATGGATGGATGGATCGATGGATGGATGGAAGGATGGGTGGAAGGATGGGTGGATGGAAGGATAAATGGATGGAAGGATGGAGGATGAATGGAAAGATGGGGGACAAATGAAAAGATCAATATACCAACAAGTGGAAGAAACGGCTGAAAGAACAGATTAAAAAAATTCAACACAAACTAAAAGCATAGTGTGGTCCTGCTGCCCAGCCTCCAGGTGTAAAGATTTGCCCCATCCCAGGACAAAACTGCTCAACTCTGCACTTTGGTGAGATGGGGATGAGAGAAAAGTCAGTCTTTAGGCAGACGGATGGATGGATGGTCTGCCGGGAACTCACCTTCCAGAATGACAGTGATGGGGTTAGGCCGGAAGCCCTCACCACCCGGGCACAGGGTTCTGTACTCAGCTGTAAGGGAAACAGACTCCTGTGAGGTGGAGTATTGGGGCAAAACTTAGGGGAAACAGGGGAGCGACAGCAGGAAGCCTGAAAAGGGCGCAAGAGCGGGCTCCCATCCTTCTACTGTACTAACTACATCCCCATATCTCTTTAGCCTCTTAGGGCCAAGGGACTTCGGCCAGTCCTGGGACTGCGTGTGTGTGTGTGTGTGCATGTGCGTGTGCATACGTGTGTGTAAATGTGGATTCCCATTCAACATGTGAGCAGAGTTACATGGTAGTGGCTGGGGGCAGGAAGGAGAGAAGATGATTCCTTCTGATCCAAAACCATATCCTAGTGTAACTGCAAGTTTTCCCCATGCAAGGAAGACCCTGGACATTCACACACGCACACACCTGAATAGGTACCTCCCTGTTTCACACCTGAGGACTTTGCACATTCTGTTCTCACTGCATTGCACATCATTCCCCCTACTCTGCTAGGAAAACTCCTACACATCCTTCAAAACCTCACTCACGCCTCCTCCCCTGGAAAGCCTTCCCCACAGCTTTCTCTTCCCCACAGCTTTCTCTTCCCCACAGCTTTCTCTTCCCCACAGCTTTCTCCTGAGCTATGGCTATGCCTCAAAGAAAACCCTTAGGACAGCTCTACTCTCATAGTCCTGAAACTTGGTTTAAGAGTGAGGGAGAAGCAGTGTGCAGAGGCTGTGGCTCATCCTTCTCCGAGTCCTCAGCCCCCAGCACATGACACAGAGGAACTCTCAGTGTTTGTTGACTGACTGAGTGATCAAGTGACTACAAACACAGAGAATTTACAGAAAGCAGCCTTGGAGAGAGGCCCAGCCAAGAGTACACTGTATGACCCAGGATGAGCCCCTCTCCTTCCCCAGTTCTTGGTTTTCCTGTCGCCTAAGCCCCACCTCCCCTTAGCAGAGATGGCCCCCTAAGCTCCCGGGTCTCGGTGGCTCAGGCCACGGTGCTCAATGGTCCCCACAGGGACTCACTGGTGTTGGCCACTGGGCACAGCTCGCAGGGATTGCCCCAAGCCCGGCCCAGGGAACAACAGCAGGAAGCCCGGGTGACACCAACTCCGATCTCAGCACTGCAGGAAATGCCACCGTCCCCTCGGTCATGCGTCTCCAGGAAACAGTTCCCAGCCCGAGTGTCTGAACAGGCAGAAGGGGATGGTTAGCAGGTGTCAGGGGGAAAGCCGCACGTGTTCGTGTGCATGCATGTGTCTATTTCAACGGGTGACAAGGACAACCGCTCTTGCGGGAGACCAGCAGATGTCCCGTTTGTCAGGAGCAGGTAGATTTGAACACGTGGACATCTGAGTTAACCCGGGGGCAATCCCACCCACCTCTGCTGGCCCCAGAACCCTGATCTGGAGCTGAGCATGGACTCACCCACGCAGCCCACTCCGCTGGGGTTCAGCTCAAAATCCTGGGGGCAGCGGCAGAGGTAGCTGCCGGGGGTGTTAACGCACACGCCGTTGATACAGTTTACTGGGTCTGCACACTCGTTAATGTCTGTGGGGAGGAGGCGCGGTCCTCAGCAGGGAGCCCTGCCTTGGCCCCCCTCCCTCCTGGCTTCATCCTGGGAAGCTGCAGCCCTCACTCGAGGTCAACTTCTGGGCACCAGGGGACAATGTCATGTCCGTCCCTGGGAAGAAACCTAACGGGACAGGAACCTCCAGTCTGCCCTGTCCCCTCCAATCCCATTCCTTCTCCTGCTCTGTTCTGCTTGGCAGAGTTTTGCTCGTTGAACTCTACCTGCCCTGGGTTCCATGCAGTCAACATATGAAAACCACATCTATTTTATTTTTCTTAATTTATTGATGTTTAGAGACAGGGTCTTGCTGTGTTGACCAGGCTGGAGTGCAGTTGCGCAATCACGGCTTACTGCGGCCTCAGACTCCTGGGTTCAAGCAATCCTTCTGCCTCAGCCTTTGGAGTAGCTGGGACTACAGGTGTGCACCACAATGCCCAGCTAATTTTTTATTTTTACTTTTTAGAGATGGGGTCTTGCTATGTTGCTCAGGCTGGTCTCCAACTCCTGGCCTTGAGTGATCCTCCCACCTCAGCCTTCCAAAGTGCTGAGATTATGGGCATGAGCCACCACACCTAGCCAAAACCCATCTATAGAAAATACTTTCAAACCATGGGTTAGCACATTCCAATCTGTAGGCCAAATCCGGTCTACCACCTATGTGTGTCAATAAAGTTTTATTGGTACAGGGGCCACATTCATTCATTTACATATTGCCTGTGGCTGCTTTTGAGCTACAATGGCAGAGTTGAATCATTATGACAGAGACTGACTGTGTGGCCTGCAAAGCCAAAAATATTTACTATCTGCCCATTTCTAAAACACACAGAGGTGGGAGACCCTTTTGGCAGCTAGGGTGGAGAGGCCACTTCAATCACTGAACTTATTCAGCTGGGGAACAGGCACGGGAAATGATGGGGACATCAGGCAAGGTGCTCCCTACCCCCCCCCCAAGACTCCAAGGGAGGATGCTTGAGAAGAGATCTGAGGGCAGTGAGGGAGCGAGCCATGTCCCCTGCCCCAGCTCCTGCTCTCTCCTCCCTCCTTCCAGCCCAGATGACCTCACACCTGTGCAGTTGCCACCCCCTCGGTCCAGTTCGTAGCCACCATCGCAGATGCAGCGGAACATTCCAGGCAGGTTCTCACAGCTCCCAAATGCACAGAGGTTCCCTTGCGCACACTCGTCCACATCTGCGGGGACCCTGGGTCAGCCTGCCCCACCCAGAGTCTGCGGCAGGGACCCACCCACTCTGTCCTCTGCCCTGCCGGGCCCGGCCTCACCCTGGCAGGCCCGGTGGTCCTCAGTGGGGTCAAAGCCCATCTCACATTCGCAGCGGTACCCGCCGGGCGCATTGAGGCACTGCCCGTTATCACAGAGGTCCACGTTCTCGGCACATTCGTCTCTGTCTGAGGGGTCCCAAGATTCGGAGGACTGGAGACTGGTGGACCCGGACCCATGCAGGGTGGGTGGGAGGGAGGCCCCAGTCACTGGAACACTTCGCTGTCAGCCAGAGTCCCAGGCAAGTAGCCCTGGGGACTCCGTCTCTGACTCAGGGTGGGAGGCAAGTGACCAAAGAAGGGTCAGGGAGGGGAGAGGTGGTCTGGACTCTTGGACCCCAGAGAGGGTACCCAGTCACTCCGGATCCAGGGAGGAGAGCAGCCAGGAAGGAAGTGTCTCATGCACTTAGGGGTTCAAGGGAGCCGTGGGCAGGCAGTAGCACCCCCTGGGCCGAGGACACAGCCTCTCCAGCACCCATGGAGCGATGAGTGAGTCAGAAGGAGTCAGGAGGTTGAGTGACCATGGCGGCCACCGTGAATTCAGCCCCCGTGGCTGTCCCTCTAGGGCCCCTGCCCTCCCACCCCCTAATCTCACCTTCGCAGGAGAAGCCATCCCCGGTAAAGCCCTGGCGGCAGGTGCAGCGGTAGGAGCCAGGGACATTGAGACAGTCACCTTTTGGGCTGCACCGGTGCTCCTGGGAGACGCATTCATCCAGGTCTGCAGGAGACGGAGCCCAGGCCCCCCACCCCATGGCGTGTGCATTGTGGGGGGCAGAAGGGAGAAAGACTCTTCAATCCTCCAACCCTGACTGCCCCCCTGCAGACACCCCCACAACCCACCCTCCCACTGCCTTGCCCCTCACCTACCTCTTCTGCTTTGCCCCGATTTCCTGCCCCCAGGTACTCACCATGACATTCGAAGCCATGCCCCTCCCAGCCTGGCAGGCACCTACAGCTGAAACTCCCTGGGATGTTGAGACAGGAGGCATGACTGTCACAGTTGTGTCCTCCAACCTCGCATTCATCCACATCTAAAGGGAGAGGAGGCACAACGCTGAGACCCAGTCACAGAAGGAAAGACTCGATGCAATAGCAGCTGAACGGGCGGGGACTCTTCCTCTCTAGGGGAGAGCTGGTCCAGAAAGCCTCCTCCCCTCCACTGGGGGAGCTTCCATCTTTACCCAGAGCCCGAGAGGAAAACCCCCAAACCTAACAGACATGACTCTCAGCAGCCCTCAGAAATGGTCTGAAATAGCAGCATGAAAGACTTGGGGTAGATATTAAGAGTGACTGTCCAGCCAGGCACGGTGGCTCACGCCTGTAATCCCAGCACTTTGGGAGGCTGAGGCAGGCAGATCATGAGGTCAGGAGATCAAGACCATCTTGGCTAACACGGTGAAACCCTGTCTCTACTAAAAATACAAAAATTAGCTGTGCGTGGTGGTGGGTGCCTGTAGTCCCAGCTACTCAGGAGGCTGAGGCATAAGAATGGTGTGAACCCAGAAGGCAGAGCTTGCAGTGGGCAGAGATCGCACCACTGCACTCCAGCCTGGGCAACAGAGGGAGACTCCGTCTCAAAACAAACAAATGAAACAAAAACAAACAAACGAAAAAACAAGTGACTGTCCGGATGAACACGCCCCCTTTCCAAGCCAGGATTTCCCTGTCCACCAGCATTTCCAATCCAGAGTCAATTCTGCCTCACCCTTATGACCTCTGCCGCGTTAAATCTGGGTGAGCTACTGTTACTAAACATTTGTTTACCACACTCCTGTTCTCGCTGACATAAATCATGTTTTAAAAGACAATTTTGGATCCACATCAACAACCTCTAAGAAGTCATGAGCTTGATGCTATGTTGTGTAACATTTGTTTCTAATACACATTAAAATAACCATCTAACTGGAGTCGATAGAATTGTGTCCCCTTAAAAGGTATGTTCAAGTCCTAAACCCTGAAACCCGTGAATGTGACCTTATTTGGAAACAGGGTCTTCGTAGATGTAACTAAGTTAAGATGAGGTCATCCGGATTAAGGTAGGCTCCGGTCCAGTGACTGGTGTTCTTCTAAGACCAGTGACTGGCTGTGTAGCCAGATGCAATGACTTACATCTGTAATCCCAGCTACTCGGGAGGCCAAGGTGGGAGGATCACTTGAGGCAAAGAGTTTGAGACCAGGTTGGGCAACGTAGTGAGAACCTGTTTCTACAAAAACACCTTTTATTCCCCCCCTCGAGGCATGGTTTCACTCTGTCACCCCAGCTGGAGTGCCGTGCAGTGGTGCAATCTAGCTCACTGCTGCCTGGATCTCCTGGTCTTAAAGCAATCCTCCAGCCTCAGCCTTCTGAGTAGCTAAGACTGCAGGTGAGCGCCAGCATGCCTGGCTAATTTTTTAAATTTTTGTCTCAAACTCCTGAGCTCAAGAATCCTTCCACCTCCACCTCCCAAAGTGCTGGCATTACAGAAATGAGTCACCATGCCTGATCAACAAAAACTTTTTAAAAAATTAGCCCGGCATGGTGGCATGCACCTGTAGTCCCAGATACTGGGGAGGCTGAGGCTGGGAGGATTGCTTGAACCCAGGAATTTAAGGCTATGAACCAGTTCATGAGCTATGATCACACCACTGCACTATAGCCTGGGCGACACAGCCAGACCTTATCTTTACAAATTAGATACTATTGGGTGCAGTGACTCGTAATCCCAACAAATTGGGAGGTCGAGGCAAGAGGATTACTTGAGTCCAGGAGTTCAAGACCAACCCGAGTGACATAGTAAAACACTCTCTCTACAAAAAAAAAAAAAAAAAAATTAGCTGAGTGTGATGGCACGTGTGGGAGATTGAGATGGGAAGATCACCTGAGCCCGGAGAGGTGGAGGCTGCAGTGAGCTATGATTGCATCACTGCACTCCAGCCTGGGAGATAGAGTGGGACACTATCTCAAAATAAATAAATAAATAATGTAAAAAATGAAAAAATTTTAAAAACAGATACACAGAGAGAAGAAGGCCTTGTGAAGATGGAGACAGAAACTTGAATGACACGTCTACAAGCTGAGGAACACCAAGGAGGCATGGAACTGGTTCTCCCTCTGAGCCCCCAAGAAGGTACTAACCCTGCAGACACCTTGATTTCAGACTTCTGGTTTCCAGAACTATGATTCTAGAAGGAGAATACATTTCTTTTAAATTAAAAAACAAGTTTTGGTTTTTCTTTTTGAGATGGAGTTTTGCTCTGTGGCCCAAGCTGGAGTGCAGTGGTATGATCTCGGCTCACTACAACCTCTGCCTCCCAGATTCAAGCGATTCTCCTGCCTCAGCCTCCCAAGTAGCTGGGATTACAGGCATGCGCCACCACGCCCAGCTAATTTTGTGTTTTTAGTAGAGACGGGGTTTCACCATGTTGGCCAGGCCGGTCTCAAACTCCTGACCTCAGGTAATCCACCCACCTCAACCTCCCAAAGTGCTGGGATTACAGGTGTGAGCTACCCTGCCCAGGCTAATTTTTAAAATTTTTAATAGAGATGGGGTTGTTGTCTCTATTAATGTTGCCATATGGCCATGTTGTGATGTATCCATGTCACCCAGGCTGGTCTCGAACCCACGGGCTCAAGCAATCCTCCCGCCTTAGCCTCCCAAAGTGCTGGGATTACAAGTGTGAGCCACCGTGCCAGGTGGAGAATCAATTTACTTTTTTTCTTTTTTTTTTTTTTTTTTTTTTTGAGACGGAGTCTCGCTGTGTGGCCCAGGCTAGAGTGCAGTGGCCCGATCTCGGCTCACTGCAAGCTCCACCTCCCGGGTTCGCCATTCTCCCGCCTCAGCCTCCGAGTAGCTGGGACTACAGGCGCCCGCCACCACGCCCGGCTAGTTTTTTGTATTTTTTTAGTAGAGACGGGGTTTCACCATGTTAGCCAGGATGGTCTAGATCTCCTGACCTCGTGATCCACCCGCCTCGGCCTCCCAAAGTGCTGGGATTACAGGCTTGAGCCACCGCGCCCGGCCACTTTTTTTCTTTTGAGATGGGGTCTCACTCTGTTGCCCAGGCTGGAATGCAGTGGTGCTATCTTGGCTCACTGCCACCTCTGCCTCCCGGGTTCAAACGATTCTCCTGCCTCAGCCTCCCAAGCAGCTGGGATTACCATGCCTGGCTAATTTTTGTATTTTTAGTAAAGATGGGGTTTCACCATGTTGACCAGGCTGGTCTTGAACTCCTGACCTCAGGTGATCTGCCCACCGCAGCCTCCCAAAGTGCTAGGATTACAGGCATGAGCCACCGCGCCCGACCCAGAGAATCAATTTCTTTTTTTTTTTTTTTTTTTTTTGAGGTGGAGTCTCACTCTGTCGCCCAGGTTGGAGTGCAGTGGCGCGATCTCGGCTCACTGCAAGCTCCGCCTCCCGGGTTCCCGCCATTCTCCTGCCTCAGCCTCCCGAGTAGCCGGGACTACAGGCGCTGCCACCTCGCCCGGCTAGTTTTTTTGTATTTTTAGTAGAGACAGGGTTTCACCGTGTTAGCCAGGATGGTCTCGATCTCCTGACCTCGTGATCCGCCCGTCTCGGCCTCCCAAAGTGCTGGGATTACAGGCTTGAGCCACCGCGCCCGGCCGAGAGAATCAATTTCTAAGCCACCAATTGTGTGATCCTTTGTTACGGCAACCACAGGGAACTAACATAGTCACTACTCAAATGTTTAAGTGTTCATCCCTGTATTGCATCCAATTATCAGGGATCTGCCTTTTCAGAAATGCTGCTGCAGACAGGTGGGGCTTCCCCTCCTGAGCTGTTCAGGGGACCCCCAGGGCACTGTATGGGACTCTGTTCTTTTTTTTATTTTCCTATTTTTTTTCGAGACGGACTCTTGCTCAGTCGTCCAGGCTGGAGTGCGGCGGCTCACTGCAAGCTCCGCCTCCCGGGTTCACGCCATTCTCCTGCCTCAGCCTCCCAAGTAGCCGGGACTACAGGCGCCCGCCACTACGCCCGGCTAATTTTTTTTTTTTTTTTTTTTTTTTTTTGAGACGGAGTCTTGCTGTGTCACCCAGGCTGGAGTGCAATGGCCAGATCTCGGCTCACTGCAAGCTCCGCCTCCCGGGTTCACGCCATTCTCCTGCCTCAGCCTCCCGAGTAGCTGGGACTACAGGCGCCCACAACCGCGCCCGGCTAGTTTTTTTTTTTTTGTATTTTTTAGTAGAGACGGGGTTTCACCGTGTTAGCCAGGATGGTCTCGATCTCCTGACCTCGTGATCCGCCCGTCTCGGCCTCCCAAAGTGCTGGGATTACAGGCGTGAGCCACCGCGCCCGGCCTCTGCTCTTGCTTTAACACAAGAAGCCATCCGTGGAAATCTATGAGCATGAACTCTGGCTGTGCTCGGCACGAATCGCATGATTCCCAAAAGGGCCCAGGGAGTCTTCTCTGCCTGCACCGCTGACCGCCGGCTCACCAGAGCAGCCCGTGGCCCCCTTCCTGACCATGTAGCCCAGCTGACAGTGGCAGACAAAGGAACCCCTCGTGTTCTCGCAGTCCCCGTGGAGGCAGATGTGAGGGTTCAGGTCGCACTCATCCACATCTGTTGGGGAAGAAAGCATGAGGTCTGAGGACTGGGTGCAGGGGTGACGGGAGAGGAAGTGGGTGAGGGTGGGAGGGAGAGCCCCAGCATTCCTGACTGTCCCGCCACACGGGTCCTCTCTGCTAGGACTCGCTTTCTTTTCTCCAGGGGCGGGGAGCTCCCTCTGCATCCACTACTGGGTAATCGGGAATGTTCTGTGAGCCTTTCGCAGAGCACATTCCAAAGAACACACCAGGAATGTGCTTCCAAAAGTATTTTATGGTCAAATACATTTAGAGAAGGCTGAGATCCACAAAGCTAACCAGGGTTTCTTCCTGCAGGACTTTTCAGAGCCTTTATGCCAATATGCACAGTGGATCTGCAACAGGGGCATGGAGCAGAACGCATTCCCTAAATGCATTTGTTCACAAGGCCCATCGCTGAGACTTGTTTGCTCTCTGAGACTCCTATAAACTGGAACACTCTAAGCTCTTTAAGCTTCACTCGGTTTCTTGGCCGGGAGTTACATTGTTATTTCCTGGAACTTCCACAGGCCGGCCTCAGCTTTGTCCTGATGGGGCACCCAGCACACCACAGGACAACCTGTAGCTGGGTGAGGATAGCAATCGCCACCTTACAGAACACAGCTCTGAGTCTGTTTCCTGCCTTGTCCACTGTCCTCTGCCAGAAACCCCTTTGTCTTTGGTAATCGTAACGCACAGACCTTGAACAGGACACGATCCTCCGATAGGTGTAGCATATGTCATATTAAACAAACGCCATTTAAAAGAGCAAGGTTTGGGGAATTCTGCTTCTGTTCCATAAATGGGATCTCATGGGCTTTGGGAAGCAGACTTGCGATACGGGGGATGCTTAAGTGGAAAACCAAGTGCTGTTACAAAACCTCATCTCTCTACCCGCAAATGGCAGGGGTGGGGTCCAGCATTTGTCATTGTCATGCCTATGTACCACCTTGTGGAAGACCTGGTGTGTGAATTCTGACACCGCCTCCTCCACCCCGCCATCCCGGCTCCTCACCAACACATGTCCTCATGTCCGGCGTGGCCACGAAGCCATCATAGCACAGGCAGCGGTGACCCCCCGGCACGTTGGTGCAGTGGCCTTGGTCACAAACACTGGGGTTCTCTTCACACTCATCCACGTCTGGGGGAACAGGGTTGGGGACTGTGCTTAGCTTTGCCCTGATAGACCACCCAGTACACATCTGCTCCCCAGCCCCCAGGACGACCTGTAGCCAGGTGAGGACAGCGATGGTCACTCAAGCAGTCTGGGGGCGCCCAGGCAGTTCTGAGTTTGTTTTCCACCTTATTCACCCTCCTCTGCAAAAACCCCAGGGGCTTTCCCACAGGGTGAGCAGCCTGCCTGGGGCCAGGACAAGCCAGGCAGGGGGTGCCTCGGGTCTGGTTGGCTTCACTACGCTGTGCTGGGCTCCGGGCCAGTGTAGGACCCGGCCAGCACCTCCTCCTCATCCCCCACGCCAGGCAGTGGGAAGAGGTTGTGCCCACCTACCTGCACATGCCCTTCCGTCGGGCATCAGCGAGTAGCCCTGCCCACAGCTGCACCGGTAGCTGCCCTCAGTGTTAATACAGTACACGTCACACCCACCATTCCGGACCCGGCATTCGTTGATGTCTGCAGGATGCAGGGCAGACAGGGGCTGGGGCTGGGGGGAGGGGGCTGGTTTGGGGGTGGGAGCAGAGTGGAGTTGAGGACAGGAGGGGCTGCCACTATGGCTGGGGATGCGGTTGGTGCCCAGGGCCCAGCAGGTGGGCACAGTCTCACCCACGCAGCCTTGGTGGTCAGGTGTGCCCTGGAAGCCGGCGTGGCAGGAGCACTGGAAGGCACCGATGACATTGACACAGTGGCCGTAGGGACATAGGCCATCCCTCAGGGAGCACTCATCGATGTCTGCAGGGGAGTGCAGATGAAAGACAGGCCTGTGCCCCATCTGCCGTCTGTGTGACCGTGAGACACACTGGGGCACACACGCACGCTAAGCAACTCACGCTGCCGACACTGGCACAGCCCCGCATGTGCCTGTCCATACACTCGCATTCACTCACATGCAAATACCCACACTCTCCTATAAACACAGACACCCAGATACACACCACACGTGCCTGCTCACACAGGCTCACAAACACACCCCGGCACCCACTCACGTGTGAACACACTCGCCCTTGACAGACACACACAGGCACACTCAGATACACACACTCAGGGGCACACTCCTAAATTCACAACACACCTTATATCCACTTGCATACAAATACACTCACCCGTGTGTAAAGACACATCCACACCCAGGGCACACTCACACCCATGTGCACACACAGACACACAAACACCCACATGCACAAACACACACACACACAAACACACCCATGTGCACACTCAGACACACACATAAACACACCCTCAAACATACCTGTCCTTGGACAAACACACGTCCACACCCAGACAGCCACACCCAGAGGTACACCCACACAGACCCACTTACAAACACATACTCACACCCACTCACACACAGACATACCTCCCTTTATAAACATGCATTTGCATCCAACTACACATCACATTCTCTTGCACACGCGCACACAGACTTACATACAAACACAACCGCTCAGAAATTAGCCAGGCATGACCGGGCGCGGTGGCTCACGCCTGTAATCCCAGCACTTTGGGAGGCCGAGGCGGGCGGATCATGAGATCAGGAGATTGAGACCATCCTGGATAACACGGTGAAACCCCGTCTCTAACTAAATATACAAAAAAAAATTAGCCAAGTGTGGTGGTGGGCGCCTGTAGTCAGGGTTCCTTGGGAGGCTGAGGCAGGAGAACGGCGTGAGCCCGGGAGGTGGAGCTTGCAGTCAGCCGAGATGGTAGCCACTGCACTCCAGCCTGGGCGACAGAGTAAGACTCTGTCTCAAAATAAATAAATAAGCCAGGCATGGTGGCGCATGTCTGTAGCCCCACCTACTTGGGAGGCCGAGGTGGGAGGATCACCTGAGCCTGGGAGGTGGAGGCTGCAGTGAGCTGTGATCGTGCCACTGCAACCCAGACTGGACAACAGACTGGGACCCTGTGTTAAACAAAACAAAATGAAACACACACACACACGCAAACACACTTGCCCTTGGTAGATACATTCATAGCCAAATACACACTCAAACCGTCTTGTGTGTTCACACAGATGCACACACACACTCACACCTACTCACATGCAAACACTCCCCATTGTACAGACATACACACAGTCACACAAATGCACAAACGCCTGCCATTGTACAGACACTCACACATGTGCGTGTTCATCTAGACACACACACTCCCGCCATCTTGCATATAAACCCACTTACACACACAGGTACACACTGACACACACTTGCACGCTCACACACTGGCCTCAGAGAGACAGATACACATGCCCACCCTCTCACTCATCCAGCCCACATTCACCTGACACCCACGCACTCTCACACACACGGGCTCACGCTCACACTCGCACACCCGGATGCACACTCACCCTCACAGGCAGTGCCCTTGGCTGTCAGCTCGTGCCCAGGGGGACACTGGCACTTGTAGCTCCCATCCGTGTTGGTGCAAGTGCCTCCCCGGCAGAGCAGTGGGTCCCTTGCACACTCGTCCACGTCTGAAGGTTTGTGTGGAAAGAGAGAGCAGGTGTGAAGGTGCTGACACAGGGAGGGAGCGATGAGGTTCATGCTGGCTTCTCCCCCCACCTCCCCAGCCCCCTTCACCCCAGCGGGAGCCAGGAGAGCCTGGGGGCTCCGGGCTGGGATGACCCAGGGGAATGGGGTCTGCACCAGGAGCAGAGACCAGCCAGATAGGGAGGGAGGCTGAGATTCTCAGAAGAACAAAGGCCATGAAGTTGACACTCTTGGTGCCGCTAGAAAAGGCACTAAGAAGTGCCATCATTGACTTTGTTATTCATTTGATGAGCATTTCACGTGCATCCTCTGACCTAGAGGCACTGCAGGGAGCTCCAGCTCCAGGGAGCCCTCTTTCCTCCTCCATTCCCTGCAGGACATGCCAGAAAGCTGAGGCTCAGTCCCGCCAGGACTCAGGGCAAGGAGCAGGCAGCCTCACCACGGCCTCATCACTCTTAAGCCACAGGGGCATCCTTCCATTCCTCAGGCCCGCCCCAGGGCCTTTGCACATGCTGTTCTCCAGTGTCTTCACCCTGTTCACAGCTACTGCCTTCTTTCTTTCTTTTTTTCCTTTTTTTTTTTTTTTTGTTGTTATTTTTGAGACAGAGTCTCACTCTGTTGCCCACGCTGGAGTGCAGTGGCACCATCTCGGCTCCCTGCAACCTCCGCCTCCTGGGTTCACGCAATTCTCCTGCCTCAGCCTCCCAAGTAGCTGGGATTACAGGCGTGCATCACCAAGCCCAGCTAATTTTTGTATTTTTAGTAGAGACAGCGTTTCACTATGTTGGTCAGACTGGTCTCGAAATCCTGACCTCAAGTGATTCAACCGCCTCGGCCTCCCAAATTGCTGGGATTACAGGTGTGAGCCACTGAGTCCAGCCTTTTATGTTTTTGGTTTTTTTTTGAGACAGATTTTCACACTGTCACCCAGGCTGGAGTGCAGTGACACGATCACAGCTCACTGCAGCCTCCACCTCCCAGGTTCAAACTATCCTCCAACCTCAGCCTCCTGAGCAGCTGGGACTACAGGCAGGCGCCACCACGCTCTGCTAATTTTTCAATTTTGTGTAGAGATGGGGCCTCTCTATGTTGACCAAGCTGGTCTTGAACTCCTGGCCTCAAGCAATCCTGTCTCAGCCATCTCTCATCAGACCATGTGGCCTTTTTAAGTGCTTCTGACAGCGGCAATTTTGCATTTTTTTCTTTTCTTTCTTTCTTTCTTTTTTTTTTTTTTATTTTTTTTGAGACAGAGTCTCGCTCTGTCGCCCAGGTTGGAGTGCAGTGGCCGGATCTCAGCTCACTGCAAGCTCCGCCTCCCGGATTTACACCATTCTCCTGCCTCAGCCTCCCGAGTAGCTGGGACTACAGGCGCCCGCCACCTCGCCCGGCTAGTTTTTTTTGTATTTTTTAGTAGACACGGGGTTTCACGGTGTTAGCCAGGATGGTCTCGATCTCCTGACCTCGTGATCCGCCCGTCTCGGCCACCCAAAGTGCTGGGATTACAGGCTTGAGCCACCGCGCCCGGCCTTTTTTTTTTTTTTTTTTTAATTTGGAGACAGAGTCTCGCTCTGTCGCCCAGGCTGGAGTGCAGTGGCACGATCTCAGCTCACTGCAACCTCCACCTCCTGGGTTCAAGCAATTCTCCTCAGTCTCCCAAGTAGCTGGGACTACAGGCACCCGCCACCACACCGAGTTAATTTTTTGTATTTTAGTAGAGATGGGGTTTCACCGTGTTGCCCAGGCTGGTTTTGAACTCCTGAACTCAGGAAATGTGCCCACCTCAGCCTCCCAAAGTGCTGGGATTACAGGCATGAACCACTTTGCCTGGATTTTTCTTTTTCCTTCCTTCCTTCCTTCTTTCTTTGTTTCTTTCTTTCTCTTCCTTCCTTCCTTCTCTTTCTTTCTTTCTCTCTCTCTCTCTCTCTTTCTTTCTTCTTTCTTTCCTCTTTCTTATGACAGGGTCTCACTCTATCGCCCAGGTTGGAGCGCAGAAGTGCAATCATGGTTCACTGTAGCCTCAACCTCCTGGGCTCAAGGGATCCTCCCTTCTCAGCCTCCCGAGTGGCATGTGCCACCATGTCCAGCTAATTTTTTAAAAATTTTGTAGTGAGAGGGTCTTGCTATGTTGCCCAGGCTGGGCTCGAACTCCTGGACTCAAGCGATCCTACTGCCTCGGCCTCTCAAAGTGCTGGGATTACAGGCAAGGGCCACCACACCTGGCCCAATTTTGCATTTCCTCAGCGATTCATGTTATTCATGTCTGTCTTCCTGTTAGGCTGTGAGCTCCAGGGAAAGAGGGCTCCCTGGAGCTGGAGCTCCCTGCAGTGCCTCTAGTTCAGAGGATGCACGTGAAATGCTCATCAAATGAATAACAAAGACAATGATGGGGACGAGAGGCCTTGTAACTGGCAGTATTTCCCAGGCTTCTCTGAGGGGCCCTGTCCTCTACCCAAGCTACACACCCTCCCTGGGAGACCTCACCCACCCCAGTGTGCCGGCCACCCCCAGGTCTCAGCCCCCAGGTCTCTTTCCTAAGGACGATGCCTCATGGACCCCAGACTCACCACAACCCAGCTAATTTGCAGCTCCTCCCTCCTCCTGCCCCCTCCATCCACGTCCACACAGCAACAGCCGTCCCCACCCGTCCCCACCCTCCGTCTCCTCAATGCCCACCCTGCCCAGGGCGCCCACCACACCCCTGCCCGGCAGTCACCAACCCATGCAGTCCTTCATCAGCATGAAGCCGCTCTCGTAGCCGGGAAAACACTCGCACTCAAAGCTGCCTGGTGTGTTGACACAGGCGCCCTGGCCGCAGAGGTCAGGGGAGATGCGACACTCGTCGATATCTGTAAGGAGAGGAGGCAGAGGCTGGAGGCGCCGTGTGTGCCACATCACGGGGCACAAGGCAGAGGGGTCTCTGTCCTTTGATGGGGGTGTGGGCTAGAGGAAGCCTGTCTGCAGACATAAGGAGGCACAGGCCAAGAGGGGAGGGGTCCCTGGATGCAGACACAATGGGGTGCCGGAGGGGGTCATCAAATCTGTAGATACGACAGGCGGAAGAGAAGCTCCCAAAAGGAACTGAGGAAATGGAGAGACCCCGAACTAAACATGACAAGGGCAGGGAATTTTCTCACAGTCCGGAGCTCTCCATTTTCTTTATATTGGTGGTAGATTTGTTTGTTTTATTTTATTTTTATTATTTATTTATTTATTTATTTTTTTAGAGACAGTCTCGCTCTGTCACCCAGGCTGGAGTGCAGTGATGCAGACTCGGCTCACTGTAACCTCTGCCTCCCAGGATCAAGCAATTCTCCTGCCTCAGTCTCCCGAGTAGCTGGGATTACAGGCATGCGCCACTGTGCCCGACTAATTTTGTACTTTTAGGAAGATGGGGTTTCACCATGTGAGCCAGCCTGTTCTCGAACTCCTGACCTAAAGCAATCCACCCACCTCGGCCTCCCAAAGTGCTAGGATGACAGGCGTGAGCCACCGCACACAGCCTGTTTGCTTTTTCAGAGACAGGGTCTTGCTCTGTCACCCAGGCTGGAGTGCAGCGGCGTGATCACAGCTCACTGCAGCCTCAACCTCCCGGGGGCTCAAGGGATCCCTCTGCCTCAGCCTCTCGAGTAGCTGGGACTACAGTTAATGCAATAATAATTTTTTATTTTTTGCAGAGATGGAGGTCTTGCTGTGTTACCCAGGCTAGTCTCAAACTCTTGGGCTCAAGCAATCCTCCCACCTTGGCCTCCAAAAGTGCTGGGATTACAGGCGTGAGCCACCAGGCCAGGCCTGGAGGCCTCTAAAGGTCCCTTTGCCAGCCCCTTCTTTTATGTTTTATTTACTTATTTATTTATTTTTGAGATGCAGTCTCGTTCTGCCACCCAGGCTAGAGTGCAATGGCACGATCTTGGCTTACTGTAACCTCCGCCTCCTGGGTTCAAGTGATTCTCCTACCTCAGTCTCACAAGTAACTGGGATTACGGGTGCCCGCCACCACACCCAGCTACTTTTTGTACTTTTAGTAGAGACAGGGTATTGCCATGTTGGCCAGGCTGGTCTCGAACTCCTGACCTCAAGTGATCCACTCACTTTGGCCTCCCAAAGTGCTGGGATTACAGGTGTGATCCATCGCGCCTGGCCCAGTCCCTTCTTTTATAGTCAGGGTTCCTGCAGCCCAAGGAGAGCAATCACCTGCCCTAGGTCACACTGCACAGAAGCAGACACAAGAAGTGCCTAAAGAACAGGTGCTTGCTGGGCACGGTGGCACACGCCTGTAATCCCAGCACTTTGGGAGGGTGAAGTGGGTGGATCACCTGAGGTTGGGAGTTCAAGATCAGCCTGACCAACATGGAGAAACCCCATCTCTATTGAAAAATACAATATTAGCCAGGCATGGTGGTGCATGCCTGTAATCCTAGCTACTCAGGAAGCTGAGGCAGGAGAATCTCTTGAACCTGGGAGGTGGAGGTTGGAGTGAGCTGAGATCGTGCCATTGCACTCTAGCCTGGGCAACAAGAGTGAAACTCCGTCTCAAAAAAGAAGAAGAAGAAGGAGGAGAAAGAGAAGGAGAAGGGGAAGAGGGAAGAGGGAAGAGGAAGAGGAAGAAAGAAGAAAGAAGAAGAAAAAGAAAAACGGGCATGTCTCTACGTCTTATTCGAGGCCCCATCCCTGGCAAGGATCACGCTCTCTCCAAGAGGCAGAGGTGGCACCTACCTGTGCAGTTCCGTTCTTGGGCATCCAGGGCGAAGCCCCCCGCACAGGCACAGTGGAAGCTGCCCACCGTGTTTCTGCAGGTACCGTGCGTGCAGAGGCCAGGGAACGCCTTGCATTCATTCACATCTGAAGTACAGGAGCATCAAATCACCCTGATGTCCCCAAGTTTGGGATCCATACACCAAGCCCTCCCTGGGTTCTTCATGCCTGGCCTTGCCCACATCCCCTTTTCCCCAAACACACCTCCCATCTCCAGGCTTTTGCCTATGCCGTGCCCCTCCCCATCCTTCCGGGGGCCTGACTCCTTCCCCAACCGCACCTTTATAGAACGGCCGGCCAGACAGGAAGTCCCGGCTGGCAAAGCCCAGCCCCCGCGGGCACAGGCTGGCGAACTCCAAGGACTCGGGATCCGGGCAGGCCTCGCACTCGGCTCCCCAGGCGGCCCCAATGGAGCAGCAGCAGACGTCCATCCGGTACTTGCCAGGCAGGGTGACCCCACACTCATCCTCGTCCCATCGCAGGAAACATGGTTCCAATCTCACATCTGCACAAGGGAACGGTCACTGCGTCCCCACCCCTGCCACACTGTGCCCGCTGCGAGACAGGCGTGCCGCTCAGTCACTCTCATCGGAAACTTTCTCCCGGACGCGTCAGGTCGAGGGCCAGAGTGAAAATGGGTGACTTCCTCCAGGCACTGCCTGGGGGGGCACTATGTGTGCTGTTCTGTAGCGCTGTTCTATCCGTTTATTTTTCTTAATGATTGATTCATTGGTTGATTGATTTGTTTTGAGACATAGTCTTGCTCTGTCGCCCAGGCTAGAGTGTAGTGGCACAATCTCAGCTCACCGCAACCTCCACCTCCCAGGTTCAAGCAATTCTCCCGCCTCAGCCTCCCGAGAAGCTGGGATTACAGGCGTGTGCCACCACACCCAGCTAACTTTTGTTTTTTTTTAGTAGAGACTCGATTTCACCACGTTGACCAGGCTGATCTCGAACTCAAGTGATCTGCCCACCTTGGCCTCCCACAGTGCTGTGATTACAGGCATGAGCCACCGTGCCTGACCAATTTTTTTTTTTTTTTTTTTTAAGACAGAGTCTCGCTCTGTCCCCTAGGTTGTAGTGCAATGGCACAATCTCAGCTCACTGCAACCTCCACCTCCCAGGTTCAAGCGATTCTCCTGCCTCAGCCTGCTGAGTAGCTGGGATTACAGGCACCTGCCACCACGCCCGGCTAATTTTTGTATTTCAGTAGAGATGGGTTTCACCATGTTAACCAGGCAGGTCTTGAACTCTTGACCTCAAGCAATCCACCCACCTTGGCCTCCCAAAAGTGCTGGCATTATAGGCGTGAGCCACCACGCCCGGCCTAACTTTTGTATTTTTTAATAGAGACTCGGTTTCTACACGTTGGCCAAGCTGATCTCAAACTCAAGTGATCTGCTCACCTCGACCTCCCAAAGTGCTGGGATTATAGGCATGAGCCACTATGCCTGGCCACTAAGGATTTTTAGGGCAGTGAAACTACCCTATGTGACACCACAATGGTGAACGAATGTCATTATACATTCGTCCAAACCCACAGAACGTCCAACACACCAAGGGTAAACCCTAAGGTGCTCTATGGACTTGGAGATGACAATGATGTACCTGCGTAGTTTCATCCATCGTAACAAATGCACCCTCTAACCCTGGGGCAAGATGTTGATAGTGGAGGAGGCTGTACGTGCGTGGAGGTGGGGGCTATGTGTTCATATTTGCTGTGAACCTAAAACCGTCCTCAAAGATAAATCCTGGCTGGAATTCCAGCACTCTGGGATGCTGACGTGGGGGGATCCCTTGAGGCCAGGAGTTTGAGACCAGCCTAGGCAAGATAGTGAGACCCTGTCCCTACTTGAAAAAAAAAAAAAAAAGTACCAATAAAGAAATAAATTAGCTGGGTTTGGTGGTGCACACCTGTAGTCCCAGCTGCTCAGGAGATCAAGGTACAAAACTCAGCTGAACCCAGGAAGTGCAAGTTGTAGTGAGATGAGATTGTGCCACTGCACTCCTGCCTGGGTGACAGAGTGACATCCTGTCTCAAGAAAAAAGAAGAAAGAAAAAAAACCCACGCAAATGTCTTTCATGATGTGTTAGCCGAAGGTGGAGGATCCCAAAGGATGCCTGAAATCTCTCCTATTCGGGCTGGGTGTGGCGGCTCACGCCTGTAATCCCAACACTTTGGGAGGCCGAGGCAGGCAGATTGCCTGAGGTCAGGAGTTCGAGACCAGCCTGGCCAACATGGTGAAACCTTGTCTCTACTAAAAATACAAAAATTAGCCAGGCGTGGTGGCGCATGCCTGTAATCCTAGCTACTTAGGAGGCTGAGGCAGGAGAATGGCTTGAACCCAGGAGGCGGATGTTGCAGTGAGCCGAGATCGCGCCACCGCACTCCAGCCTGGGTGACATAAGCGAGACTCCGTCTCAAAAAAAAATAATCTCTCCTGGTCCTAGAGTCGCTGCGGGTGGAGGGAACGAAGGAAGGATGCGTGGGCCCATGTGCGGACCTCGCCTGGACTCACCCACGCACAGCCGGCCCGAGGCTTCCAGCATCAGGCCCTCTGGACACTCGCAGCGGAAAGACCCAGCGGTGTTGACACAACGCCCGTTGGGACAGGCTCCTGGGAAGGTCTCACACTCGTTCACATCTGGGTGGCGGGAAGTAAGGGAGGAGGGAAAGCCGGAGGGTCCAGGGAGGGGAAGGGCGCTGGCTGGCCATTCCCCTGGGGTCTCAAGTTGTCCTTGGGGAGGAAGGAAGGGGATGGGGACAGGGATTGGGGACTGTCAAGAAGGCCTGGGGACCAGGGAGGGAGAATGGCTGTCCCCATCGTAATAGACTCCAGGGCGGGGCTGGAGGTGGCACCCATGGGGGTGATGCAACTGGTTGTGTACGGGCTCTGGAGTAGGGGGTGAGCTGGACATGGGCAGGGAGTTACCATCGCAGGTGACACCCGTCATCCGGGCAAAGCCCCGGGCACAGGCAGGGTCTGCAATTGGAAGAACGAGAATGAAGAGTGGAGTCATTCTCTCATGCCAGCCCCAGGGGGGACCCGCCCTGTTGAGGGCTTTTCCCATGGGCACCTGGGAGGCCCTGAGGAGGATGTTACCGATCTCGCAGCGTTCGCAGGGGCTCCCCCAGGCTGCCCCGAGGGTGGCGCAGCACTCGGACCGCAGGCTGGCTCCCTGAAGGTTCACCTCACAGCGGTTCTCCTGGATCTTCAGCCAGCAGGTGCCCTTGGTGCTATCTGGGGAGAAAAGGCGGGTCACCTGTCTCACCTGCCGAGCCCACACCTGCACCCTGACCCACAGATGCCCAGCCTCTGGAACGCCATCGGGCTCCAGGGCCGCTCACCTAGACAGATGGTGCCAGAGGGGTCCAGCCGGCTGCCAGGGGCACATTTGCAGGTGTAGGAGCCAGCCAGGTTCTGACAGACGCCGTTCACACACGGGCTGGACAGGCATTCATCGACGTCTGCAGGGACAGCCCCCCACCAGGCCGTGAACTGCAGGAGGAGGAGCCTTACCTGGCCAGGACCCCTCCTCCCCCAAGGGACCGCTGCACCCAGTGGCACAGGGTGCACCCAAATGCACAAGTGTGCAGAAGGCACTGGAATCAAATGCGTGTGCAAGCACACATGTGTGCTGAGCTGTGTGTGTACACGCTGTAAGAGACAGGAAATGCCAAACTGTTTTCTTTTTTTTGAGACAGAGTCTCGCTCTGTCACCCAGGCTGGAGTGCCGTGGCACCATCCCAGCTCACTGCAACCTCTGTCTCCCAGGTTCAAGCGATTCTCATGCCTCAGCCTCCAAGGTAACTGGGACTACAGGCATGTGCTACCTTGCCCGGCTAATTTTTTTTTTGCATTTTTAGTAGACGGGGTTTCATGATGTTGACCAGACTGGTCTCAAACTCCCAACCTCAGGTGGTCCACCCGCCTCGGCCCCCCAAAGTGCTGGGATTCTAGGCATGAGCCACTGCACCCAGCCAAAACTGTATTCTTACTCTCACCTTCAACACACACAACACAACACAACACAACACAACACAACACAACACAGAATACATCAGTGATCAGACGTGGATTTTTTTGTTTGTTTGTTTTTGCCAAACTGCCCAATTCTCTGACACCAGCAGGGTGCCCTATAGTTCAATTCTGACGCTATCTGCCTGGAGTTGAAGTCTGACTCCACAGGTTGAGGGCTCAGTCCCACAAGACTGCCATCCACGCAGATGCCAATTGAAAATCGGGGCCTCCAGAATTTCTGCCTTCTCCTCGGGCTTGATCATCCGCTAGAGTGACTCATGGGACTCAGGGAAATACTTAACTTATGTTTACTAGTTTATTATGAAGGATATTACAGGCTGGGTGCAGTGGCTCATGCCTGTCATCCTAGCATTTTGGGAGGCTGAGGCGGGTGGATCACTGAGGTCAGGAGTTCAAGACCAGCCTGGCCAACACGATGAAACCCCATCTCTATTAAAAATACAAATTAACAGCCAGGCGCGGTGGCTCAAGCCTGTAATCCCAGCACTTTGGGAGGCCGAGACGGGCGGATCACGAGGTCAGGAGATCGAGACCATCCTGGCTAACACAGTGAAACCCCGTCTCTACTAAAAAATACAAAAAACTAGCTGGGCGAGGTGGCGGGTGCCTGTAGTCCCAGCTACTTGGGAGGCTGAGGCAGGAGAATGGTGTAAACCCGGGAGGCAGGGCTTACAGTGAGCTGAGATCCGGCCACTGCACTCGTCTGGGCGACAGAGCAAGACTCCGTCTCAAAAAAACAAACAAACAAAAAAAATTAGCCGGGTGTGGTGGTGCACGCCTGCAGTCCCAAGCTACTTGGGAGGCTGAGGCACAATCATCTCTTGAACCACGGGAGAATTGCTTAAACCCAGGAGGTAGAGGTTGCAGTGAGCCGAGGTCGCGCCATTGCACTCCAGCCTGGGCGACAGAGCGAGACTCTGTCTCAAAAAGACAAAATAAAAAAATAAAGGATATTAAGGATATTACAAATGACGAACCGCCAGATGGAAGAGATGCATGGTGCGGGGTATCTGGGAGGAGACGTGAAATTTCCGTGCCTGCTCTGGGCATGCCACCTTGCCAGCACACAGATGTGTGCATCCACCTGGAAGCTCTCCAAACTCCATAGTTCGAGTAGGACTTCTGGGATGTGTGTCTAAATGTGTGCCCCTGAGTGTGTACAATTGTGTGTGACTGGGACCACAAGTGTGGGAAGTGTGAGAATGAGTGTATGGGCCAGGCATGGTGGCTCGTGCCTATAATCCCAGCACTTTGGGAGGCTGAGGCAGGTGGATCACTTGAGGTCAGGAGTTTGAGACCAGCCTGGTGAACATGGTGAAACCCTGTCTCTACTAAAAATACAAAAATTATCTGGGTGTGGTGGATGCACCTGTAATCCCAGCTACTCAGGAGGCTGAGGCGGGAGAATCGCTTTTACTGGGAGGCGGAGGTTGCAGTGAGCCGAGATCGCGCCACTGCACTCCAGCCTGGGTGATAGAGCAAGACTCTGTCTCAAAAAAAAAAAAAAAAGAATAAGTGTGTATGTAAATGTGAGTATATGCGTGTCTTTGAGTGCGTGTGTGTGAATGTAGGTACATATGCAAGTGTATTTGAGTATGCATGTCTGTGTACACACGCACACAGCATGTCTGAATGTATGTGTCTGCATGTACACAGCATGTGCAGTGTGTCTGGGTTTATGTATGCATGACACATGCAACGTGCATGTCTGAGTGTGGCTGTGTGCAGGATGTTTCTGAGTGTGTGTATATGTGTCTTGTGTATACACCTCATGCAACATGTGTGAGTATCTGAGCGTGTGCATATATATGTGTGTGTGCACACTACATATAGCATGCATGTGTGTGTGAATAGAGGTAACATGTAAGCATCTTTGAGTGTGTGCATGCCTCTGTGTGCACACGCTACACACAGAGTATGTCGGGGCATGTATGTGTGTGTGTGTGCGCAAACCCACGTGAGCCCGGGACCCTGTACCTTTGCAGATCTCCGTGTCCTGCCAGAAGTGGAAGCCGGGGGGGCAGGAGCAGCTGTAGCTGCCTGGGCTATTCTGACACCACCCGTTGTCACACAGGAGGCTGTTGAGGGCACACTCATCCACGTCTGTGGGGTGGGGTTGGGAGAGAGGGGTGAGGGGTCTGCAGTGGAGGAGGTTGCCCATGCATCCACCCGCCAGGTGGCATGCTTACCTGTGCACTCCTTGCCTGAGGCACCTGCCTCATAACCCAGGTTGCAGATGCAGCGGTAGCTGCCCCGAAGGTTCTCACACACGCCATTGGCACAAACCTCAGGGTCCAGAGCACACTCGTTGATGTCTGCGGCAGGAGGAGGGTGTGTTAGCAGCAGGAGAGTGTGTCCTGGTGCCCCCAGGGGTCTCTAGAAG
Organism: Macaca thibetana thibetana; assembly: GCF_024542745.1. Taxonomy (NCBI): domain Eukaryota; kingdom Metazoa; phylum Chordata; class Mammalia; order Primates; family Cercopithecidae; genus Macaca; species Macaca thibetana. The sequence continues at coordinate 16,034,664 of NC_065596.1, read as the reverse complement.
TCAGATTCCCCAAGGCAACAGCTCTAGCCCAGACCCGGCCTCATTTTTCTCTAAACCAGAGTTTCTCAGCCTGAGCACTGCTAACATTTGGGGCCAGATCATTTTTTGCTGCGAGGGGCCATCCCATGCATTTTAGGATGTCGAGCAGCTTCCATGGCCTCCACCCATGAGATGTCAGTAGCACCCACCCCGCCCCAGTATTACTCCAGACATTGTGAAATGACCTCAGCAGGGCAGGGGCCAAATTATCTCCAGTTTGGAGATAGTGGAGCAGACATCCATAAGGGTGGCACTGTCATAAAAATAAAAGCAATTATAGGCCAGATACGGTGGCTGTCACCTGTAATCCCACCACTTTGGGAGGCTGAGGTGGGAGGATTGCTTGAGCCCAGGAGTTTGAGACCAGCCTGGGCAACATAGCAAGACCCCATCTCTATAAAAAGTAAATTTTTTTTTGAGACAGGGTCTCATTCTGTCGCACAGGCTGGAGTGCAGTGGTGCGATCTCGTCTCACTGCAACCTCTGCCTCCCGGGTTCAAGTAATTCTCATGACTCAGCCCCCCAAGTAGCTGGGATTACAGCCACCGCGCCTGGCTAATTTTTCTATTTTTAGTAGAGATGGGGTTTTACCATGTTGGCCAGGCTGGTCTAGAACTCCTGACTTCAAGTGATCCACTTGCCTCAGCCTCCCAAAGTGCTGGCTTTACAGACGTGAGCCACCACACCTGGCCAAAAAGTAAATTTTTTAAAAATTGGCTGGGCATGGCGGCTCATGTTTGTAATCACAGCACTTTGGGAGGCTGAGGTGGGTGGATCACTTGAGGCCGGAAGTTTGAGACCAGCCTGGGCAACATGGCAAAACCTTGTCTCTACTAAAAACAAAACAAAACAAAACAAAAAAATTAGCCAGGCGTGGTGACGCATGCCTGTAATCGCAGCTATTTGGAAGGCTGAGGTAGGAGAATCGCTTGAACCCAGGAGGCAGAGGTTGCAGTGAGCCAAGATCACACCACTGCACTGTAGCCTGGGTAACAGAGCAAAATGAAAAGAAAAGAAAAGAAAGAAAGAGAGAGAGCGAGAGAAAGAAAGAAAGAGAGAGAGAGAAAGAAAGAAAGAAAGAGAGAGAGAAAGAAAGAAAGAGAAAGAAAGAGAGAAAGAAAGAGAGGAAGGAAGGAGGAAAGGAGGGAGGGAGGGAGGAAGAAAAGAAGGAAGGAAGGAAGGAAGGAAGGAAGGAAGGAAGGAAGGAAGGAAGGAAGGAAGGAAGGAAGGAAGGAAGGAAAAACAAATTAGCAGGTCATGGCGGTGAGTGCCTGCAGTCCCAGCTACTCAGGTGGTATCGCTTGAGCCCAAGAGGTCGAGGTTGCAGTGAGCCGTGATTGCACTACATTACTTGAGCCTGGGCAATAGAGTGAGATCCCATCTCTGAAAAAGGGTGGGGGTAATCTTGGACACAGACACACATACAGGGAGAACACCATGTGAAGGTGGAGGCAGAAATGGGGCAGCGCCTCTACGAGCCAAGAAACGTCAGAGATTGCTGGCCACCACCAGAAGCTGGGACAGATTCTCCCTCAAAGCCTCCAAGGGAACCAGCCCTGCCCGCACCTTGATCTCTGACCTCTGGCCTCCAGAAGTGTGAGAATCAGCTTATGTTGTCGAAGCCATCCAGTCTGGGGCACTTTGTTATGGGAACCCCAGGCAAACCGTACGGCCCCTGACCACAGCTCTCCCCACATCTGGTAGGGGCAGGCTGGCTACTGTTTGGAGGGGCTGGGCTCCACTTACCTCGACCATCCGTGGTAATGCCAAGCCCACTGCTGCACAGTGCCTGGAACTCGGCTGGGGACGAAGGGACAGAGTGAGATGGGTCAGGGAGCTTAGCCATGGCTTGGATTCAGCCACAGGCGAAGGACGAGGTCTTTTCCACAGGCAAGACTCTTGGTCTTGGGCAAGAGTTTGGGACTAAGACGCAACTCCACACCCCAGAGAGAAAGCAACTCCCTTCAGCCTCTTTGTCAGAAGAGCCTCCACTCCATGGGAGCTACAACCCCCCACCACAAGCGAGGACCAATGGAGGCACTCAGACCAAGGAGGCCATGGGGATCGGCAGCCAGATGCTCACCAGAGTTCTTGGCAGGACAAAGCTGGCAGGGCTCCCCAAAGCCGTGGTCTGGGTTGGCACAGCAACACTCGGACTTGGTGACGGTGCCAGGGAAGGGGCGGGCACAGGAGCCCTTCTCGATGGCCCCGTAGCAGGTGCTTCGCACATGGGTGTCCATGCACATGCGGCCATCCGTGCCCACTGCCAGACCCCCCAGGCAATGGCAGCGGAAGGAGCCCTCGGTGTTGGTGCAGCGGCCGTTCACACAGATGCCAGGCGTCTGGCACTCGTCAATGTCTGCAGAAGCCGTGGGGGCACGGGGATGGGTTCCAGCCTCCTCCCTTCCTCTCTCCCCTCCCCATCTCCCACCATTTCCATTTTCCCAGCACTTCTTCTCTGCTTCTTTGTTTTTGGATGGAGTCTCGCTCTGTCGCCCAGGTTGGAGTGCAGTGGCACAATCTCAGCTCACTGCAAGCTCCACCTCCCAGGTTCACACCATTCTCCTGCTTCAGCCTCCCGAGTAGCTGGGACCACAGACACCCACCACCATGTCCAGCTAATTTTTTGTATATTTAGTAGAGATTGGGTTTCACCGTGTTAGCCGGGATGGTCTCAATCTGACCTCGTGATCCACCCGCCTCAGCCTCCCAAAGTGCTGGGATTACAGGCATGAGTGACCATGCCCAGGTCTTCTTTGCTTCTTGCTCCCTTTCTCTCTCCCCTCCCCATCTCCTACCCTTTCCATCTTCCCAGCCCTTCCGTTACTTCTTTTCCAGTTTCTTGTCTTTCTAGTTTCCAGTTGTCTGTGTCTCTGTCCTCCCCTCCTCTTGTCTCCTTCCTCTTCTCCTCCCCCATTTCTCCCCATCTTTCTTTCTTTCTCTGTACCTTTAAACACATTTTCCTTTTTTTTTTTTTTTTGAGACGGAGTCTCACTCTGTCGCCAGGGCGCGATCTCGGCTCACTGCAAGCTCCGCCTCCCGGGTTCACGTCATTCTCCTGCCTCAGCCTCCCAAGTAGCTGGGACTACAGGCACCCACCACCACATCCGGCTAATTTTTATATATTTTTTTTTTTTAGTAAAGATGGGGTTTCACCGTGTTATCCAGGATGGTCTCGATCTCCTGACCTTGTGATCTGCCCACCTCAGCCTCCCAAAGGACTGGGATTACAGGTGTGAGCCACCATGCCTGGCCTAAACAAATTTTTTAAAGGCAGGGTCTGACTCCCAGACTGGAGTGCAGTGGCATGATCGTAGCTCACTGCAGCCTCCGTCTCCTAGGCTCAAGCGATCTTGCTGCCTCAGCGTCCTGAGTAGCAGGGACTACAGGGGTGCATCTCCATGTTCGGCTAATTTTTAAAATTTTTCTATAGAGATGGAGTCTTATCATGTTGCCCAGGCTGGTCTCAATCAAACTCCTGAGCTCAAGTGATCCTCCTGCCTCAGCCTTCCAAAGTACTGGGATTAAAGGTGCATGCTACCATGCCCAGCTAATTTTTTTTTTTTTTTTTTTTAGGTAGAGATGGGGTTTGACTATGTTGCCCAGGCTGGTCTCGAACTCCTGGCCTCAAGAGATCCTCTAATCTCAGCTTCTTAAAGTGCTGGAATCACAGATGAACCTGGCCCCTCCCCACCTATAACCCATCTCTCTCTCTCTTTTTTTTTTTTTTGTCTTTTGAGACAGAGTCTCACTCTTGTCACCCAGGTTGGAGTGCAATGGCACAGTCTCAGCTCACTGCAACCTCTACCTCCCAGGATCAAGCAATTCTCCTGCCTAAGCCTCCCAAGTAGCTGGGATTACAGGTGCCCACAACCATGCCCGGCTAATTTCTTGTATTTTTAGTAGAGACGGGTTTTCACCATGTTGGGCAGGCTGGTCTCAAACTCCTGACCTCAAGAGATCCATCTGCCTCGGTCTCCCAAAGTGCTGGAATTACAGGCGTGAGCCACGGCACGTGCCTCTTCCTTTCTTCCTTTTCTTGTTCTTCGCTTCTTCCCTTTTCCCTCCTCTTCTTTCTCTCCCTACTCCTTCTCTTCTCCTTCTCTCATGCTCATCCTGTCCCTGTCCGGTCCCTCTCCTCTTCCTCCCCCTCCCTCTACTTCCCCATCTCCCTTCTCCCCTCCGCTGGCCAGTCTTGCTCCAGGCTTACCCATGCAGTAGCGGCCGCCAGGCGCCAGCAGGAAGCCAGGTTTGCAGAGGCAGGAGAAGCTGCCATCCTCGTTGAGACACACGCCGTTGACGCACATGGTGCTGGTGGCACACTCGTTGTGGTCTGGGGACAGCAGGAGAGGCTGAGTCCAGGCGGGGGGCCGGGTGCCCGGCCCACACTGGGACCCTCTCTCTCCCTCCTCCAAACTCCAGAGCTGAGCCCCCCAGGATCCCTCCCTGGGATGTGGGAGGCAAACAAGCTGTGGTTGTCTGTGACTGTGTGTGCTTGTATATTAGTCTGTCCCCTGGGATGTGAGTTCCCTGGGGCACGACCCCTGTCTTGCTCAGGCTGCATACAGTAGGTGCTGCATAAATATTTGCTCAAAGCTGAATAAAGGTGGTGGGGGTTGCATAACATTGGGAATTTATTAAATTTCAGTGAATTGTTCATTTTAAAATGTTTAAATATTTTTAAAAGACTTATTATTATCATTATTATTATTTTTGAGACAGTCTCGCTCTATCACTCAGGCTGGAGCACAGTGGTGTGATCTCGGCTCACTGTAACCTCTGCCTCACGGGTTCAAGCAATTCTTCTGCTTTAGCCTCCCCAGTAGCTGGGATTACAGGCATGCACCACCATGCCCGGCTAATTGTTTTTGTATTTTTAGTAGAGACGGGGTTTCACCATGTTGGCCATGCTGGTCTTGAACTCCTCACCTCATGATACGCCCACCTCAGCCTCCCAAAGGGCTGGGATTACAGGCTTGAGCCACCGCGCCCAACCTCTTGTTCACTTTTAAATGATTAAATTTAGGTTGTGTGAATCTTACTTCAATTTTACAAAAAGGAAAGGGAAATAAGGTTAGTAAGAACATAGTCTAATTTAACAGAAGGTGGCAGGCGCAGAAATGACTTGTTTTCCAAAATGTCAGCTTTAAATAATAAACAACTGAACATACATTAAAAAAAAAAAAAAAAAAGCATGAAATGCCACCACAGAAATTTACACATGAGCATTCACAGAAGTATTATTCCTAACAGCAAAAAGTGAAAACAAACCAGTGTCCTACTGATGAACGGATCAACACACTGTGGTCTATTCATGTAACGGAACATTATTCAGCCATGAAAAAGAATGAAGCCAGGAATGCTGGCTCATGCCTGTAGTCCCAGCTACTCAAGTGGCTGAGGCAGGGGGATTGCTTGAGCCCCCCAGAACCCCTCCCTGGGGTGTGGGAGGCAAAAAGCTGTGGTTGTCTGTGGCTGTGTTTGCTTGCATATTAGTCTGTCTGTTAGGATGTGAGTTAAAGTCCAGCCTAGGCAACATAGTGAGACTCAACCATAAAAAAATTAGGATGTGAGTTAAAGTCCAGCCTAGGCAACATAGTGAGACTCAACCATAAAAAAATAAATAGATGGCCAGGCACGGCGGCTCACACCTGTAATCCCAGCACTTTGGGAGGCTGAGGCGGTCGGATCACTGGAGGTCAGGCATTGGAGACCAGCCTGGTCAACATTGTGAAACCCTGTCTCTACTAAAAATATAAATGTTAGCTGGGCACAGTGGCACACAGCTGTAATCCCACCTACTCAGGAGGCTGAGGCAGGAGAATCTCTTGAACCCATCACGCCATCACACTCAGCTAATTTTTGTATTATTAGTAGTGACAGGGTTTCACCATGTTGGCCAGGCTGGTCTCAAACACCTGACCTCGAGTGATCCTCCCACCTCAGCCTCCCAAAGTGTTGGGATTAGAAGCATGAGCCACTGTGCCTGGCTCAAAATTTATTTAATTAAAAAAAAAAAAATGAGGCCTGGCATGATGGTTCACGCCTGTAATCCCAGCACCTTGGGAGGCCGAGGCAAGCAGATCACGAGGTCAGGAGATCAAGACCATCCTGGCCAACGTGGTGAAATCCTGTCTCTATTAAAATACAAAAAATTAGCCGGGTGTAGTGGTGGGGTCCTGTAGTCCCAGTCACTCAGGAGGCTGAGGCAGGGGAATTGCAATCACTTGAACCCGGGAGGCAGAGGTTGCAGTGAGCTGAGATTGCACCACTGCACTCCAGCCTGGTGACACAGCGAGATGCCATCTCAAAAAAAAAAAAAAAAAAAAAAAAAAAAAAGGCCGGGCGCGGTGGCTCACACCTGTAATCTCAGCACTTTGGGAGGCCGAGGTGGGTGGGTCATGAGGTCAGGAGATCGAGACCATCTTGGCTAACACGGTGAAACCCCATCTCTACTAAAAATACAAAAAAATTAGCCGGGTGTGGTGGCAGGCGCCTGTAGTCCCAGCTACTCAGGAGGCTGACGCAGGAGAATGGCGTGAACCCGAGAGGCAGAGCTTGCAGTGAGCCGAGATCATGCCACTGCACTCCAGCCTGGGCAACAGAGCAAGACTCCGTCTCAAAAAAAAAAAAAAAAAAAAAAAAAAGAAGCAGCAATACACGCTGCAATATGGATGAATCTTGAAAATATCATATTCAGCAAAAGAAACCAATCACAGAAAACCATGATTCCCTTTTGTCCAGAACGGGCAACTTCATTGAGTCAGAAAACCGATTCACCTAGCACCCAGGGCTACAGGTGAAGACAGAGAATTACAGAGTGACTATTAATGAATACCAGGTTTGTTTTTGAAGCAATAAAGGTATTTTCCAGTTGGTTTGTAGTGATGCTTGTCCACCTCTGTGCATATACTAAAAACTGTTGACTAGTACACTTCAAATGGCTAATTTTATGGTATATGAATTATATATCAATAAATGCCAAAAATGTCTTTTTAAATGAAGGAATGCAGAACGCACAAGATCCTTCCACCCGAGGGAAGACTTAAAGGCAGACCTCCTGAGATAAGGTGACAGAGTCAAGGGGTTCCCTTGGGTTATGGCTTGTGGCAGCCAAGTCCCCATTGGCTCCCACAAGCCATAACCCACCATATTCCAGAGAAAGCTGATGGGGGGCGCTCTCCAAGGTCCTGATCTCAACCCCCACCCCACCCCCACCCCCACCTCCCGGGCCTCCTCACTGGCCAGGCTCTTCCAAGCCATCCTAGGATGGGGAGGGACCCTGCTTCAGGCCAGGGTCAGGCGGCTGCCAGTGTGGTCTTGCCTAAAAGACCCTTTTTCTTTTTCTTTCTTTCTTTTTTTTTTTTTTTGACAGAGTTTCACTCTTGTTGCCCAGGCTGGAGTGCAGTGGTGCGATCTCAGCTCACTGCAACCCCTGCCTCCCACATTCAGGTGATTCTGCTGCCTCGGCCTCCCGAGCAGCTGGGGTTACAGGTGTCTGCCACCATGCCCGGCTAATTTTTTGTATTTAGTAGAGACAGAGTTTCACTATGTTGGTCAGGCTGGTCTCGAACCTGACTTCAGGTGATCCACCCACCTCGGCCTCCCAAAGTGCTGGGATTACAGGTGTGATCCACTACACCCGGACTTCTTTTTTTTTTTTTTTTTCTTTTTAGGAGATGGAGTCTCGCTCTATCAGCCAGGCTGGAGTGGAGGGGCACGAGCACAGCTCACTGCAGCCTCAATCTTTTCAGCTCAAGAGATTCCCCTGCCTCAGCCTTGCAAAGTGCTGGGATTACAGGCATAAGCCACCAAGGCTGGCCCCAAAAGGTCCTTTTTTTTTTTTTTTTTTTTTTCTTGAGACGGAGTCTCGCTCTGTCCCCCAGGCTGGAGTGCAATGGCACGATCTCCGCTCACTGCAAGCTCCGCCTCCCGGGATCCCGCCATTCTCCTGCCTCAGCCTCCCGAGTAGCTGGGACTACAGGCGCCCGCCATCGCGCCCGGCTAATTTTTTTGTATTTTTAGTAGAGACGGGGTTTCACCGTGTTAGCCAGGATGGTCTCGATCTCCTGACCTTGTGATCCGCCCGCCTCGGCCTCCCAAAGTGCTGGGATTACAGGCGTGAGCCACCGCGCCCGGCCAAAAGGTCCTTTTTTGTGATTCATGGAATAAATTCAGGAAGGAGGAAACGAAGGGGAGAGTCAGGGTGGTCGGGGGATAAGAAGGGTCTAAGGTGGGCTGCTGGGTTCAGAGGGGAGCAGAAGAGACGTCGTAGGGAGGGGGTGGGTTTGGTGGCAGAGTGAAGATTTGAGGTGGCTGTAAAAGGCAGCTAGTGAAGGCCGGGCGCGGTGGCTCAAGCCTGTAATCCCAGCACTTTGGGAGGCCGAGGCGGGCGGATCACGAGGTCAGGAGATCGAGACCATCCTGGCTAACACGGTGAAACCCCGTCTCTACTAAAAATACAAAAAAATTAGCCGGGCGCGATGGCGGGCGCCTGTAGTCCCAGCTACTCGGGAGGCTGAGGCAGGAGAATGGCGTAGACCCGGGAGGCGGAGCTTCCGGGAGGCGGAGCTTGCAGTGAGCTGAGATCCGGCCACTGCACTCCAGCCTGGGCGACAGAGCGAGACTCCGTCTCCAAAAAAAAAAAAAAAAAAAAAAAAAAAAAAAAAGGCAGCTAGTGGGGCCCAGAAGCCCCTGCCCACCCGCCCACCCCCAACTCACCCACACAGTTCTTGCCGTCGGGACTCAGCTCGAAGCCTGCATTGCAGACACACTGGAAGCTGCCCTCTGTATTGACACAGCGGCCCAGGTGACAAAGGCCGCCACTGACAATGCACTCGTCCACATCTGTGGGGAAGGCAGGTGGGCAGTCAAGAGGCACCCCCCACCCTCCAAGCCTGGGCCAGAACCCCCACCATCACCCCTACTCTCGGATGGACAGCCGTACCCACGCATGCCTGCTTGGTGGGCGTGGCCTGGAAGCCCGGGTAGCACCGGCAGTGGTAGGTGCCAGGGATGTTGACGCAGTCACCGTGGTGGCAGGGGCTACTGGTACATTCATCTACATCTGAGAGGAGAGGACCCTGAGCCCCCGCACCAGCAGGGCAGTGAGAACCCACCCTCCCCACCTGGCCGTGGCTCACCAATGCACTCGCCACGCACATCCTGGGTGTAGCCCACGTTACACTCGCAGCGGTAGCTGGAAGGCGTGGGCAGGCAGCGACCATTCAGACACAAGTTGGTGAAGTGTCGGCAGATGTCAATGGTCTGGTTCAGGGTAGCAGTGCCTACAGGTGGGGCCAGCAAAGGCATCTGAGCAATGGCTGGCCCCTGCCCCAGTCTGGAGCCTGGGCTTCACCTCTCTGGGCCCAGATACCCCCTCTAAGGTTGGCACCCTGCCCCAGCTCAGATTCTGCCCTCTCTCACCCGGACAGTCCTGCCTTAGATTCAGAACTCCAACCTGGGACCTAGATCCCTCCAACCTGGTGCCTAGATCCCTCCAACCTGGGGTCTAGATCCCTCCAACCTGGGGTCTAGATCCCTCCAACCTGGGGTCTAGATCCCTCCAACCTGGGACCTAGATCCCTCCAACCTGGAGCCTAGATCTCTCCAATCTGGAGCCTAGATCCCTCCAACCTGGAGCCTAGATCCCTCCAACCTGGGGCCTAGACCCCTCCAACCTGGGGCCTAGACCCTCCAACCTGGGGCCTTAGATTCCTTCAATCTGGAGCCTAGATCCCTCTAACCTGGGCCCAGAGATGCCCGGACTCCCACTCTGGGCCCAAATCCTCACTATGGGGCAAGACCCCAACCCAGGCCTAAATCCTTCATCTCAGACACCCACACCAGACCAAAACTTCCCACCCAAAGCCCAAACCCTGACTTATTTATTTTTTTTAGAGAAAGGGTCTCACTCTGTCACCCAGGTTGGAGTACAGTGGTGCAATCACAGCTCACTGTAGCCTCCAATTCCTGGGCTCCAGCGATCCTCCTGCCTCATCCTCCTAAGTGGCAGGGACTACTGGTGCGCATCACCACACCTAGCTAATTTTAAATTTGCTGTAGAGACAGGGTCTTGCTATGTTGCCCAGGCTGGTCTCAAACTCCTGGCCTCAAGCAATCCTTCTACCTTGGCCTCCCAAAGTACTGGGATTACAGGCATGAGCCGCTGTGTCCAGCCCAAACTCTAACTCTGAAGACCAGATTTTCCAGTTACCTCCATCCCCATTCACTACCAGCACTGTCATCCCTACTAACCAGGCCAGGAGTTCCCCCTCCAGAGCCCTAACCCTCTCTCTGAGGCCTGGACACCCTCCCCTGTTCAGAGCTCTCTCCCCAGATCCAGGACCATCCTTCAAGTCTTGGAACGTGGCCAGGCGCGGTGGCTCAAGCCTGTAATCCCAGCACTTTGGGAGGCCAAGACGGGCAGATCACGAGGTCAGGAGATCGAGACCATCCTGGCTAACACAGTGAAACCCCGTCTCTACTAAAAAATACAAAAAACTAGCCAGGCGAGTTGGCGGGCACCTGTAGTCCCAGCTACTCGGGAGGCTGAGGCAGGAGAATGGCGTGAACTCGGGAGGCGGAGCTTGCAGTGAGCTGAGATCACGCCACTGCACTCCAGCCTGGGCGACAGAGCGAGACTCCGTCTCAAAAAAAAAAAAAAAAAAAAAGTCTTGGAACGTTCCTCCCAAGCCCCAAGTCTCACCAATATTAGAGTTGCCAGGGCCCAGGCTGGGGACCCCACGCCCATCGAAGCCATGAGGGTTGAATCGTGCCGGCCCAAGACGGGGGCCCATGCCATTGGATCCAAAACCCAGGAGGCCAGGGAAGAGGCCAAGGTGGCCGGGTAGCAGCGGCAGCCCTTGGGCGCACAGTTGCTGGAACTCATCTGCAAGGAAGCCGGGTTGAGGCCAGGCCCTTGGTCCTCCCCCGTCCCCTCCTCCCCCGCAGCCCTGCAGGCTGCAGTTCTTACTCACTGGAACCCCGAGGAGGACACAGCTCAGGGGTCGGGCCAGCCGCCCAGCACCTGCCCTTCTCGCAGCAACACTGCCTGCGAGTGTGGTGGCCGGTGAGGTCTCCGGCACAGCGGCCCCCGAAAAGCACTGAGAAGCAGGTGCCGGCCCGGTGGTCTGTAAAAGATCAGAGGGTGAGCCCATGAGCACGGGACATCAGTGACCAGACCTGGATCCAAATTCCAGCTGTAGCTGCACTGCCTGTAGGACGGGTCTGTTTGCTACTCTGTGCCTCAGTTTCCCCTCCATAAAATGGGGACACTTGGAGCATCCACCTCACCTGGGGAAAGTATTACCTGGGTGAAAAGTCTGACATAATCCAGATGCAGTAGCTCATGCCTGGAATCCCAGAACTTTGGGAGGCCGGGGTGGGCGGATCACTTGAGGTCAGGAGTGCAAGACCAGCCTAACCAACATGACGAAACCTCGTGTCTACTAAAAATACAAAAATTAGCCAAGCATGGTGGCAGGCACTTGTAATCCCAGGTACTTGGGAGGCTGAGGCAGGAGAATCATGAATTGATTGAACCCAGGAGACAGAGGTTGCAGTGAGCTGAGATCCTGCCACTGCACTCTGGCCTGGGCAACAGAGCAAGACTCTGTTTCAAAAAATATAAAGGGCCGGGCACAGTGGCTCACGCCTGTAATCTCAGCACTTTGGGAGACTGAGGCGGGTGGATCACGAGGTCAGGAGTTCAAGAACAGGCTGGCCGACATGACGAAACCCCGTGTCTACTAAAAATACAAAAATTAGCCAGGTGTGGTGGCACGCACCTGTAGTTGGGAGGCTGAGGCAGGAGAATCACTTCAACCCGGGAGGCAGAGGCTGTAGTGAGCCGAGAGCGTGCCACTGCACTCCAGACTGGGTGACAGAGCAAGATTCGGTCTCAAAAATAAATAAATAAATAAATAAATAAAAATAAAAAAAGAAAAGTTTGACATATGGCCAACGCCTGTTCAGTGCCATCTCTTATCACCAAGATTTCCAAGTTATCACACAGAGGTAGTGAGCTCCCCGTCGCTGCAGGCATCCAACCACACTAAGGAAGACCCATTGGCGCGGAAGGACTGCCCCAGTGGGATACCAGGCAGGGACACTGAGATCTGCCGCTGTGTGTCTTTGCTTGCTGGCTTCAGGCATTACGCAGCAGCCTAATGTGAATTTCAGAAAGGGGTCCCAAAGGAGTTGAGGGGATGGATTGATGACCACAGCCCCTGGGGAGACTGAGGCAGACAGGCTCCCCAGGTATGAGAACCACCAACACTCTTCCACTTCCCACTGCGCCCTCAAGGTCAATGGCTTTATGCAGCGATCGGATTTCTCAGGCTCTGGCTTAAAGAGCATATTTTTAGGCTTAAAAATGCACAGAGCTTGGCCGGTAGCCCACAGTTAAAAAACTCCTCCCAGGCGCTGGGAGGGCCACTGAGAGCCGCCCCTGACCTGCCCCAAGCTGGGAAAACACGCAAATGTTTCCACCTCTCTGGTCCCCGCCCCGTGCACCTGGGGACCCCCCAGGTATGTGTGTGGGAGTCAGGGTTTTTCGTTCTCAGTCTCATCATAGCCCCTCAAAGGGGGCTGGGCCTGCCCAGACGAGGAAAGGTCAACAGACGCCTCCAAAGTCACACAGCTGCAAAAGTGGGTGGAGGACGGGAAACTCGATTTCCCAATCTCAGGGGGCCCAACAGGCAACAGCCCCTTAAGCAAGAGAGACGGAATATAAGAATTTTAACAAAAATGCTCAGGCACGGTGGCTCATGCCTGTAATCCCAGCACTATGGAAGGCCAAGGAAGGTGGATCACCTGAGGTCAGGAGTTCAAGACCAGCCTGGCCAACATGGAGAAACCCCATCTCTACTAAAAATACAAAAATTAGCCAGGCGTGGTGGCGGGCACCTGTAATCCCAGCTACTTGGGAGGCTGAGGCAGGAGGATCTCTTGAACCCGGGAGGCAGAGGTTGCAGTGAGCTGAGATTGTGCCACTGCACTCCAGCCTGGGTAACAGAGCAAGACTCTGTCTCAAAAAAAAAAAAAAAAAAAAAAAAAAAAAAAGAGAGAGAGAGATAGAGAGCTGAACAAGGTGGTCTCTCTCCTGCCCGCTGTCTCCTCCTCCAGCCCCGCGGTTCACTCAGGCAGTGGGTGCCATCCAGGCTGCTGGCAAAACCTCGGGGACAGGGGCACACATAGCTCCCGACAGCGTTGGTGCAGTCACCCTGGAGCAGAGGCCGGGCACGCGGAGACGCTCATTCACATCTACATAGACAGAGACAAGGTCAGAACTGGGCACCTCACTAGCCTGACCCCTCTGCCTTCCTGCAGGGGAGCCTGAGCCCCCCCAGACACGAGTCACAGAGGAGCTCCCAGGTTGTCCCCCTCTAGTCACCCACCTTCACATGCAACACTGCTGTCACCGAGCCGGTGTCCAACTGGACAGTGGCAATGGAAGGAGCCCACCGTGTTGACACAGCTGCCTCTCTGGCACAGGCCTGGCACGGCCTGGCACTCATCCACATCTGCAAGGACAAAGCCCGGCAAGGGAGTGAGAGGCCCATCAGAAGGAAGAACCAAGCTGGCCAAGGCCTCCCACTCAGCCCTGACCCCACTATTCACCTTGGCAGGCCCCCGTGTGGATACTGGGGATGAAGCCTCGGCGGCAGGGGTGTGGCTGTGCAGGGCAAAGTTCACATGGAAGGCCCCAGGCATGGCCCACAGTGGCACAGCAAAGCGCCTTGGTGCACGAGAGGCCTGTCAGCTGATGCTGGCACCCCTCGGGGCCCACTTGGCCAAAGCAGGGTCCCGTCCGGTAATCTGCAGGGCAGACAGCTGTGGGTACCTGGCTGAGGACTGCCCCTGTCCAGAGATCTCTGCGTCTCTAACACCTTCTCAGTGCCCCCTGCACCCATAGACCAGGCTTTACTTATGCTGCTTCCTTCCTAAATAGAATATCTTTCTTCCCCTTTCCCTACCTAACGAACTCCTATTCACCCTTCAAAACCCTTTTTCTTCAAAACATTTCCTGACCAACTTCCAAGAGAGAGACTAGGATCTCCAAGCCCGTAAAGCTCAGGGCCTGTGTGAACACCCTGTCTGAACTGATGGGACTCCTTTCCCAGGCCTGTCTTCCCTTCAGGCCTGGGCAGGGACCCACGGACGCCCAGCTAAAAAGCATGTCTAGTACTTGAGCATATGCCTGGCCCTGCCATATCTCCCAGATTTGGGGAAGAATCTGTTATCTGCCTAAATTCTCTGGACCCCCAACATCACATCCTCAGTCCCCATCAGGCCCAGCCCAAGGTGACCGCATTGGTTCCCCCAACCCCAGTACATGAGCCCAGATGCGACTTCTTGGCTCTCTTCTCCAGATGTTTCCAATAAAGGAGTTAGCTCTCAAACAAGGGCAGCCCCTCCCAAGAGAAGAAGCCAAAGTCACCCCCAACTCAGGCCCCATAAGGAGGAGGAGCTTCACAGAGACCCCCCACCCCCAGGCTGTCCTGATGCCAAAATGCAATTCCTGGTAGCTCCCCCACTTCCCCCTCCCCCTCACTCTCCTGCCACCCAGAGCTTGGCCCGCCTCCAACAGCCCATGTTCCAATTCTGCAGTTTCCAGAAGCCCACCCTCAAACCCAGGTCACTTCCCCAGCCCCTCCAGCTTCTAGTACCCAGGTCCTGCCTATCCTCGCCTTCCTGGGTTGAAACGCCACGCCAGGCACTCAGATGCCTCCTGCATCTGAAAATCTCACAAGCCTGGACGTCCCTGACACCACCCACTCCTGTTCTCTTTCTCTTTCTCAGCCCACTGTGGGCTCTGTTTTTCCTGTCTGTGCTTAAATGTCCAGGTAGCTGTCTCTGCTGGTGCTACTTCTCTAGCGGGGATCCTCAGCTGAACCCTGGGCTTCAGTCCCCATGGACGGAGCAGCTCCAGCCGCCGTCTCAGCCCCAGGCCTAAGTGTCCAGCTGCTTCCTGGACAGCTTGCAAGTCCCCCAGCCAACACAGAGCTCAGTCTTCCTCCTCCCTGCCGGGGTGCACCACTAGCTTCCCCCCAATTTTCAGACCAGGCCTGGGGTTCATCTTGACTCCTCTCTTCTCTCCCCATCGCTGCCACACCTCACTGCTCACAAGAAAGTCATCACTGTGTCCATTCTCCTTTTTTCTTTTCTTTTCTTTTTTTTTTCTTTCTTTTTTTTTCTTTTTTTTTGAGACAGGTCTTGCTCTGTCTTCCAGGCTGGAGTGCAGTGGTGTGATCTTGGCTCACTGCCTCCCAGGTTCAAAAAATTATCACGCCTCAGCCTTCCAAGTAGCTGGGACTACAGGCACGCGCTACCACACCCTGCTAAATTTTTTAGTTTTAGTTTTAGTAGAGATGGCTTTTGCCATGTTGGCCATGGCTAGTCTCAAACTCCTGGTCTCGAGTGATCTGCCACCTCGGCCTCCCAAAATGCTGGAATTGCAGGTGTGAGCCACAGTGCCTGGCCTCTTTTCTTTCTTTCTTTTTCTTTTTTTCTTTTCTTTTCTTTCTTTTTTTTTTTTTTTTTTTTTTAAGAGAGATAGGGTCTGGTTCTGTCACCCAGGCTGGAATGCAGTGGCACTACTACGGCTCACTGCAGCCTCGAATTCCTGAGCTCATGCAATCCTCCCACTTCAGCCTGAGACTACAGATATGCACTACCACGCTAGGCTAATTTTTTACTTTTTGTAGAGAGGCGGGTCTCACTACGTGCCCAGGCTGGTCTCAAACTCCTGGTACGTCCACCCTCTTAATTTTGGTAACAACCTCTCAGCAGGGGACCCCATCCATTTTAGCCTTCTTAAAAATGGGATCATTTTTAGGAGTTAGGGTGACTGGGTGTGGTGGCTCATTCCTGTAATCCCAGCATTTTGGGAGGCCAAGACAGGCAGATCACTTGAGGCCAGGAGTTCGAGGCCAGCCTGGCCAACATGGCAAAACCTCGTCTCTACTAAAATTACAAAAATTAGCTGAGCGTGGGGATGCATGCCTGTTATCCCAGCTACTTGGGAGGCTGAGGCAGGAGAATCACTTGAACCTGGGAGGCGGAGATTGCAGTGAGCCGAGATCGTGCCACTGTACTCCAGCCTGCGTGACACAGCAAAACTTTGTCTCAAAAAAAAAAGAAGAAAAGAAAAAAAAAATAATTAGAGTGCAATAAAGAGGGGGTTTGCCCATCTCATGAGGTCCAATCCACCCTACCAGATCCAGCTGAGGGGTCCCCTCCTCCAGGAAGCCCTCCTTGACTCCCTTCCGTGGAGCAGATGGTTTCTCTGTCCTTCATGTGCTCCAAGGCTGCCCCAACCTTTGTCTTAGCCTTGAAACCCCCAGATAAGAATCTTCTGGCTGGGTGCGGTGGCTCAAGCCTGTAATCCCAGCACTTTGGGAGGCCGAGACGGGCGGATCACGAGGTAAGGAGATCGAGACCATCCTGGTGAACACGGTGAAACCCTGTCTCTACTCAAAAATACAAAAAACTAGCCGGGCAAGGTGGCGGGCACCTGTAGTCCCAGCTACTCGGGAGGCTGAGGCAGGAGAATGGTGTAAACCCGGGAGGCGGAGCTTGCAGTGAGCCAAGATCCGGCCACTGCACTCCAGCCTGGGTGACAGAGTGAGACTCTGTCTCAAAAAAAAAAAGAATCTTCTGCTTGCAGTTTCTTCTCCCTACACCTCAGACCGGCACATCCTCTCTTTTTCCTACCAGACTCCAACACAGGCCGTCGCTCAGAGCCAGTGAATAGCAGATGTTTTGAAGAATAGATGAGCAAATGAAAGAAATGTCCTCAGACTGCCCCAACCGCGGGAAGGAGGCCAGTTGGGGCCTCTCAAGGCCTGGCCATGTCTCAGGGGCTTCCAGGAAACCCCCTTTCCTCCATCAAGTCCCCTGTCTGCCTCCCACCCCTGCGTGCTTGGTACCTCTCTCACACTGAGGTCCCATGAAGCCGTACACACAGGCGCAGCGGTTGGGCCCAATGCAGCGACCCCCATTGTGGCAGCCGCGGTCACAGATGGCTGTGGAGGGAGAAAGGGTAGTGGCTGGAGGTCCCCCGGCAGCAGAGAGAGCTGGGGTTCACAGTAAACCCCTTTTCACCCAGGAATCCCCAGGATCTGGCCCAGGTTGAATGATAAGACTGAGGCTGGGCTCATGGCTCACGCCTGTAATCTGAGCACTTTGGGGGGCCAAGGCAGGTGGATCACCTGAGGTCAGGGGTTCAAAACCAGCCTGTCCAATATAGTCAAACCCTGTCTCTACTAAAAATACAAAAATTAGCCCGACGTGGTGGTGAGTGCTTGTAATCCCAGCTACTCGGGAGGCTGACACAGGAGAATTGCTTGAACCTGGGAGGCAAAGGTTGAAGTGAGCTGAGGTGGTGCCACTGCACACCAGCCTGGGCAACAGAGCAAGACTCCATCTCAAAAAACAAACAAACAAACAAAAAAGGCCGGGCGCGGTGGCTCACGCCTGTAATCCCAGCACTTTGGGAGGCCAAGGCAGGCAGATCACGAGGTCAGGAGATCAAGACCATCCCGGCTGACATGGTGAAACCCCGTCTCTACTAAAAATACAAAAACAAAATTAGCCAGGCGTGGTGGCGGCGCCTGTGGTCCCAGCTACTTGGGAGACTGAGGCAGGAGAATGGCGTGAACCCAGGAGGCGGAGCTTGCAGTGAGCCAAGATCATGCCATTGCACTCCAGCCTGGGCGACAGAGCGAGACTCTGTATCAAAAAAAAAAAAAGAAGAAGAAAAAGGACTGTGACAATAAATGTCCCCTGCAATCTCCAGTCCAGGAATAAGGACCCCCTGGGCAGTGGGCAGCTGGCAGCAGAGACCAGTGCTCTGGGATCGCAGTTCCAAGTGTGCGAGGAGGGGAGTCCCACGGGGATACTCACGCTGCCCACACACGGTGCCTGTGTAGCCCTTCTGACACAGACAGGATGCCCCCCGGCAGGTGCCCCCATTCATACAGCTCACACTGCACCCTGACCCTGGGGACAGGAAGGTGGGATGCATAGTAAGGTGGAGACAGGCCCCGAGATGCCCTCCCAGGAAGGTTGCAGGACTAGGCATGCTCAGCCCCGCTCCTGTCCTTCAACAAAAGCAGCCCGGGCTCCTCGTGGTAACCGGAACACTGTGACCTTCTCCCTCCCCCAAGAGGCCACTTCCCGCTCACCTCGGCTCACCCCGCAGCTGGGAGCCAGCGTCCCATCCGCACAGGTGCACAGGTTGGGCTGTGAGCAGAAGCCCTCACCACAGGCCCGCCTACAGATGGCTGGATGGGTGCAGCAGGTGGCAGTCAAGACCAGGACCGAGCCTGGGCCATGCCTGCTCCATCAGTGTCCGGGCTGGCTAGAACACCTTGGTGGACACTGCTGATCATCTGCATCCCCGGCTCTGCTCATAGCACACCACCCCTCTTTTCATGGGACATCCCCCCCACTCTCAGGCTGGGCTGGGCAGGTGGTACGACCCAGGCTGTGGGTTGGTGATTCTGCCACAGCCATTGGGAGAGAACGCTCTTTGGGCCAGAGCTGCCGAGCTGTGAGGACAGAGCTGGAGGTGCTGGGGTTCTGGATACTGTGGTTGGGTGTCTCCTGGGAAGTGGAGTCAGATTCCGGAGACAGAGACAGAGACAGAAAGAGTGGGTGAGGCCAGAGAGAAGCAGAGAGAAAGAGACTCAGAGAGAGAGAGAGAGAGAGAGAGAGACAGAGAGAATCAGATAGATAGACAGTAACCAACAGAGAGAGACCAGGTGCGGCGGCTCACACCTGGAATCCTAGTACTTTGGGAGGCTGAGATGGGAGGATCGCTTGAGGCCAGAGTTCGAGATCAGCCTGAGCAACACAGAGACCCCCATCTCTAAAAAAAATAATAATAAAGAAAAGAAACCAACAGAGAAAGACACGAGCAGAGATGAACAGAGAGACGCAGTGACAAAGAAAGGGAACCAGAGAGATAGACAGACAGACACAAAGAGGTTGTAGGGCAAAGGAAATGAACATGGCAGGTTGGCCTGGAACCCTGAGGACAGATGCAAGGGCCATTCCTGCGGTTCAGCCAGAGGCCCCTGGCTAAGTCCCCGTGTAAACAGAGCTGGACCTGCAGGCAGGTAAGAGTGTCCCCGGCCTGTGCCTCCCACCTCCAGAAGGCAGCAGCACTCACGTACGACACACTGGCTCCTGCCAGGGAATGTTCTCCAGCCCGGACAGCAGTAAGCGTGGAACCGGGAGCCGCACACATTCGGCCTTTGGGGACAGCGAGATGGGTCTGGTGAGCCCCTGCCCGGGTAGACATCCCCCGGGCATTCCGCTGCCCCCAGGACAGCCCAATCCACACCGAAGGGGTCTCCCAGCAACCCAGGTACCACGCACCCCTGCAAGATGCCTGGGCTGCCCCGCCTCCGCACACGTCCAGGACCTGCAACCTCCAAGGCCCCATCCCAGCGGCCTTGGCCACCTGCCATGCACAACAGGGCCGACCAGGCCAGCAGGAGCCGGGCCAGGGGGCCCCTTGCCAAACACAGACCCTCCAGAGTCATGGCGTGTCCCCTGGAGGCTGCGGAGAGGAAGCAGAGTCAGCCCTAGAAGAGCCCCTCACCCTGGCCATGGGAGACCCAACACAACGAGGAGGGCAGGGTGGTTGCCAAATGGGGCAGCCCTGGGGCCTCTGGGAGCCCAAGGAGGCATCCAGCCCCAACTGGGAAGCAGTGAACAGTCAGAGGAGGCTTCCTGGAGGAGGTGTGATATTAAAGAAGGGTCTTGGGGCTGAGGGTGCACAGCCAAGGCAAGACATGGAAGGGAGGGGAGAGAGGGCCAGGTGGGGCCAGGTGGGGCCAGGTGGGGCCAGGTGGGACCAGGCGTTGCAGGAGTGGGCGTAGCGGTGTCATGGAGCTTTTGCTCATTTGTCAAGGACAATGAAGAGCCCTTGAAAAGCTATGAACAGGAGGAGCAAAGTCAAAATGCATGTTAGGTGGAGTGGGGAAGGGCAGCAGGGTCCCCAGCAGAAACAGGGTGTCAGGAGGCTGGGAGCTGTCCAGATGGCAGAGAGAGGAGAGGAATGGGAGGCTGATGTCATGGGAGGTGGGGGGCGTTGAGGAGATTCCTAAAGTTCTGGCTGGGAAGGTGGAGCCAGGAGAGCGTCCAAGGTGTGAGGAAGGTGGTAAGTCGTGGGAGGCAACCACCCCACTGTCACTCAGTGACACAGATACCCCCACTCCTGCAATGCCTGGCCCCACCTGGCCCTGTGTCCCCTCCCCTCCATGTCCTACGCCCGTCTTGCCTCAGCTGTGCACCCTCAGCCCCAAGACCCTTCTTTAACACCACACCTCCTCCAGGAAGCCTCCTCTGACTGTCAGGGCTGGATGCCTCCCTGGGTTCCCCATGGGCCTCAGGGCTGCCTCGGGCAACCACACCACTGTCCCTCATTCCGGGCAGGGGGCCCAGGCAGGGGCTGGAACTTCCCAATGCAGAGAGTACCCCTGTGCCCAGCAGGGAAGGAACCGCTGCTGTGCCCATTTCACAGATAAGCAAACTAAGGCCATCACACCATGTGTGAGGGGTTAAGCCTGAGCTTAAGCCCAGGAAGAGGAGGAGGAGGGTGAGAAGATCAGTAACGGAACTCGCTCCTGCCCCCCCGTGGCTGGGTCTTTCCTGGGTCATGAAGGACGGGAGGAAGAAGACCGGGACAGGAGATGACCGTTTGGAGGGTGGAGGCAAAATACTTGAGGGAAAGAAGCCAGACCAAGTGGCCTTCCTGTTCCATTCAGGTTCTAGCGAGGAAAGAAACTGGGCCTAGGTGGAGAATGGGCGAGGAGGCCTGCTGTGTGGCCTTGGCCACGCCCCTCTCCGGGCCAACCGGGTTGTCCAAAGGCCCAGGAGAAGGGAGAGACCCCTGTCAACGTTGGAGAGTTGGCTGGCTGGGGAGGGGCGCCCTCTTTTTGCTTCTCTGTTGTCCGGGTAAGTCGGCACTTTGAGAATCTGTGGACTCGAAGCAGCCTCGGGGCCTGCAAACCCTCCTCCCCCCACTCCCTCCGCCCCAGCCCCCTGCCTCGGGTGGGGTGGGGGAGTTAGGTGGGGTGGGGAGTCTCTGGCTTTATTTGCCTCGGTCCCCCCTACACACCGCTGCCTCTGCGAGCCACACCCTGGAGTTTGTGGAATGAATGAGCAGAGAAGGCGCGCCCAGCACGGGGTGTGGAGGCTGAGGGCCAAGGAGCGAGGGATCCCAAGCTCCGCCGACGGGGAGAGGGCGCCCCGGGAGTCCGCGGGGCGTGAGCTCTACCTGGCAGAGCCCCCGGCCGCGACCACACTTGGCTCCGCCCTCACCTGTGGGGTCAGGGGCCCCGCGCCCCGGCCGAGCCCCTCCCGCTGGGTCCCCGCGCCCCCACTCCCCACTGCGGCGGGCGCCACTAGAAGGCGGAGAGGGGAGGGGGCTGGGCCCGGGGCTGCCCGGCTGCGAACAAAGGAATCCTCTCCGCCTCCCCCTGCCGGCCCCCCCGCCCCCGCCTTCCCCACCCTTCGGGGCCAACGATCTCGCCCTGCCGGGGGCCCCGCGCCTTCACCTACCTGCGAGGCGGCGCGCGTGGAGGCGGGCACGGCAGACGGACGCGCGGGACTCAGCGCTGCAGGGCGGGCTCCTGCGGCGCCGGGGACCCGGGGCGGGAACGCGAAGCCGAGAGGCCGACCCCGCCGCGTTCTCAGCCCAGAGCTGCCACTCGAGGGGAGTTGGGGGCGGGAGGAGTTGGAGGAGGGCGCGTTTGCACCTCGTAGCTCCCGGGGCGGGGACGGGGGGCTGCGATCCGGGGCGGGGAGAGAGGCTGCGGCTCGGGGAAGGGCCTGGGGCTCCGAGAGAAAAACTCCGATGGGCTGGAGGGGTGGGAGGGCGGACGGGGGGCTCTGGGCTGGGGGCGCCTAGTTGGGGCTGAGGGGGCCGCGTTTTCGGATCAAGATTGAGATGGAGGTGGGGCTCTGATTTGTGGGGGGCCTGGACGACAACCTGGGCAGACAGGTCCCAGGACTCACCTGGGCGGCCCTCCCACGGCCTCCCAAGCTGCCGCCCCCTCCCTTGAGCAAGGAGAATCGTTGGAAACTCACCTGGCTCTTGGAGCCTGGATTGTTAACTAGGCTGAGATCAGAGGCCCCTAAATATGTTGACAAAACATTGGGTAAAGATGTAAATCCCAGGGAGAAGGGCCCAGGTTTTTCCTCTGGTTCTCAAAATGAAGAAGTTAACAATACAAACGGTGTAAACTTTCAAATCTCTTTGAACCTGTTTCTCCACCTACCAAAGGGACCAGACAAGAATTTCGGCTCCCTATCTGTTGTCAGTACTCCAAACAAAAATTTCTAGGCTTTTCCACCACCTTCCTCCCTTTGAGAATAGACTTTTAACATGGGGATCTCTCAGAAGCTGTGCGTTGGGCCTGAAGCTGTTACTCCATCCAGCAAACTCCTATGCATCTGTCAAAGACCCGTTCAAAAATCCCCTTCCTATCCGCAAATTGTGAGTTTATTCTATTGAATTCCCAAAACTGATTGTGCTGACTATCCCCCCACCACAGTACTTCTGGAATGTAATAAATAAGTAAGCCCAATGGACTTGAAACCAGGTAACATAGTGAGATCCCATCTCTAAAAAAATAATAATAATTAAAAAATAAAAAAGAATTAGCCAGGACTGGTGGCATGCATCTGTAGTCCCAGCTACTCAGGAGGCTGAGGCAAGAGAATTGCTTCAGCCTAGGAGGTTGGGGCTGCGGTGAGCTATGATAATGCCACTGTACTCCAGCCTGGGCAACAGAGCAAGACTCTATCTCCAAAAACTGGAGACCCTGTCTCCATTCCAGAAGTGCTCTGGTGGGAGTATATTCAGCACAGTCAGCTGTGGGAGTTCAATAGGGTAAACTCAACAATTTGCACGGAGGGAAAGGATTTTGTTTTTGTTTTGTTTTGTTTTGAGACGGAGTCTCGCTCTGTCGCCCAGGCTGGAGTGCAGTGGCGCGGTCTCAGCTCACTGCAAGCTCCGCCTCCGGGATTCAGGCCATTCTCCTGCCTCAGCCTCCTGAGTAGCTGGGACTACAGGCGCCCGCCACCACGCCCGGCTAATTTTGTTTCTGTATTTTTAGTAGAGACTGGGTTTCACCGTGTTAGCTGGGATGGTCTTGATGTCCTGACCTCTTAATCCACCCGCCTTGGCCTCCCAAAGTGCCTACAGGTGCTTACAGGGTGTGAGCCACTGCGCCCAGCCTGTTTTGTTTTGTTTTTTGAGACAAAGTCTCACCCTGTCACCCAGGCTGAAGTGCAATGGCGCGATCTTGGCTCACCGCAACCTCTACCTCCCAGGTTTAAGCAATTCTCCTGCTTCAGCCTTCCAAGTAGCTGGGATTACAGGCTTGTGCCACCAGGCCTGGCTAATTTTTTGTATGTTTAGTAGAGATGGGGATTCACCATGTTGGCCAGGCTGGTCTCGAACTCCTGACCTCGTGATCCGCCCGCCTCGGCCTCCCAAAGTGCTGGGATTACAGGTGTGAGCTGCCGTGTCCGGCCTGGGAGGGGATTTTTGAACTAGGTTTTGACAGTTGCATAGGAGTTTGCCGTAGGAAACAGAACAGGCAAAAGCCTGGAGATGGAGAGAACTTAGAACAAACATGCCTGGATGGAGTGAGGTTGGAACTTTAGGGGAGAGGAGAAGGAGGGAGCAAGAGGAAAGCAGGAAACATAAGAAGAGGGTAGAAGCACCCAGGAGCCCTCAGCAGGCTCCCCACCGCCTCTGAGGGGAGACACAGTGGGGGGACTCACAGAAAGGGGAGGTTCTCCCAAGGCTCCACTTCCAGGTCTTAGACTGTGTCCGGGGAGCATTGAAGGCCCCAGGGCTAGGCTCGGGGAGCATGGGACAGACGCCAACTTCAGGGACAAGATCCAGTCATCCTGGCCAAGGGAGGGGTCCTGGGACCCTGTGAGAAGGGTCAGGTGGGGTGCTGGGGCATGGGGAGGGTGGACTGGGGAGGGAACCCCAGGATCGAGGTGGCCCAGCCGAGACAGAGGGGCGGGGTTCCTGTTAAGGGGGGTGCCCAGGGGCTATTGTGGACAAACTAGTTTCCCCAGACACTTTGGACACCTCTTTCCAGGCTCCTCTGCCAAGGTCCACTCAGAATTGTTCTGCAACAAATGTCTCTTACATGGGCACGGGGACAAGCACCGGGTGCCCTAGAAGCAGCCCAGTATAGGTGCAAAAGGTGGGGAGAGATTGTCCCATCCCAGGGACATTGCACGGCCACTGTTGCCATGGCTAAGTCTGGAGCAGGGTTTTCCTGGAAGAATTGTGGGAAGGCAGTGACTCAGCCCTAGAAGTCTCCCTACCTGCTCTCTAGAAGCCGGGGGAGAAGGAAGCCAGAGGGTGTGGTAAGACCAACATGTGGAGCTGTTGGAAGTCCCTGCACCCGGAAGTTCTCAATGACAGCAGAGCGTGGGCAGTGGTTGGTTGTTCACAGCCCCCCACCCAAGCTACTGTCCACACCACGTGCTGTGGTTTCAGACTTCTCATGATGCCACCCTGGTCTGTTATTGCCAGTTATTGATGTGGTATCACAGTGTCACCCCCCACTGTGCCCTCATTATATCACGCTGTTAAGAAGGGACATTTAGGCTGGGCACGGTGGCTCACACCTGTAATCCCAACACTTTGGGAGGCCAAGTTGGGCGGATCACGAGGTCTCAAGTGGCTAACATGTGAAATCCTGTCTTTACTAAAAATATTTTTAAAATAGCCAGGCGTGGTGGCATGCACCTGTAGTCCCAGCTACTTGGGAGGCTGAAGCAGGAGAATCGCTTGAACCTGGGAGGCAAAGGCTGCAATGAGCCAAGATCATGCCTGGGCGACAGAGCGAGACTCCATCTCAAAAAAGAAGAAGGGACGTTTAGGCTTTAAATCCTACGCCGTATCACAGTCCACCCACCGAGGACTGTACAAAGCACGCACATGGTCTTTCCATCAAAATTGCATCATCAGCCAGGCACTGTGGCTCACGCCTATAATGTCAACACTTTGGGAGGCCAAGGCGGAGGATCCTTTGAGGCCAGGAGTTCAAGGCAAGCCTGGGCAACATAGCAAGACCCCATCTCTACAGAAAAATAGAAAAATTAGCTGGGCATGGTGGCATGTACCTGTAGTCCCAGCTACTTGGGAGCCTGAGGTGGGATGAGGGCTTGAACCCAGGAGTTTGAGGTTGCAGTGAGCTATGGTGTTGCCTCTGGACTCCACTCTGGATGACAGATCGTGAACCTGTCTCTAAATATATATGTATATCATCATCATCACCACGTTCCTATTCTGCAGTCACTTGTCCCTATAACCCTGTCTCATTGTCACCTGTCCATGTGACACCCTGCTCTTTTCTGGTTGCTTCGCTACCTGGGACATGCCTGTCTCCTGTCACCTTCACAGCTGCACCTTTCTGCTGGGACATAGTCCCCGGCTCATGGTCATACCATCATCCAGAGTGCCAGGGTTCTTAACATCACAATCTACTGGCATCAGCACCAACCAGGCTCAGCAGAAAGAGTGACCAAGCTTGGCGATGCCATAGCCAGCCACGTTCACCCATATCACACGTGGATCAAGCCCCAGGAAGACGCCATTCATTACCAACTGGCACCTCAAGCCCTGATGTTGTTCAGTGATCCGAGATGCTGGCAAAATGAGGTCCCTCAGCAAAATGAGGTCCATGGGGGCTCCAATGGACGCCTCCCAAGGTTCACCACCTGACACCCTGGGTGATGGTATGACCATGAGCCGGGGACTATGTCCCAGCAGAAAGGTGAAGGTGTGAAGGTGACAGGAGACACTTTGAGTGACAGGGGCTCAGATGGGGATCTGGTGTTTTAAAGTTGTTGTGGGTTTTTTTGGTTTTTTCTTTGTTTTTTAAAACGGAGTCTTGCTCTGTAGCCCAGGCCGGAGTGCAGTGGTGCAATCTCGGCTCACTGCAACCTCCGCCTCCCGGGTTCAAACCATTCTCCTGCCTCAGCCTCCCAAGTAGCTGGGACTACAGGCACGCATCACCATCTAATTTTTTTTTTTTTTTTTTTTTTTTTTTTTGAGACGGAGTCTCGCTCTGTCGCCCAGGCTGGAGTGCAGTGGCCAGATCTCAGCTCACTGCAAGCTCCGCCTCCCGGGTTCCCGCCATTCTCCTGCCTCAGCCTCCCGAGTAGCTGGGACCACAGGCGCCGCCACCTCGCCCGGCTAATTTTTTGTGTTTTTAGTAGAGACGGGGTTTCGCCGTGTTAGCCAGGATGGTCTCGATCTCCTGACCTCGTGATCCGCCCGTCTCGGCCTCCCAAAGTGCTGGGATTACAGGCTTGAGCCACCGCGCCCGGCCACCATCTAATTTTTTAAAATTTTATTTTGTATTTTTCGAGATGGAGTCTTGCTCTGTCACCCAGGCTGGATGTCACCCAGTGCCATCTCGGCTCACTGCAACCTCCGCCTCCCAGTTCAAGTGATTCTCCTGCTTCAGCCTCCTGAGTAGCTGAGATTAAAGATGCCCGCCACCCACGCCTGGCTAATTTCGTATTTTTAGTAGAGACAGGGTTTTACCATGTTGGCCAGGCTGGTCTCGAACTCCTGACCACAGGTGATCCACCTGCCTCGGTCCCAAACTGTGGGGATTACAGGTGTGAGCCACCACGCCCAGCCCCTAGTGGGTGTTCTTTTTTTTGTTTGTTTTTTGTCCCCAGCCACCCACCGCTGCCACCCGGAGATGGAGTCTTGCTCTGTCACCCAGGCTGGAGTGCAGTGGCAGGATCTTGGCTCACTGCAACCTCCTCCTCCTGGGTTCAAGCAATTCTCCTGCCTCAGCCTCCTAAGTAGCTGGGATTACAGGCGTGCACCACCACACCCAGCTAATTCTTTTTTTTTTTTCTTTTTGTATTTTTAGTAGAGACAGGGTTTCACCATGTTGGTCAGGCTGGTCTCGAATTCCTGACCTTGTGATCTGCCCGTCTCGGCCTCCCAAAGTACTAGGATTACAGGCATGAGCCGCTGCACCTGGCTCCTAGTGGGTTTTAAAATTACAGTGTCACCTGTCGCTGTCACCTGTTGCCTCCCCATCATTCCCAGTTCCTGTGACATTGTCACCTGTTGCTGTCACATTGTCACACTATTAATGTCCCCCAGAGCTGTCCCCCCCTCCGTTGCTGCCACTGTCATCCCGTTAAGGTCACTGTGAGTCACTGCAGCCCCACCCTCCGTCTGACTTTCTGAGCAGCCATGGAGCCCCCCCTCATAGGTGGGACTTGACTGTGTGCAGGGCCAGCAGACCCCACATGTTCGTTAGCATGGAGACAGGAGTGTGCAGGGTGTGCCTAGGAGCACAGGGTCAGGGCTGGGGACAAGGAGATGGGAGGAGGGATGGGGAGATGCCTGCAGTGTGTGGAGTGCACTGGGCCAGCCTAGGCTAGGGTGGCTTGGGGACAGAGCCCTCTTTGTATAAGCACAGGAAGCAGCTGGGAGTTGGAGCATTGCGTACAACGCCAGGAGTTTGGCCACATGCCCAGGAATGAGGCTTGGAGCGAGGAGGGAGGCCGTGGAGGACCCAGGAAAGCTCCGAGATCAGGCTGGATCCTCATAAGAGACCCCCAAGACAGGCTCAGCTATCATCCCATTACACAGATGAGGAAACTGAGGCACAGAGCCACCAGATCGCCACTGGGACCCCACCACCAGGAAAGAATACATACAGGCAAATTTGAACCCAGGCCACTAAGCTGGAAGCCTTCCCCATGGCCTTGGGCCCCTGCCTCATTGCCTTGATGTTCTAGTCAGGGGACCTGTCTAGGGTCCATATACAATATATTATTTCTCTTTCCAATAAACACACATGTTTGCACCTTTATACGTTCTGTATTTCTGTATTTGCCCTTTTTCCACTTTGTAAAAATAATTAAAAAAAAAAAAAAAAAAGGCCAGGCGCGGTGGCTCAAGCCTGTAATCCCAGCACTTTGGGAGGCTGAGACGGGCGGATCACGAGGTCAGGAGATCGAGACCATCCTGGTTAACACGGTGAAACCCTGTCCCTACTAAAAAATACAAAAAACTAGCTGGGCGAGGTGGCGGCGCCTGTAGTCCCAGCTACTCGGGAGGCTGAGGCAAGAAAATGTCGTAAACCCGGGAGGCGGAGCTTGCAGTGAGCTGAGATCCGGCCACTGCACTCCAGCCTGGGCGACAGAGCAAGACTCCGTCTCAAAAAAAAAAAAAAAAAAAAAAACAAACAAAAAAAAACCAGGGTCTCCACCTGTCTAATTTGTAATTTTTTTTTTTTTTTTTTTTTTTTTGCTGAGATAGGGTCTCACTATGTTGCCCAATCTGGTCTCAAACTCTGGGATCAAGTGACTCTCCCAACTCATCCTCCCAAAGTGCCAAGATTACAGGCATGAGACATCGCACCTGGCCTCTTTCTCTTTCCTTCTTTTTTTTTTTTTTTTCTTCCTTCAGATGGAGTCTCGCTCTGTCGCCCAGGCTGGAGTGCAGTGGTACAGTCTTGGCTCATTGCAACCTCCACCTCCCAAGTTTAAGCAATTCTCCTGCCTCAGCCTTCTGAGTAGCTGGGATTACAGGCACCTGCCACCACCACGCCTGGCTAATTTTTTGTATTTTTAGTAGAGACGGGGTTTCACCATGTTGGCCAGGCTGGTCTCAAACTCCTGACCTCAGGTGATCTGTCCTCCTCAGCCTCCCAAAGTGCTGAGATTACAGGCGTGAGCCACAGAGCCTGGCCTAGACATTTCACGTAAATGGAATCACACACTAGGTGGCCCTTTTTTTTACTTTTTGGTGACAGAGTTTCCCTCTGTTACCCACACTGGAATGCAGTGATGTGATCTCGGCTCACTGAAACCTTCCGCCTCCCTGCAACCTACCCCTCCCAGGTTCAAGCAATTCTCCTCCCTCAGCCTCCCGAGTAGCTGGGATTACAGGTGTGATCCACCGCGCCCAGCCTACATAGCCTCTTAATCTGATTTCTTTCACTTAGCATTATTTCTGAGGCTTATCCGCATACTATGTGTCAGTGTTTCTTTCCTTTTATTTTTTGTTTGTTTGTTTGTTTGTTTTTTCAGACAGGGTCTTGCTCTGTCACCCCGGCTGGAGTGCAGTGGCATGATCACAGGTCACTGCAGCCTCAACCTCCTGAGCTCACGCAATCCACCTGCCTCAGCCTCTGGAGTAGCTGGGAATACAGGTGCACGCCACTACACCTGGCCAGTGTTTAAAATTTTTTGTACAGATTGGATCTTGCTATGTTGCCCAGGCTGGTCTCAAATTCCTGGCCTCTAACAATCTGCCTGCCTCGGTCTCCCACAGTGCTGGGATTACAGGCGTGAGCCACCATGCTGGCCCTCTTTTTACTTCTTTTTTTTTTTTTTGATGCAGAGTCTCGCTCTGTCACTCAGGTTGGAATGCAGTGGTGCAATCTTGGCTCACTGCAACCTCTGCCCCCGAGTTCAAGCGATTCCCCTGCTTCAGCCTCCCAACTAGCTGGGACTACAGGCACACGCCACCACGCCAGGCCAATTTTTTTTTTTTTTTTTTGTATTTTAATAGAGATGGGGTTTCACCATGTTGGCCAGGATGGTCTCTGTCTCCTGACCTCATGATCCGCCTGCCTCGGCCTCCCAAAGTGCTGGGATTACAGGCATGAGCCAGTGAGCCACCACGCCCAGCCTCTTTTTACTTCTTAATACATCTTGGCAATATTTCCATGTCGAGCTGGGAGCAGGGGCTCACACATGTAATCCTAGCACTTTGGGTCGCCAAGGCAGGCAGATCCCTTGCGCCCAAGAGTTAGAGACCAGCTGGGGCAACATGGCAAACTCTGTCTCTACAAACAATACAAAGATTAACCAGGCATGGTGGCAGGAGTCTGTAGTCCCAGCTACTCAGGAGGCCGAGGTGAGAAGGACACTTGAGCCCCAGATGTCTGGGAGCCCCAGATGTCACTGTAGAGGCTGCAGTGAGCCGAGATCACGTCACTGCACTCCGGACTGGGAGACAGAGCAAGACCCTTTCAGAAAAAAGAAAGAAAGAAAGAGAGAGAGAGAGAAGAAAGAAAGAAAGAAAGAAAGAGAGAGAGAGAGAGAAAGAAAGAAAGAAAGAAAGAAAGAAAGAAAGAAAGAAAGAAAGAAAGAAAGAAAGAAAGACAGACAGACAAGACATAAAAGAAAAAAGAAAGAAAAAGAAAGAGAAGAAAGAGGCCGGGCGCAGTGGCTCATGCCTGTAATCCCAGCACTTTGGGAAGCCAAGGCAGGTGGATCACGAGGTCAGGAGTTCAAGACCAACCTGGCCAACATGGTGAAACCCCATCTCTACTAAAAATACAAAAAAAAAAAAAAAGAAAGAAAAAAAATTAGACGGGCATGGTGGTGGGCACCTGTAATCCCAGTTACTTGGGAGGCTGAGGCAGAGAATTACTTGAACCCGGGAGGCAGAGTTTGCAGTGAGCAGAGATTGTGCCACTGCACTCCAGCCTTGGCGTCTCCAGACGAGACGCCCATCAAAAGAGTGAAACACCATCATGAGAAAGGAGAAAGAAAGAGAGGAGAAAGAGGAAGGAAGGAAGGAAGGAAGGAAGGAAGGGAGGGAGGGAGGGAGGGAGGGACGAAAGAAAGAGAAAGGGAGAAAGAGAAAGAAAGAAAGAAAGAAAGAAAAAGAAAGAAAGAAAGAAAGAAAGAAAGAAAGAAAGAAAGACAGACAGACAGACAGACAGACAGACAGACAGACTGGGGGGGTGCAGTGGCTCATGCCTATAATCCCAGCATTTTGAGACACCGTGGTGGGCTTTGAGGTCAGACTTCGACTGGATTAGGATTAGTCCTGCTGGGAGAAGGGAGGACTCTGGCACCCACTGGCAGCTCTGCCATCTGCACCCATTTATCTGGGGCCCCAACGCCTGCCCAGCCTCTCTCGCTCTGGTCCCATACCTGCGGGCAAAGCGTGCTCTTGCAGCTTTCTGCCCTGCCCCCTGAAACCTTAAGGGTGCCATTAGTTAAGTCAGACAAGAAGACTGACACTCAAAAATGAAGTTGGTTAAGTGCAAATGGTCAGATCCAGAAACCTGAACATCACTGATCTTCAGAAAACGCACATGTGCCAGGGCATTCATTGGCACTCAATAAATGCTGAATGAATGGATCAGTAAATGAATGAATGGCGAGCAAATCTGATATGACCGGAAGGAAGGTGTGGAAGTTGCTTGTGGAGAGATGAGCAGGACTCAGATTGAAAGGAGTCTTGAAAGCTAGGAGGGTGGACGTGACCTGGCGGCAGCAGGGAGCCATGGTGGGTTCTAGGCAGGGAGCCACACCATCTGATTTGTTTGAGGACCTAATTGCCAAGAGGGAGTTAATCAAATCTGTCACTAGGGGGCACTCAAGTCTTCCCATAGATTATTAGGTGGCCACTGGTCACAGGGAGCTTTTGAGCATTTGAACCAGTTCTATGGAGATGTAAGTGTGAAATCCACACGGAATCGCAAGCACTTCATAAAAGAAAAGGAATGTAAGATGCCTAAAATAGCAATGACAGGGGTGAAATGTTGATATTTTGGGTACACGGGACTACATAAATTACATTATTACAATTTCATCTGTTTCTTTTTACTTTTTAAAATGTGGGTTCTAGGCCTCTCAGTGGCTCACGCCTGTAATCTCAGCACTTTGGGAGGCCCAGGTGGGTGGATCATGAGGTTAGGAGTTCGAGACCAGCCTGGCCAACACGGTGAAACCCCGTCTTTACTAAAAATACAAAAAAAAAATTAGCTGGGCATGGTGGCAGGCACCTGAAATCCCAGGTACTTGGGGGGCTGAGGCAGGAAAATCACTTGAAACTGGGAGGCAGAAGTTACAGTGAGCCAAGATCGCACCACTGCACTCCAGCCTGGGCAACAGAATGAGACTCCATCTCAAAAAAATATATATAAATAAGTAAATAAATACAAAATAAAATGTGGGTTCTAAAAGAGTTAAGATTGTCCATGTTGGTTGCATTAGTTTTTATTTTATTTATTTTGTATCAGGCAAGATCCTGTTCTGTTGCCCAGGCTGGAATGTAGCGGTGTGATCACGGCTCACTACAGCCTTAACCTCCGAGGCTCAAGCAATCCTCCCACATCAGCCTCCCAAGTAGGTCAATTACAAATACATACCACCACACCTGGCTAACTTTTGTATGTTTTGTAGACACAAGGTTTCATCATGTTGTCCAAGCTGATCTCCAACTCCTGGGCTCAAGCGATCCTCCTGCCTCCCCCTCCCAAAGTGCTGGGATTACAGACATGAGCCTGACCTTGCATTTATATTTCTTTTTTTTTTTTTTTTTTTTTTTTTTTTTTTTTTTTTTTTTGGTATTTTTAGTAGAGACGGGGTTTCACCGTGTTTGCCAGGATGGTCTCGATCTCCTGACCTCATGATCTGCCCACCTCGGCCTCCCAAAGTGCTGGGATTACATGCGTGAGCCACCGTGCCCGGCCGAACATACTTTTTTATTCACAGGACTTTCTGGAAACTTATTAGACCATTTACTAAAATCTGAATTCATTCTTTTTCTTTTTTCTTTTTTTTTTTTTTTTTGAGACAAGTCTCACTCTGTCATCCAGACTGGAGCACAGTGGCGCGATCTTGGCTCACTGCAAGCTCCTCCTCCCGGGTTCACGACATTCTCCTGCCTCAGCCTCCCGCATAGCTGGGACTATAGGCGCCCGCCACCACGCCTGGCTAATTTGTTGTATTTTTAGTGGAGACGGGGTTTTACCATGTTGGCCAGGATGGTCTTGATTTCTTGACCTCGTGATCTGCCTGCCTCGGCCTCCCAAAGTGCTGGGATTACAGGTGTGAGCCACCGCGCCCCGCCTATATTTTTAATTTTAATAGATGTTGCCAGGTTGTAGATATTGACAAACTGATCCTAAAATTGATACAGAAAGGCAAAGACAGAGAATAACCTACAAAATATCAAAGAAGAACCAAGTCAGAGGACTGTTACTATCCAATATCAACACGTTCCGGAAATCTGCAATAACCAAGACAGTATTGGCAAAAAGAAGACACACAGATCAACAGAACAGAATACAGAGTCCAGGCCGGGCGCAGTGGCTCACGCCTGTAATCCCAGCACTTTGGGAGGCCGAGGCGGGAGGATCACGAGGTCAGGAGATCGAGACCACCCTGGCTAACACGGTGAAACCCCGTCTCTACTAAAAATACAAAAAATTAGCCGGGTGTGGTGGCGGGCGCCTGTAGTCCCAGCTACTCGAGAGGCTGAGGCAGGAGAATGGCGTGAACCCAGGAGGCGGAGCTTGCAGTGAGCCGAGATTACGCCACTGCACTCCAGCCTGGGCAACACAGCGAGACTCCGTCCCCCCTCCCCCCCCCCAAAAAAAAATACAGAGTCCAGAAATATCCACACAAATATAATCAATTGATCTTTGACAAAAGTGCACAGGCAATTCAGTGAGAAAGGACAATCTTTTTGCTATCTATACAATGAATGTGCTCCCTGCCCGATGCACATAGAGGCCAATACATGGCACCAGCTTTTGAGAAAATAAAAGCTTTATTTCAAGTCGACTGCAAGGAGACAGGCAGAAACACTCAAATCTGTCTCCAGGAGCTGCAGGCTGGGGCAGCTTTTATAAGCGTAGGGTAATGAGGCGTGTTCTGATTGGATCTTGCACCGAAGTGATGCTGGGAGGCATGATCTGATTGGATCTGGCCATGGGGTGATGCCAGGGCTCTCTCTGATCGGCTCCTAGGTCCCCTCATGCGGTGTCTGCTTCTTAATTCAGTCTCCACTCCTCCCTCCTCAGTGGGAGCACTTAGGTTCTGACTGTGGTTACACTCTTGGTTCACCTGGACGTGCTCAGGTTATGTGACCTTCTACCTGGGGGTCAGTGGCAACTGAAAAACCACTCATGACTTTGCTACATAAAAGCTGAACCACCAGGGCTGGGCGCGGTGGCGCACGCCTCTAATCCCAGCACCTTGGGAGGCTGAGGCGGGCGGATCACGAGGTCAGGAGATCGAGACTAGCCGAGACCATCCTGGCTAACACAGTGAAACCCCGTCTCTGCTAAAAATGCAAAAACAAAATTAGCCAGGCATGGTGGCAGGCACCTGTAGTCCCAGCTACTCAGGAGGCCGAGGCAGGAGAATGGCGTGAACCCGGGAGGTGGAGCTTGCAGTGAACCAAGATCGCGCCAGCGCCACTGCACTGAACGACAGAGCGCTCTGAGCGACAGAGCGAGACTCCAAAAAATAAAAATTAAAAAAAAAGTTGAACCATTGGAAGGCCGAGGCGGGTGGATTGGCTGAGGTCAGGAGTTCGAGACCAGCCTGGCCAACATAGTGAAACCTCGTCTCTTCTAAAAATACAAAAATTAGCCGGGTGTGGTGGTGCTCACCTGTAATCCCAGCTACTTGGAAGGCTAAGACAGGAGGATCGCTTGAACTCAGGAAGCAGAGGCTACTGTGAGCCGAGATTGTGTCATTGGACTCCAGCCTGGGTGACAGAGTGAGACTCTGTCTCCAAAAAAAATAAAATAAAAGGTGAACTACATTGGTCTGGTGTGGTTACATTTTCCACAGATGGTGCTAGAACAATCAGATGTCCATATGCAAAAAATAGGCACAGACTTTACACCTTTCATAAAAAATGAATGCAGCCAGGTGCAGTGGCTCACACCTGTAATCCCAGCACTTGCGGAGGCTGAAACAGGAGAATTGCTTGAGCCCAAGAGTTCGAGACCGGCCTCAAACACAGAACCCATTTCTACAAAAAATTTTAAAACTTTTTTTAAATCTAAAAACAAAACAAAACAAAAATGAACACAGGACAGGTACGGTGGCTCACACCTGTAATCCCAGCACTTTGGAAGACCAAGACGGGTAGATCACCTGAGGTCAGGGGTTCGAGACCAGCCTGGCCAAGATGGTGAAACCCTGTCTCTACTAAAAATACAAAAATTAGCCGGGAGTGGTGGTGGGCACCTATAATCTCAGCTACTTGGGAGGCTAAGGCAGAAGAATCACTTGAACCTGGGAGACCGAGGTTGCAGTGAGCCGAGATCACGCCACTGCACCCCAGCCTGGGCAACAGAGTGAGAGTCAGAAAAAAAACAAAACAAAAAACAAACAGAAAAATGAACACAAAAGGGAGCATAGTGAGGTACCTAGAATTGGAAAATTCACAGAGACAGAAAGTAGAATGGAGGTTACCAGGGGCTGGGAGAAGAGGGATGAGGTGTTATTATCATCATCATTATTATTATTATTATTATTTTGAGACAGTGTCTCACTCTGTCACCAGGCTGGAGTGCAGTGGTACAATCTCAGCTCACTACAACCTCTGCCTCCCAGGTTCAAGAGATTCTCCTGCCTCAGCCTCCTGAGCATCTGGGACTACAGGCATGCACCACCATGCCCAGCTAATTTTTTTGTATTTTTAGTAGAGACAGGGTTTCACCATGTTGGCCAGGATGGTCTCGATCTGACCTTGTGATCCACCCGCCTCGGCCTCCCAAAGTGTTGGAATTACAGGTATGAACCACCGCGCCCAGCCAGTGCTATTATTTAATAGGTACAGATTTCCTGATGGAAAAAGTTCTGGAGATGGATGGTGAAGATGTCACAGGAAAGGGCTCCCAGTTCAGACTCCAAGAGAGGGTTCTTAGATCTCACACAAGAAAGAATTCAGGGCAAGTCCATAAAGTGAAAGCAAGTTTATTAGGAAAGTAAAGGAATAAAAGAATGGCTATTCCATACACAGAGCAGCCCTGAGGGCTGCTGGTTGCCCATTTTTATGGTGATTATTATTATTATTATTATTTTTTTTTTTGAGATGGAGTCTCGCTGTGTCGCCCAGGCTGGGCTGCAGTGGCGTGATCTCGACTCACTGCAAGCTCTGCCTCCAGGGTTCACGCCATTCTCCTGCCTCAGCCTCCCGAGTAGCTGGGACTACAGGCGCCCACCACCATGCCTGGCTAATTTTTTTTGTATTTTTTAGTACAGACGGAGTTTCACCGTGTTAGCCAGGGTGGTCTCGATTTCCTGACCTCGTGATCCTCCTGCCTCGGCCTCCCAAAGTCCTGAGATTACAGGTGTGAGCCACTGCGTCCAGCTGGGTCTTGCTCTTTTGCCCAGGCTAGAGTACAATGGCATGATCACAACTCACTGAAGTCTAGACCTCTAGGGCTCAAGCCATCCTCCCACCTCAGCCTCCTGAGTAGCTAACACCAAAGGTGCATGCCACCACACCTGGCTAATTCAGTTTATCTTTTGTAGAGATAAGGCCTCACTATGTTGCCTAGGCTGGTCTCGAACTCCTGGGCTCAAGTAATCCTCCCACCTCAGCCTCCTGGGTACCTGGTACACAACCACAGATGCATGCCAATGCGTCTGGGCACAGGATTCGCTTGCTTTCCAGCAAATTGCAACAGGAGGTCACAGAGTGACAGAACTGAGATCTGATCCAAGCGTCTGTGGAGGGTGCAGCTGTCAGACCCTGTGGTGAGGTCAAATGCGCAGGTGGGTGGCTAACTTGGGTTCTATCCCTTAGCCCTAGTGACACGTGCGGAGGAAACCCCCTTCCCTTGCTGCTTGACCAGCTGTCTGGGGACACAGGAGCCAGGTAGCGCAGGGGAACAGACCCTAGGGAAAACAAGGGAAAAGGCTGGACTAGTGGCACACACCTGTAAGTCCCAGCCACTCGGAAGGCTGAGGTGGGACGATCGCTTGAGCTGCACCACTGCACTCCAGCCTGGGCACAGAGTGAGGCCCTGATCCAAATAATAATACATAAAAATACAGAAAGAGAAAGAAATGACAGTATGTGGAAGAGCCTACAGAGAAGAGAAACAATGAAGTGCTTCCTAGTTTGGGGGTCTTTGGGAGATGGGGCGCCACAGTAGGGGACTGGTCTTTCTGTGAGGTTCACTTGAGGCCAGAAGTTTCTCTATTTTCTGATGTTTTGGCATCTCGGGTCTTGCTAATGCCGGACAGACAGCTTCTCCCAGGGTTTGCCGATTTCTTCAGGGTTAGCTAATTTGTTCGAGAGTTTGCAAACAACTGGCTTGTCCGAGAGCACACACAGTTCCTCACACCCCACAACCACCTTTTTTGCAGAGCTGTGACAACTCAAGCCTGTTGCCCTGACCTGATTGCTTTAGGGCCAGGTGCCAGGCAATTAGGGACAGCACGTATGCACCAGAGCCTGGAGAAATTATTCAAATTAGTCTGTGGCAACTTTCATCGGCCTCACTGTGCCTTTCTCATGGAAACTATAATAAAGGATCTTACCCACATTTTTTTTTTTTTTTTTTTTTTTTTTTTTTTTTTTGATACGGAGTCTCGCTCTGTCGCCCAGGCTGGAGTGCAGTGGTCAGATCTCAGCTCACTGCATCTCAGCTCACTGCAAGCTCCACCTCCTGGGTTTACACCATTCTCCTGCCTCAGCCTCCCAAGTAGCTGGGACTACAGGCGCCCGCCACCTCGCCCGGCTAGTTTTTTGTATTTTTTAGTAGAGACGGGGTTTCACCATGTTAGCCAGGATGGTCTTGATCTCCTGACCTCGTGATCCGCCCGTCTCAGCCTCCCAAAGTGCTGGCATTACAGGCTTGAGGCACCACGCCTAGCCTTTACCCACATTTTCTCCTGCTCTCTCTGCCTCCTCTTTTTTTTTCTTTCTTTCTTTTTTTTTTTTTTGAGACAGAATCTCTTTCTGTTGCCCAGGCTGGAAGGCAGTGGTGCAATGTCGGCTCACTGCCACCTCCGCCACCTCCGCCTCCTCCACCTCATTGTACCACTGCACACCAGCTTGGGCAACAGAGCAAGACCCTGTTCTCAAAAAAAAAAAAAGAGAGAGAGAGAGACCGAGGGGCGGTGGTTCACGCCTGTAATCCCAGCACTTTGGGAGGCTGAGGCGGGCAGATCACCTGAGGTCAGGAGTTCGAGACTAGCCTGGCCAACATAGTGAAACCCCATTTGTACTAAAAATACAAAAATTAGCCGGGCATGGTGGCAGCTGCCTGTAACCCCAGCTACTCGGGAGGCTGAGGCAGGAGAATTGCTTGAACCCAGGAGGCGGAGGTTGTAGTGAGCTAAGATTGTGCCACTGCACTCCAGCTGAGATTCTGTTAAAAAAAAAAAAAAAAAAAAAATGCCGCTGGCCGAGGTGGCTCATGTCTGTAATCACGTCACTTTGAGAAGCTGAGGAGGGAGGATCGCTTGAGGCCAGGAGTTTGAGACCAGCCTGGGTGGCATAGCAAGACCCCATCTCTAAACATAAGATTTTTTTCAACCAGTTGTGGTGGCTCATTTCTGTAATCCCAGCACTTTGGGAGGCTGAGGTGGGTGGATCACCTGACGTCAGGAATTCAAGACCAGCCTGGCCAACATGGTGAAACCCCATCTCTACTAAAAATACAAAAACTTAGCCGGGCGCGGTGGCAGGTGCCTGTAATTCTAGCTACTCAGGAGGCTGAGGCAGGAGAATTGCTTGAACCCAGGAGGTGGAGGTTGCAGTGAGCGGAGGTTGCACCATTGCACTCCAGCCTGGGCAGCAAGAGCGAAACTCCATCTCAAAAAAAAAAAAAAAAAAAAGACTTTTTTCTAAGAGACAGTGTCACCTAGGCTAGAGTGTCACCCAGGCTGTGTCACCCAGGCTGGAGTGCAGTGGCATGATTTCAGCTCACTACAACCTCGACCTCCTGGGCTCAATCAATCCTCCCACCTCAGCCTCCTGAGTAGGTGGGACCAAAGGCATGCACCACCATACCCAGCTAACTTTTGTATTTTTTGCAGACACCAGGTTTTGCCATTTTGCCCAGACTGGTCTCAAACTCCTGAGCTCAAGACATCCTCCTGCCTTGGCCTCCCAAAGTGCCGGGACTACAGGCATGAGCCACTGCACCCGGCTGGCAAAATAAACTTCCTAAATCGGTTGAGACCTGATTCAGATACTCTGAGTTTACACAGCTCAATTCATATCTGTTGATGCATCAAATGAATGGATTTTCTTTTTCTTTTCTTTTTCCTTTTTTTTTTTTTTTTTTTGAGATGGAGTCTCGCTCTGTTGCCCAGGCTGGAGTGCAATGGTGCGATCTCAGCTCACTGCAACCTCTGCCTCCCAGGTTCAAGCAATTCTCCTGCCTCAGCCTCCTGAGTAGCTCGGATTACCGGTGTGCACCACCACGCCCAGCTGTTTGTATTTTTAGTAGAGACAGGTTTTCATCATGTTGGCCAGGCTGGTCTTAAACTCCTGACCCCAGGTGATCTGCCCGCTTCAGCCTCCCAAAGTGCTGGGATTATAGGCGTGAGCCACTGCGCCCGGCCTAAATGAATGGATTTTCTGCTTCTGTTCAGGGGCTTGGGTAAAGCTGTCATGAGGATAAAAGGATCAGAGAGATGAAGGGGCTATAGAAGTGAGAGGAGTGCCAGACACGGTGGTTCAAGCCTGTAATCCCAGCCCTTTGGGAGGCTGAAGCAGTCGGATCACTTGAGGCCAGGAGTTCAAAACTAGCCTGACCAACATGGAGAAACTCCATCTCTACAAAAATACAAAAATTAGCCGGGCGTGGTGGCAGGTGCCTGTAATCCCAGCTACTCGGGAGTCTGAGACACGAGAATTGCTTGAACCTGGGAGGTAGAGGTTGCAGTGAGCCGAGATCAGGCCGTTGCACTCCAGCCTGCGTGACAGAGCGAGATTCTGTTTCAAAAAAAAAGAAAAGAAAAAGGAAATGAGAGTAGTTACAGGTCACAGGGAGGGGGATTCTGGGCGTGGGCTACGCCATATTACACGGAGGTCTCGGGAGGTTGGAAGCTCCAGGAATTGCCCTCAAGTCACAGGTTCCTGCTTTGTGGGTCCTGAGGCTTCCCTCTGCGCAGGAAAATTCTGGATTTCTTTCTGCTGCTGTCTGGGAGCATTGGCCACTGCCCAGGCTGCCTCAGTTTCCCCCTGGAAGACCAAAAAACACAAGGGTGGGGGAAGCCACAGAGCACGGGGTTTGGGGCACCTTTCTCAGGCAGGTCATGGGCCTCTTGTGACTGGATGAGGCTATTTTGCCTGCCCTGAGTTCACGCTGGGAGAAAATCGTCCCTTTCCCGGAGTATTTACCCACCGAAGAGGAGCAGGGCCGCGAACACCGTCCAGAGTGAGATGTCCAGGTATGAATTATGTCTCTGACCACATGGCACTAGACAGTTTAGATTCCCCCTAAGCCTCAGTTTTCTCATCTGTGACATGAGAGAAATAATATTAGGTTGGTGCAAAAATAATTGCATTTTTTGCCATTACCATTTTTTTTTGTTTGTTTTTTCTCTGGCTCTGTCTCCCAGGCTGGAGTGCAGTGGTGTGATCTGGGCTCACTGCAAACTCCACCTCCCAGGTTCACGCCATTCTCCTGCCTCAGCCTCCCCAGTAGCTGGGACTACAGGCGCCTGCCACCACGCCCGGCTAATTTTTTGTATTTTTAGTAGAAACGGGGTTTCACCGTGTTAGCCAGGATGGTCTCAATCTCCTGACCTCGTGATCCGCCCTCCTCAGCCTTCCAAAGTGCTGGAATTACAGGCATGAGCCGCCGCGCCCAGCCTTTTTTTTTTTTTAAAGACAGAGTTTCTCTCTGTTGCCAGGCTGGAGTGGCACAATCTTGGCTCACTGCAACTTCCGCTTCCCGGGTTCAAAGAATTCTCCTGCCTCAGCCTCCCGAGTAGCTGGGATTACAGGCGCCCGCCACCACACCTGGCTAATTTTGTATTTTTAGTAGAGACAGGGTTTCACCATGTTGGTCAGGCTGGTCTGGAACTCCTGACCTTGTGATCCACCCACCTCAGCCTCCCAAAATGCTGGGATTACAGGCGTAAGCCACCGTGCCCAGCTTTGCTATTACTTTTAATTGCAAAAACCACAATAACTTTTGCACCAATGCAATATTTACTTCTGGAGAGGATGGTGTAGGTTAAATGAGATATTGATGGATAACCCTTAGCAGAGGGGCTGGCACGATCCATTGTGGACCCTATAAACAGCCTAGAAAATAAGAAGAGAAGCTGGGTGCAATGGTTCACTCGTATAATCCCAGCAATTTGGGAGGCTGAGATGGGAGGATCAGGGCCAGGAGTTTGAGACCAGCCCGGGCA
Source organism: Macaca thibetana thibetana (assembly GCF_024542745.1). Taxonomy (NCBI): domain Eukaryota; kingdom Metazoa; phylum Chordata; class Mammalia; order Primates; family Cercopithecidae; genus Macaca; species Macaca thibetana. The sequence goes on along the minus strand of NC_065596.1, from coordinate 15,993,435 downwards.
ACATAGTGAGACCCCGTCTCTAAAAATAATCTTTTTTGTTTGTTTGTTTGTTTGAGATGGAGTCTCGCTCTGTTGCCCAGACTGGAGTGAAGTGGCGTAATCTCGGCTCACTGCAACCTCCGCTCCAGGGTTCACGCCATTCTCCTGCCTCAGCCTCCCGAGTAGCTGGGACTACAGGTGCCTGCCACCACGCCTGGCTAATTTTTTGTATTTTTAGTAGAGATGGGGTTTCACCGTGTTAGCCAGGATGGTCTCGATCTCCTGACCTTGTGATCCGCCTGCCTTGGCCTCCCAAAGTGCTGGGATTACAGGTGTAAGCCACTGCACCTGGCCTCTCTAAAACTAATCTTTAAAAATTAGCCAGGTGTGGAGGCATGCACCTATAGTCCCAGTTACTCGGGAGGCTGAGGTGGGAGGATGGCTTGAGCTCAGAAATTCAAAGCTGTATTTGAATGTATGAGCCATGATTGGGCCACTGCACTGCAGCCTGGGCAACAGAGTCTTAATAATAAAAATACAGAAAAAAAAAAGAAGGCCAGGTGAGGTGGCTCACGCCTGTAATCCCAGCACTTTGGGAGGCCGAGGTGGGTGGATCACGAGGTCAGGAGATCGAGACCATCCTGGTTAACACGGTGAAACCCCGTCTCTACTAAAAATGCAAAAAATTAGCCAGGCATGATGGTGGGCACCTGTAGTCCCAGCTACTTGGGAAGCTGAGGCAGGAGAATGGTGTGAACCCTGGAGGTGGAGCTTACAGTGAGCCGAGATCGCGCCACTGCACTTCAGCCTGACAGAGCGAGACTCCGTCTCAAAAAAAAAAAGAAAGAAAGAAAGAAAGAAAAAGAAATGACAGCGTGTGGAGGAGCTCATACAAGAGAGAAACAATGAAGTGCTTCCTAGTTTGGGGGTCTTTGGAAGACGGGACCCCATGGGAGGGGACTGGTCTTTGGGTTGTTGAGGTAATTTAATTCATCGTTCTTTTGTGAGCTAATTGTGTGTGGAACTTAATGTATGTTTGGTCATCATCCTTTGGGGAATCTGCTGCTATCAAGAAAAAAATAGTCAGGCGGGGTGTGGTGGCTCACTCCTGTCATCCCAGCGCTTTGGGAGGCCGAGGCGGGCGGATCACTTGAGATCAGGAGTTCAAGACCAGCCTGACCAACATGGTGAAACCCCGTCTCTACTAAAAATACAAAAATTAGGCGCGGTGATGGGCACCTGTAATCTCAGCTACTCAGGAGGCTGAGGCAGGAGAATCGCTTGAACCTTGGAGGCGGAGGTTGCAGTGAGCTGAAATCATGCCACTGCACTCCAGCCTGGGTGACAGAGCAAGACTCTGTCTCAAAAAAAAAAAAAAAAAAAAAAAGGCCAGGTGCAGTGGCACATGCATGTAATCCCAACACTTTGGGAGGCTGAGGCAGGTGGATCACCTGAAGTCAGGAGTTTGCGACCAGCCTGACCAACATGGTGAAACCCTGTCTCTACTAAACACACAAAAAAATAGCCAGACGTGGTGGTGCGTGCCTGTAATTCGAGCTACTTGGGAGGCTGAGGCAGGAGAATTGCTTGTACCTGGGATGCAGAGGTTGCAGTTAGCCGACCTCACACCATTGCCTTTCAGCCTGGGCAACAAGAGCGAAACTCCGCTTCAAGAAAAACAAACAAACGAACAAAAAAATATACACAAAATGTTAGCCTAAGTAATGTTCTCAACAGTAGGTACATAGGCAAGGTATTTATTTCAATGAACAAACACAAAATTACCGACATGGAAAAGCTAATCTGATATAGTTGAAATGTAAATACGGTAGATTAGCATGTGGTCTCAAATTCTGAAAAATATGGGATCTGAAAGAAAAAAATTAATCTTGAATTTTGGTATAACTTACATCTTGTAAATCCTATTTTTTAAATCACGTTACTTTAGAACAAAGAAAATGTCCTGTTTTTAAACAAAAAGGAAGTGTTGAAAGGAAATGTATGAAAATTGGCTAGCTCTTTAGAATCGTTCTGACAGTTTTGGAACACAGAAAAATTCTGATACATTTATTTATCTTATTTTTTATTATTATTATTTTTGAGATGGAGTCTTGCTCTGTCGCCCAGGCTGGAGTGCAGTGGTGTGATCTCTGCTCACGTAGTTGCACTACAACTGTATATAGATTCTTGGCTACTAAGCCGGTAGCTGGGACGATATAAATTTAATACAGCTGCTATCTGAATAACAAGCATGGAAAAGTGAATATGTGTGTGTGAAGATATGACTTTATGAACATACAACCTATGACATTTTCTGTAACCCTAATCAATTTCTTCTAGTTCAGTGAGTTGACCCCCTTCATGGTCTGTGTTAGGGGCATGTGAAAGAGGTGATTGATTGATTGATTGATTGATTGATTGATTTAGAGATGGAGTCTCTCTCTGTCACCCAGGCTGGAGTGCAATGGCGTGATCTTGGCTCGCTGAAACCTCCGCCTCCTGGCTTCAAGCAATTCTGCTGCCTCAGCATCCCGTATAGCTGGAACTACAGGCACCTGCCACCACGCCCGGCTAATTTTTGTATTTATAGTAGAGACGGGATTTCACCATGTTGGCCAGGCTGGTCTCAAACTCCTGACCTCAAGTGATCCACCTACCTCAGCCTCCCAAAGTGGTGGGATTGCAGGCATGAGCCACCACACCCGACCAAAGAGGTGTATTATTATTTTGCAATTTCCTTTTAACCAGCCAGTTTTGTTATCTATTTCCGATTATGTTGTTGATACAGGCCATTTTCTGTTATCAGATCAAAAGCAGCAAAGCCAGGCATAGCAGTGCACACCTATAGTCCCAGCTACTCAGGAGCCTGATGGGAGAATTGCTTGAGCCCAGGTTGAGGCCACAGTGAGCTGAGATGGCACCACCATACTCCAGCCTGGGTGACAGAGTGAGACCCTGTCTCAGTTAAAAAAAAAAAGAAAGGATAAGAAAAGAAACAGGCCGGGCGCGGTGGCTCACGCCTGGAATCCCAGAACTTTAGGAGGCTGAGGCAGGTGGATCACTTGAAATCAGGAGTTTGAGAGCAGCCTGGCCAACATGGTGAAATCCTGTCTCTACTATAAATACAAAAATTAGCCGGGCGTGGTGGCAGGTGCCTGTAGTTCCAGCTATACGGGATGCTGAGGCAGGAGAATTGCTTGAACTCGTGAGGCGGAGGTTGCAGCGAGCCGAGATCACACCACTGCAGTCCTGCCTGGGCGACACAGCGAGACTCCGACTCAAAAAAACAAAAACAAAACAAAACCTGCACATGGATATTTACAGCAGTGTTATTCATAATTGCATAAAACTTGGAAGCAACCAAGATGTCCTTTGGGAGATTAATTAATAAATAAACAGTGGTACTTTCAGACGATGGGAACTCATTAATTAAAATAAATGAGCTCTTGATGGGCATGGTGGCACAAGCCTGTGGTCCCAGATACTCAGGAGACTGAAGTGGAAGGATTGCTTGAGCCCAGGAGTTCCAGGCCAGACTGGGGGACAGAGAAAGATCGTGTCTATAAATAAATTAATTTAAATTACACTATATTTTTTCTTCTCTTTTCTTTTGACAGAGCATCTCGCTCTTGTCACCCAGGCTGGAGTACAGTGGTGCCATCTTAGCTCACTGCAGCCTCTGCCTCCCAGGTCCACCCTGAGCAACATAGCAAGGCCCCATCTCTACAAAAAAAAAAAAAAAAAAAAAAATACAAAAATACAAAAATTAGCCAGGTGTGGTGGTGTGCATCTGTAGTCCCAGCTACTCGGGAGGCTGAAGCAGAAGGATGGCTTGAGCCTGGGATGGCTTGAGCCTGGGAGGTGAGTTGGCACTGAGCTGTGATTGCATCACTGCTCTCCAGCCTCAGGGACAGAGCCAGACCTTGTCAAAAAAAAAAAAAAAAAAAAAAAAAAAAGCCCATAGAAAAACAAATACCGTTTTCCTATGCTTGAGTGAAAGAATCCAGTCTCACAAGGCTACCCAGTATGTGACTGATTCCATTTATATGACAGTCCCAGAAAGGCTAAACTGTGGTGACAGAGAGCAGATCAGTGGTTGCCAAGGAGAAGGAAGGAAGGACGTGACTCCTAACGGGCAGCATACGGGAATTTTAGGGGGTGATGAAGCTGTTCTTTTTCTTTCTTTTTTTTTTTTTTTTTTTTTTTTTTTTTTATTTGAGACAGAATCTCTGTCGCCCAGGCTGGAGTGCAGTGGATCTCGGCTCACTGCAACCTCCACCCCCTGGGTTCAAGCAATCCTCCTGCCTCAGCCCCCCAAGGAGCTGGAACCACAGGTGTGTGCCACCATGCCCGGCTAATTTTTGTATTTTTTTTTTTTTAATTTTTGAGATGGAGTCTTGCTCTGTTGCCCAGGCTGGAGTGCAGTGGCACGATCTTGGCTCACTGCAACCTCCACCTTCCGGTTTCAAGTGATTCTCCTGCCTCAGCCTCCCGTGTAGCTGGGACTGCAGGCACCCACCACCACGCCTGGCTAATTTTTTGTATTTCTGGTAGAGACGGGGTTTCACCGTGTTAGCCAGGATGGTCTCAATCTCCTGACCTCGTGATCCGCCTGACTTGGCCTCCCAAAGTGCTGGGATTACAGGCGTGAGTCACTGTGCCCGGCCTAATTTTTGTATTTTTAATAGAGACGGGGTTTCACCACATTGGCCAGGCTGATCTCAAACCCCTGACCTCAGGTGATCCACCTGCATCAGCCTCACAAAGTCCTGGGATTACAGGCATGGGCCACCCCATCCAGCCTCCTTCCTTCCTTCCTCCCTCCCTCCCTCCCTTCCTTCCTTCCTTCCTTCCTCTTTCTTTTTTTTTTTTAGACAGAGTCTTGCTCTGTCACTCAGGTTGGAGTGCAGTAGTGTGATCTCAGCTCACTGCAACCTCTGCCTCCCAAGTTCCTGTGATTCTCCTGCCTCAGCCTCCCAAGTAGCTGGTACTACAGGCATGCGCCACCACACCTAGGTAATTTTTGTATTTTTGGTAGAGATGGAGTTTCACCACGTTGGCCGGGCTGCTCTTGAACTCCTGACCTTACATGATCCGCCAGACTTGGCTTCTCAAAGTGCTGGCATTACAGCCGTGAGCCACAGCACCCAGTCCGATTTTTAAATGTTTTGTAGAGATAGGGTCTTGCTACATTGCCCAGGCTGGACTCCAACTCCTGGGTTCAAGCAATCCTGCCTTGGCCTCCCAAAGTGCTGGGATTACAGGTATGAGCTGCTGCATCCAGCCAAAAAAAAAATGATTTAATGCAGAAAAAGAAAATCCCGTTACCTGACCCCTGGCTGTCCTCAGCTGGCCCATAAGCCCCTGACGACCTTTGTGCTCTGAATCAAGGGTTGGCATGTCTAGACCTGCTGCAAGCTACAGATACTCAGAACCAAGCTCGAGGTCGCAGATCCTACATATGATTTCCAGAATCCACATCCCACCTGCACTCTTTCTTGTAGACCGCACCTTGTTCATGAGGCCCAAGGACAAATGGCGGCTACCTTCCAGCCCTGGGCAGTGGCTCAGCCTGTAATCCCAGCCCTTCGGGAGGATGAGGCAAGAGGATCACCTGAGGTCAGGAGTTCAAGACCAGCCTGGCCAACATGGTGAAACCCCATCTCTACTAAAAATTCAAAAATTAGCTAGGTGTGGTGACCCCTGCCTATAATTCCAGCTACTTAGGAGGCTGAGCCAAAAGAATCACTTGAACCTGGGAGGCGGAGGTTGCAGTGAGCTGAGCTCACGCCATGGTACTCTAGCCTTGGCTACAAAGTGAGACTCTGGCAAAAAAAAAAAAAAAAAAAAAAAAAAAGAAGAAAAAAAAGAAAGAAAAGAAAGAAAAAAATAAGAAAAGTAAAAGCTACCTTCCACCAGCCACAATGGCTCATGCCTGTATCCCAACACTTTGGGAGGGCTCACAACTATAATCTCAACACTTTGGGAGCCCAGAAGTTCAAGACCAGCCTGCAGCCTGGGCAACATAGCAGGAACCTCTCTCTAAAAAGGAAGAAAAGAAAAATTAGCCAGGTATGGTGGTGCACATCTATAGTCCCAGCTACTCAGAAGGCTGAGGTGGGAGGTTGGCTTGAACCTGGGAAGTTGAGGCTGCAGTGAGCTATGATCATGCCACTACACTCCAGCCTGGGCAACAGAGTTGGACCCTGTCTCAAAAGAAAAATAAAAAGTCTATCTTTTATATGGTCTTTCTGGCTACCTCAGTCACACTGATCCCTTGGCTATACTGATCATTCAGTCACATCCCACTCTGGCCCCTGGACTTCCCTGGCCACTGACCTATAGTGACCTGCTCTCTTTGGCCACTGCAGGGAGACACATTTGAAACCTACAAGTACCCAGGAAAAAAAAAAAAGAAAGGCCATTAGTTCTTTAATCTGTATCTGTTTATAAGCAGAATTGTATCCATAAGCAGCCCAGAGTGCTATTATGTTTCAAATTTATATAAACAGTATCACACTAAACTAACATTGCACAACTTTAATTTCTTTTTGAAACAGCACCACGTTGGGATGGGCGCAGTGGCTCATGCCTGTAATCCCAGCACTTTGGGAAGCCAGGGCGGACGGATCACGAGGTCAGGAGATCGAGACCATCCTGGCTAACACAGTGAAACCCCATCTCTACTAAAAATATTTTAAAAATTAGCCGGGCATGGTGGGGGGTGCCTGTAGTCTCAGCTACTTGGGAGACTGAGGCAGGAGAATGGCGTGAGCTGGGAGGTGGAGCTTGCAGTGAGCCGAGATTGCACCACTGCACTCCAGCCTGGGTGACAGAGCAAGACTCCGTCTCAAAAAAAAAAAAAAAACAGTACCACGTTAAGATACATTTATGTTGACATAGAGTAGAGCTGGAGAGAGTGAGAGTGAGAGCAAGGGCAAGAAAGAGAAAGTTAGGAGACACAGAGACAGAGAGAGTTACTTATTCCTTTTCACTCCTGTATAATATTCCATTACCTTACCATTACATTTCATTCTCCTTTCATTTCTCTGCTCCCTCATTGATGGACATTCTGATAGTTTCTTTCTTTTCTTTTCTTTCTTTTTCTTTTTTTTTCTTTTTTCTTTTTTTTTTTTTCTTTTTGAGGAGGAGTTTCGCTCTTGCTGCCCAGGTTGGAGTGCAATGGTACAATCTTGGCTCACTGCAACCTCTACCTCCTGGGTTCAAGCGATTCTCTTTTTTTTTTTTTTTTTTTTTTTTTTTTTTTTTTTTTTGAGACGGAGTCTCGCTCTGTCGCCCAGGCTGGCGTGCAGTGGCCGGATCTCGGCTCACTGCAAGCTCCGCCTCCTGGGTTTATGCCATTCTCCTGCTTCAGCCTCCCGAGTAACTGGGACTACAGGCGCCCGCCACCTCGCCCGGCTAGTTTTTTGTATTTTTAAGTAGAGATGGGGTTTCACTGTGTTAGCCAGGATGGTCTCGATCTCCTGACCTTGTGATCTGCCCGTCTTGGCCTCCCAAAGTGCTGGGATTACAGGCTTGAGCCACTGCGCCCGGCCTCAAGCAGTTCTCTTGCCTCAGTCTACCAAGTAGCTGGTATTACACGCATGCACCACCACGCCCGGCTAATTTTGTATTTTTAGTAGAGATGGGGTTTCTCCATGTTGGTCAGGCTGGTCTCAAACTCCTGGCTTCAGGTGATCTGCCCGTCTTGGCTTCCCAAAGTGCTGGGGATTACAGGTGTGAGCCACTGCGCCCAGCCTCTTTTTTTTTTTTTTTTTTTTTTTTTTTCCGTTAGAGATGGGGTCTTATCCTGTCACCTAGGCTGGAGTGCAGTGGTGTAAACATGGCTGACTGCAGCCTCAACTTCCTGGGCTCAGGTGATCTTCCCACCTCAGGCCCTTGAGTAACTGGAACCACAGGTTTGCACTACCACGGCCAGCTAATTTTTAGTTTTTTCAGAGATGGGGTCTTGCTATGTTGTCCAGGCTGGTATTGAACTCCTGGACTCAAGCAATCCTCCTGTCTCAGCCTCCCAAAGTGCTGGGATGACAGGAGTGAACCACCGAGCCCAGTCTAGTAGTTAAGTTTTGAGGGAGTCAAAAGTTATACGTGGGGGACTGGGCATGGTGGCTCATGCCTGTCATCACAGCACTTTGGGAGGCTGAGGCAGGCAGATCACTTGAGGTCAGGAGTTAGAAAACAGCCTGGCCAACATGACTGTCTCTACTAAAAATACAAAAATTAGCCAGGTGTGGTGGCACGCATCTGTGGTCCAGCTATTCTGGAGGCTGAGGCATGAGAATCCCTTGAACTCAGGAGGCAGAGATTGCAGTGAGCCAGGATTGTGCCATTGCACTCTAGCCTGGATGACAGAGTGAGACTCTGTCTCAAAAAAAAAAAAAAAAAAAAAAAAAAAGGTCATATGTGGGTCCAGGTGGGGTGACTCATGACTGTCATCCCAGCACTGTGGGAGGCCAAGGTGGGAGGATCACTTGAGTCCAGCCGTTCAAGACCAGCCTGGAAAACATACCAAGACCCCTGTCTCTACAAAAAAAATTAGCTGGACATGGTGGCAGGTGCCTGTAGTCCCATCAACTCAAGAGACTGAGGCAAGAAGATCACTTGAGTCCAGGAGGTCAAGGCTGCAGTGAGATATGACTGCACCACTGCACTCGAGAGAGAGAGAGAGAGAGAGAGAGAGAGAGAGAGAGAGAGAGAGAGAGAGAGAGAGAGAGAGAGAGAGAGAGAGAGAGAGAGAGAGGAGGAGGAAGGGAAAAAGGAAGGGAAGGAAGGAAAAAAAAAAGATAAATGAAAAGGAGGCCGGGCACAGTGGCTCATGCCTGTAATCCTTGGCTCAAGCCAAGGCGGGTGGATCCCCTGAGGTCAGGAGTTCGCAACCAGCCTGGCCAACATGGTGAAACCCTGTCTCTACTAAAAATACAAAAACTAGCTGCTCTTGGTGGCAGGTGCCTGTAATCCCAGCTACTTGGGAGGCTGAGGCAGGAGCATCAATTGAACCCAGGAGTCAGAGGTTGCAGTGAGCTGAGATTGTGCCACTGCACTCCAACCTGGGCAACAAGAGCAAAACTCTGTCAGAAAACAAACAAAAAGAAAAAAGAGAAAGGGAGGGAAGGAAGGAAGGAAGGAAGGAAGGAAGGAGGGAAGGAAGGAGGGAAGGAGGGAAGGAGGGAGGGAGGGAGGGAAGGAAGGGGAAAAGAGAAAGAAAGGGAGGGTAGGGAGGGAAGGAAGGAAAGAAAGCAAATGAAAAGGACAAAAACTCCAAAGGACAAATGAGCCTTTCACAAAAGATGATCTCCAAATGGCTGATAAATGAAAGAGGGCTGACCTCATGAGTCATCAGAGAAATGCATATGAAACCGAAAATGCTGGCCAGGCGTGGTGGCTCACGCCTGTAATCCCAGCACTTTGGGAGGCCGAGGTGGATGGATCACGAGGTCAGGAGTTCAAGACCAGCCTGGCCAAGATGGTGAAACCCTATCTCCACTAAAAATACAAAAATTAGCTGGGCATGGTGATGGGCGCTTGTGATCCCAGCTACTGGGGAGGCTGAGGCAGAGAGTTGCTTGAACCCAGGAGGCGGAGGTTGCAGTGAGCCAAGATCGTACCACTGCACTCCAGCCTGGGCAACAGAGCGAGACTCCATCTCAAAAAAAAAAAAAAAAAAAAAAGGAAACCCAAAATGCCATAGCACTCTTCGTCTATCCAAATAGCTCATGTGAGAAGTTAATACCGAGTTATACTCCCACGCTCCTGGAGAGAGTGTGAAATGGTACAACCGCTTTGGAAAACTGGCAATATCCAGGAAGCTGAACAAACACCCACACAATATGAATCAGCATTTCTACTCCTAGGTATAAACTTAAAGAATATATATTGTCATATTCATCCAGAAACCGGCCAGAATGTTCGCAGCACCTCTGCTTACCACAGTCAGAAATTGGAAACAACGCAGATGCCTAAAAAATGTTTAGGTAAATAAACTGGTAAGTCACAAAAGGGAAGACAACTGATTCTTCGGGTGGTGATCTTAATCGCTTCTTAGGGGACATTTGGCAACGTCTAACGATGTTTTGAGTTGTCAGAACCCGAGGGCGGAGTATTACTGTCATGCTGTGAGTACAGGCTTGGGATGCCGCTAAATACCTACAATGTGTAGGAACAAAAATTACTCAGCTCCAAATGTCAACAGCAGTTGAGAAACCTTGCTACACCAAATGGCAACAGGCTGGACGCTGTGGCTCATGCCTGTAATCCCAGCACTTTGGGAGGCCAAGGCAGGAGGATCACTTGAGGTCAGGAGTTCGAGACCAGCCTGGCCAACGTAGTGAAACCCCATTTCTACAAAAAACACAAAAATTAGCCAGGCATGGTGGCGCGGTCCTGTGGTCCCAGCTATTTGGGAGGCTGATGTAGGAGAATCACTTGAACGTGGGAGGTGGAGGTTGCAGTGAGCTGAGATGGTACTCCAGCTTGGGTGACAGAGCGAGACTCTGTCTGAAAACAAACAAAAAATTGGCAAGGAACAGTAAGTGTAACCTACAAAAATGTGGATGCACCACACAAACCTGGTGTTACACGAAAGAAGCCAGACATAAAGGAAACATCCTGCTTGCTTTCATTTATATAATGTTCAAATAGCAGACAAAGTGATTCTAGACTGTTTAAAATCAAGATAAGGGCTGGGCATAGTGGTTCGCACTTATAATCCCAGCATTTTAGGAGGCTAAGGCATGAGGATTACTTGAGGCCAGGAGTTCCAACCCAGCCTGGGCAACATAGTGAAACCCGTCCCTACAAAAAAATGCAAAAATTTGCTGGGCATGATGGTGTTTGTGCCTGTAGTCCCAGCTACTTAGGGGGCTGAGGTGGGAGGATCGCTTGAGCCCGGGAGGTTGAGGCTGAAGTGAGCCATGATTGCACCACTGCACTCCAGCCTGGGTGACAGAGCAAGACCCTATCTCTAAAAAAAAAAAAAAAAAAAATGAGGTTACCCTTTGTGGAGAGTAGCAGAGCAGGGCAGGGTACAATGGGGGACTTCTAGGGGCTGGTGATGTTCCTTTTTTTTTTTTTTTTTTTTTTTTTGAGATGGAGTCTTGCTCTGTCGCCCAGGCTGGAGTGCAGTGGCTTGATCTCCGCTCACTGCGACCTCTGCCTCCCAGGTTCAAGTGATTCTCCTGCCTCAGCCTCCCGAGTCACTGAGACTACAGGCACCTGCCACCATGCCTGGCTAATTTTTTTGTGTTTTTAGTAGAGATGGGGTTTCACCATGTTGGCCAGGATAGTCTCAACCTCTTGACCTTGTGATCCACCTGCCACAGGTGTGAGCCACCGCGCCCGGCTGATGTTCTGTTCTTGATCGAATCTAGGTCCTGGCTATACACATACATTCACATAATAAAAACTCCTTAAGGCATATATTTATGATTTTTTGTTGTTGTTGTTGTTGTTTTTTGTTTTGAGATGGAGTCCTGCTCTGTTGCCCAGGTTGCAGTGCAGGGGTGTGATCTTGGCTCACTGCAGCCTCCACCTCCTGGGTTCCAGTGATTCTCCTGCCTCAGCCTCCCAAGTAGCTGGGATTACAGGATACCCAGATAATTTTTGTTTTTTTTAGTAGAGACAGGGTTTCACCATGTTGATCAGGCTGGTCTTGAACTGCTGACCTCAGGTGATCTGCCTGCCTCGGCCTCCCAAAATGCTAGGATTACAAGCGTAAGCCACCGCACCTGGCCACATTTATGAATTTATGCATTGTTTTCTTTACTAAAAGTGTGCTATACTTTTCTTTCTTTCTTTTTTTTTTTTTTTTTTTTTTTTTTTTTTTTTTTTTTTTTTTTTGAGACAGGGTCTCACTCTATCACTCAGGCTGGAATGCAGTGGCACAATCTCCACTGACTGCAAATCCCAGGCACAAGTGATCCTCCCCCTTCAGCCCCCACTGGAGTAGCTGGGGTTACAGGTGTGCGCCACCATGCCTGGCTAATTTTTGTATTATGATAGAGATGGGGTTTTGCCATGTTACCCAGGCTGGTCTCAAACTCCTGGACTTAAGTGATATGCCCACCTCAGCCTCCCAAAGTGCTGGGATTACAGGCGTGAACCACCATGCTGGGCCTTAAGTGTCCTTTACTTAAACAAAAGTTCTAAAAATTTAAAAAAAAAAAAAAAAAAAAAATATATATATATATATATATATATATATATCCTATCTTCCTTCCACCCCTTTGTCCTGTTTAGACCTTACCCACTCTGCACTGGGTGACTTCACTTCTCCTACCTGCCCCCTCTCCTGCAGCCCCTCCGATAGAAAACAACCAGGGATGGCCAGGCGTGGTGGCTCTTGCCTATAATCTCAGCACTTTGGGAGGCCCAGGTGGGAGGATAACTTAAAAATTAGATGAGGTGGCATGCACCTGTAATCCCAGCTACTCGGGAGGCTGAGGCAGAGGGATCACTTGAGCCCAGGAGCTGGAGGCTGCAGTGAGCTACAGTGGTAACACTGCACTCCAGACTGGACAAACACAAAGACACCCTGTCTCAAGAAAAAGAAGGAAAGAGAGAGAGAGAGAGAGACATAGAGAGAGAAGAAGGAGGAGGAGGGGAGGGAGGGAAGGAAGAAAAGAAGGAAGGAAGGAAGGAAGAAAGGGAGGGAGGGAGGGAGGAAGGAAGGAAGGAAGGAAGGAAGGACACACGCAGTAGTTCATCCCAGTAATCCCAGCACTTTGGGAGGCCAAGGTGGCAGGATCACCTGAGGTCAGGAGTTTGAGACCAGCCTGATCAACATGGTGAAACCCCCTCTCTACTAACAATACAAAAATTAGCTTGGCATGGTTGTGCATGCCTTCAGTCCCAGCTACTGGGGAGGCTGAGGCAAGAGAATTGCTTGAACCCAGGACGTGGAGTTTGCCCTGAGCCACGATTGTGCCACAGCACTCCAGCCTGGGCAACAGGGCGAGACTCAGTCTCAAATTAAAAAAAAAAAGAAAAAAAGAAAAGAAAAGAAAAAAAGAGAAAAGAAAAGAAAGCAACCAGGGGAATTCCTGGGGCACATAACTAAGACTACGTTCCTTCCTGCTCTAAACTCTCCCATGGCTCCCTATTACCCGCAAGATTAGATCAAAGTCTTTATTGAGATTCCCAGACTTTCTTGACTTCACCTCTGGTTCTCTTGCAGCCTGATCTCTCCCTGCTCTCTCTGCTCGCACCATTAACCTTGGGCCCAGAACGTGCAGCTTCCAACTTCTGGGCCTTTGCACCTGCAGTCAGCTTTGCGTAATTGCCCTTACTGCCCCTGGCATATTCTTGTTCTTTGAGGTTCAGCTCGAATGTCCCTGCTCTGGGAAGTATCCCTCTCCTTCAGACCCTCCCTCCCACCCCTACCCAGATCTAGGGGCCCAGGAGGCTTTGGGCTGGGAAGATTAAGAAGAAGATGATGAATAAGTTGGTTCTAGCAGTCCTTCCTTCCTTCCTTCCTTCCTTCCTTCCTTCCTTCCTTCCTTCCTTCCTTCCTTTCCTTCCTTTCCTTCCTTTCCTTCCTTCCTTCCTTCCTTCCTTCCTTCCTTCTTTCTTTCTTTCTTTCTTTCTTTCTTTCTTTCTTTCTTTCTTTCTTTCTTTCTTTCTTTCTTTCTTCCTTCCTTCCTTCTTTCCTTCCTTCCTTCCTTCTTTCTCTCTTTTCTTTCTTTCTTTCTCTTTCTTCCTTCCTTCCTTCCTTCTTTCCTTCCTTCCTTCTCTCTTTCTCTTTCTTTTCTTTCTTTCTTCCTTCCTTCTTTCCTTCTCTCTCTCTTTCTTTTCTTTTCTTTCTTTTATTCTTTCTTTCTCCCTTCCTTCCTTCCTTCTTTCCTTCCTTCTTTCCTTCCTTCCTTCTCTCTTTCTCTTTCTTTTCTTTTCTTTCTTTTCTTTCTTTCTTTCTATTAAGGATTTAACCCCCTTGTACACAATTCACTCTTTTTAAAGAAAAAAACTGAGGCTGGGCATGGTGGCTCACGCCTGTAATCCCAGCACTTTGGGAGGCCAAGGTGGGTGAATCACAAGGTGAGGAGTTCGAGACCAGCCTGGCCAACAGAGTGAAACCCCGTCTCTACTAAAAATACAAAAAATTAGCCGGGTGTGGTGGCAGGCGCCTGTAGTCCCAGCTACTCGGGAGGCTGAGGCAGGAGAATGGTGTGAACCCGGGAGGCAGAGCTTGCAGTGAGCCAAGATCTTGCCACTGCACTCCAGCCTGGGCAACAGAGCGAGACTCCATCTCAAAAAAAAAAAAAAAAAAAAAGATGCCGGGCGTGGTGGCTCACGCCTGTAATCCCAGTACTTTGGGAGGCCGAGGCAGGCGGATCACCTGAGGTCAAGAGTTTGAGACCAGCCTGGCCAACATGGCAAAACCCCGTCTCTACTAAAAATACAAAAATCAGCCGGGCGTGGTGGCAAGCACCTATAATCCCAGCTACTTGGGAGGCTGAGGTGAGAGAATCACTTGAACCTGGAAGGTGGTGGTTGCAGTGAACCGAGATCGCGCTACTGCACTCCAGCCTGGGTGACAGAGCGAGACTCCATCCCCCCCCAAAAAAAAAGAAAAAAAGAAAAGGAAAGAATTGAAATGTAAGGCTGTGTAAGATTTGTTTTTAAACTACACAGTGTCTTTTCTTTTTTTTGTATAGTTAACATATTACTGAATGTGTCTTTAGATAGCCCTGTTCTGATGGTATTTTCTTTTTTTTTTTTTTGAGACAGAGTATTGCTGTGTCAGTCTGGATGGAGTGCGGTGGTGTGATCTCGGCTCACTGCAACCTCCACCTCCCAGGTTCAAGCAGTTCTCCTGCCTTAGCCTCCCAAGTTGCTGGGATTACAAGTGCATGCCACCACACCCGGCTAACTGTTTTGTATTTTGGTAGAGATGGGGTTTCACCATATGGGCCAGGCTGGTTTCGAACTCCTGACCTCAGGTGATCCACCTGCCTTGGCCTCCCAAAGTGCTGGGATTACAGGCATGAGCCACTGCGCCCAGCCTCCTGGTGGTATTTTCAACAGCCACTAACCTTGCCTGGTATAATATGGTGGTTGTAAATTTCAATGGAAAATACTAATTTTTTGTATTTTTAGTAGAGATGGGGTTTCACCATATTAGCCAGGATGGTCTCAATCTCCTGACCTCGTGATCTGCCCGCCTCATCCTCCCAAAGTGCTGGGATTACAGGCGTGAGCCACTGCACCCGGGCTTTTTTCTTTTTTTTTTTTTTTTTTGAGACTGGGTCTCGCGCTGTTGCCCAGGCTGGTGTGCAGTGGCGCGATCTGGGCTCGCTGCAACCTCCACCTCCAGGGTTCAAGCGATTCTCCTGCCTCAGCCTCTGGAGTAGCTGGGACTACAGGTGCATGCCACTATGCCCGGCTAATTTTTGTATTTTTAGTAGAGACGGGGTTTCACTCTGTTGGCCAGGCTGGTCTCAAACTCCTCACCTTGTGATTCACCCATCTCGGCCTCCCAAAGTGCTGGGATTACAGGCGTGAGCCACCATGCCCAGCCTCAGTTTTTTTTAAAGCAGGTTCTTGGTGCACAGCACAAATTAGTTATATATGGGGATGGTAGGTTTTTGGGTTTCTTTCTTTTTTTTTTTTTAATACTGAATCTCGCTCTGTTGCCCGGGCTGGAGTGCAGTGGTGCGATCTCAGCTCACTGCAAGCTCCGCCTCCCGGGTTCAAGCAATTCTCCTGCCTCGGCCTCCTGAGTAGCTGGAATTACAGGCACCCGCCACCATGCCCAGCTAATTTTTGTATTTTTAGTAGAGATGGGGTTTTGTCATGTTGGCCAGGCTAGTCTCGAACTCCTGACCTCAGGTGATCCGCCTGCCTCGGCCTCCCAAAGTGCTGGGATTACAGGCATGAGCCACCGTGCCTGGCCTAGGTTTCTTATTTTTCTTTTTTCTTTTCTTTTCTTTTCTTTTTTTTTTTTTTGTAGTCAGTGCACACATATCACACATACACTGCGGTTTTACAAAATAAGAGACAAAGATCTGAGTCAAATGCAAAAGTTGAGATGCTCACCCCATGGTCCTTTCCTCCAGGGAAGTCCCCAGTCCCTGAGCCACCCCAGGGGACTCGTGGGCTGGCAAGAACTGAGAAACCCCAGCCAGGCCTCTTGCTCCTCCAGAGTTGCAGGGGGACAAGGCAGGAAACCCAAAGGTCCTGAGACCCTGAGTCTGGAGACTGCCCCTCTTTTCCTGCAGCCACTTCCTGTGTCCCCAGCCCTGCACCCCCATCCCCTCCCCCAACTCTGCTGGTCCAGCCCTGGCCTCCCTCCCGCCACTCACTTCCGGAGGATGCCCCAGCCTGTTGCAGACATGGGGGAAGTCCAACCTGGCTGGGGATGCCACAAGGGGGCAGGGTTACAGCTATTTCTTTTATTATTTATTTTGATTTTTTTCTGAGATGGAGTCTCGCTCGGTTGTCCAGGCTGGAGTGCAGTGGCACCATCTCAGCTCACTGCAACCTCTGCCTCCCGGGTTCAAGCGATTCTTCTGCCTCAGCCTCCGGAGTAGCTGGGATTACAGGCGCATGCTGCCACGCCCGGCTAATTTTTTGTATTTTAGTAGAGACGGGGTTTCACCATGCTGCCCAGGCTGGTATCGAACTCCTGAACTCAGGCAATCTGCCCACCTCGGCCTCCCAAAGTGCTAAGATTACAGGCGTGAGCCACCGTGCCTGGCCAGCGCTGTCTTATTTCTAGTTCATACTCTAAATGTTCATACTTGACTCACCCCAGTCTATCTCTAGCCACAGGCCTCCACCACGCAGCCCACCAGCCCACATCTTCACTGACACAGACACCAGGCAGGCTTCCTTCAAGGCCGCTGTTTTTGCCCCTTCTCAACTAAAGCCTGTAGCCTCGCACAGACACATAGGCTTGGAGGGCCACTAACTCACTGCCAGACCTTGGACAAGTCGCTCCACCTCCCTGATCCTGCCCTTCTGCATCTGAAAAGCGTAGCATTAAAGGAAAATGCATCTGTCTGCACGAAAACAGAAACACAGCTCCTAGGTTCTGGTTCCAGTGGCTCGCAGGTTGTGTGACTTTGGGCCGGTGTCCTAACCTCTCTGGGCTTCAGTTTCCTCACCTGTCAAAGAGGAATTAACAGGACCCACTTCACAAGGCTGTTGCAGGATCAGATGAGTTCATTTAAAAGTGTCTGCAGCCTGAGCAACCTAGTGGCACCCCAACTCTAACACAATTTAAAATGTGGCATGCACCTGTAGTCCCAGCTACTTGGGAGGCTGAAGATGGCTTGAGCCCGAGAGCTGGAGGCTGCAGTAAGCTATGATCATGCCACTGTACTCCAGCCTGGACGACAGAGCAAGACCCTGTCTTGTGTGTGTGTGTGTGTGTGTGTGTGTGTGTGACGGAGTCTTGATCTGTCACCCAGGCTGGAGTGCCGTGGCATAAGAGATGAAACACACCCCAGCCAGGTGTCTGCCTTGCAGCTGGGACTAGCTTTTCCCCACACTTCGTCCTGTCTTTACCCAGGGGGCCTTCAACTATCGTGCACCTCCCATCTGAGCAGACTCCGAGGACATCCCATCTCCAGCCCAGACGCACACTCTGAGCTTCATCTATGTGCGCCTCCCAAGTAGCTGGGACCGAAAGCACGTGCCACCAGGTCAGGTTTTTTATGTTGTTGTTGTTGTTTTGTTTTGTTGTTGTTTGTTTGTTTGTTTTTTGTAGTGATGGGGTCTATGTGGCCCAGGCTGGTCTCAAACTCCTGCCCTTAAGCAGTCCTCCCACTTCGGCTTCCCAAAGCATGGGAATTACAGGCGTGAGCCACTATACCACTACACCGGCCCAACGTTTGTTTCAATAGAGCCCCTTCTCTCCTCCACAGCTCCTCTTTGCACCCACCCACCCCCTCAGCTGAGGGACACTTCCTCTTTGGGATCTTACTCATGCCTTGAACATCCTGTTCTCACCCACATCTCCCCACAAACGCCCCCAATGCTGACCTGGATTGACCAAGAAGCCTACTCATTAGCTTCAGCTCAGTGATCCCAGAAAAGAAACCCCCTCTAATTAAACACGCACGAAAACCCCAGAACAGAGGCGAAAAGCGTTGATAGGAAAGAACTGTATCTTCTGGAAAGTACAAATGATGACAATGAATCCATTCGATGCTGTAGTTAACAAGATGCGGGCTATAATGGAAATTACAAGCTAACTCTCAAAACCAAAAAAGAAATTAATTCATTGAAAGTTTTTTGTTTTGTTTTTTTGAGGGGAAGGCATTTTTTTTCCTCTACAAATTGGTGTGCAATCGTTTATGTTGAACTTTCCAGTATGATTCTAGAGAGTCAATTTTGGGAAAAATGAACACATTTTAAAAAATGCTTGTAGGGTAGTATGGTTTGAATTGCGTCCTCCAGAGAGATTTGTTAAAGCCGGGCCCTTGTGAATTTAACCTTATTTAGAAACAGGGTCTTTGCAGTTGTGACCAAGTTAAGATGAGGTTATCCTGGATTAAAGTGTGATATGATCCAATGATTGCTGCCCTTCTAAGAAGGTCATGCATGGCCTGGTGGCTCATACCTGCATCCCATCTACTCAGGAGGCTGAAGTGGGAGGATCATTTGAGCCCAGGAGGTCCTGGCTGCAGTGAGCTATGATCTCACGACTGCACACCAGCCTGGGCCACAGAGCAAGACACTATCTCTGAAAAACAAAACAACAGAAAGAAAAGAAAAGAAAAAGCCAGCCAGGCACAGTGGCTCACACCTGTAATCCCAGCACTTTGGGAGGCCAAGGTGGGTGGATCACAAGATCAGGAGTTGGAGAACAGCCTGGCCAACATGGTGAAACCCTGTCTCTACTAAAAATACAAAAAAAAAAAAAAAAAAATTAGCCGGGTATGGTGGCACATGCCTGTAATCTTAGCTACTCGGAAGGCTGAGGCAGGAGAATCCCTTGAACCCAGCAGGCATAGCTTGCAGTGAGCCGAGATCGTGCCATTGCACTCCAGCCTGGGCGACAGAGCAAGACTCCGTAAAAAAAAAAAAAAAAGGTCTTTCCTACACTCTTATTTTTAATTTTTATATTTCTTGAGACAAGAGTCTCACTCTGTCACCCAGGCTGGAGTGCAGTGGTGCAATCACAGCTCACAGCTCACTCCAGCATTGAACTCCTGGTCTCAAGTAATACTCCCACCTCAGCCTCCCAAAGTGCTGAGATTACAGGTATGAGCCATGGGGCTTAGCCAAGAAAGGTTTTTTTGGGGAGTAGGTCGGGGCTGATGTACAACTGAATGCACAGGAAAGGCCTTTCTAAGAATAAAATAAACATAAAAGTTACCAAAGGACTGGGCGTGGTGGCCCAGTCCTGTCATCCCAGCACTTTGGGAGACTGAGGCAGGTGGATCACCTGAGGTCAGGAGTTCGAAACCAGCCTGACCAACATGGTGAACTCTGTCTCTACTAAAAATGCAAAAATTAGCTGGGCGTGGTGGTGCGCACCTGTAATCCCAGCGGGAGGCTGAAGCAGGAGAATCTCTTGAATCTGGGAGGCAGAGGCCGCAATGAGCCAAGATCACGCCACTGCACTCCAGCCTGGGTGACAGAGCGAGGCTCCATCTCAAAAAAAAAAAAATGGAGGAAGAAGATTACAGCTCATAGAATAAGAAGTAATTTCCTTAATACTAAAAAGAACTTCTATACATATTTTACCACAATAAAAGTAAAGAGGCTCTATAAACCAATAACAAAAAGGCTGTCACCTACAAAAAAACAAAACAAAGAAAACGTTTCCAGGGAAAGACTAGAGGTCCACGTTTAAAAATGTTTTATTTTAAAGGCCCGGCGTGGTGGCTCATGCCTGTAATCCCAGCACTCTGGGAGGCTGAGGCGAGTGGATCACCTGAGGTCAGGAGTTAGAGACTAGCCTGGTCAACATGGTGAAACCCCATCTCTACTAAAAATACAAAAAATTAGGCAAGTGTGGTGGTGGGCGCCCATAATCCCAGCTACTTGGGAGGCTGAGGCAGGAGAATTGCTTGAACCTGGGAGATGGAGGTTGCAGTGAACCAAGATCACGCCACTGCACTCCAGCCTGGGCGACAGAGCAAGACTCCATCTCAAAAAAAAAAAAAAAAAGTTTTATTTTAGAGACAGGGTCTTGCTCTGTTGCCCAGTCTAGAGGGCACTGGTGCAATCATAACTCACTGCAGCTGCAAACTTCCGACTCAAGTGATCCTCCTCCCTGAGCCTCCTGAGTAGCTGAGACTACAGGCATGAGCCACCACAAGTGGACAAGATCCACTTAAAATATATATATAGAAAGACAGAATCTCGCCGGGTGTGGTGGCTCAAGCCTGTAATCCCAGCACTTTGGGAGGCCGAGACGGGCGGATCATGAGGTCAGGAGATCGAGACCATACTGGCTAACATGGTGAAACCCCATCTGTACTAAAAATACAAAAAACTAGCCAGGCGAGGTGGCGGACACCTGTAGTCCCAGCTACTTGGGAGGCTGAGGCAGGAGAATGGCGTAAACCCAGGAGGCGGAGCTTGCAGTGAACTGAGATCCGGCCACTGCACTCCAGCCTGGGTGACAGAGCGAGACTCCGTCTCAAAAAAAAAAAAAAAAAAAAAAAAAAAAAAAGAATCTCACTATTTCCCAGGCTCATCTCAAACTCCTGACCTCAAGCCATCCTCTGGCCTTGACCTCCCAAAGTGCTGGGATTACAAGCATGAGCCACCCTGCCTGGCCCTGAGATCCAGTTTTTAAATACAGAGATGTTCAACCTCACTCGAAATAATAAAAATGCAGGCTGGGCACAGTGGCTCACGCTTGTAATCCCAGCACTTTGGAAGGCCAAGGCAGGTGGATCTCCTGAGGTCAGGAGTTCAAGACCATCCTGGCCAGCATGATGAAACCCCGGCTCTACTAAAAATACAAGACTTAGCCGGGCGTGGTGGCAGGCACCTGTAGTCCCAGCTACTTCAGAGGCTGAGGCAGGAGAATTGCTTGAACCTGGGAGGCGGAGGTTGCAGTGAGCTGAGATCACGCCATTGCACCCCAGCCTGGGGGACAAGAGCGAGACTTCGTCTCAAAAAAATAATAAATAAAATAAAAAATGCAAATGCAAATGAGAACTACATACTTTTAAACCTCTGAGTTAGCAAAGATTAGAATGTTTGATAACACGTGGAGGCTGAGTCTTTTGTGGGGAAACCTTTGGCAATAGTTATCCAAGATACACCTGCTCACACCCTTTGACAAGTAATTCTACTTCTAGGAATTTACTGATGAGATCTGTTCATGCTGGGTTGACATATGACCTCTGCAGCAGGTTATTCGTTTCATGGTTGCTTGGATCAAAAACAACCGCCTAGACTGGGCGCGGTGGCTCACGCCTGTAATCCCAGCACTTTGGGAGGCCAAGGCGGGTGGATCACCTGAGGTCAGGAGTTCGAGACCAGCCTGACCAACATGGTGAAACCCTGTCTCTACTAAAACCACAAAATTAGCCAGGCATGGTGGCAGGCGCCTGTGATCCCACCTACTGGGGAGGCTGAGGCAGGAGAATGGCGTGAACCCAGGAGGCAGAGCTTGCAGTGAGCCGAGATCGTGCCACTGCACTCCAGCCTGGGCTATAGAGCAAGACTCGCTCTCAAAAAAAAAAAACAAAAAACAAAAAACAAAAAACCTCCTGGGCTCAAGTGATCTTCCCACCTCCGCCTCCCAAAGTGCTGGGTTTACAGGCTCGAGCCGTCACAGCTGGCCTAAAATGGGAAGTTGAAGTGCACCTGCTTCACAGAGAAGGCCGGCTGTATCCATCTCTTTACATCACTTTGCACAACCCCAGCAATGACCAGCTTGTCACTGCTCCAGGATAAGATTTGTCACTGCCCTTTCCTCACCCAGGGTTCTAGGGCCTTCAGCTCAGCCACTGGGAACCTCAGGTGGGTGCAGGGCCTGGCTTGGCAGGAGCCATCGTCAGTGAGAACCGGTTAGCCTGCTGGACTTATGCTGGGTTGCCAAGTGCCCTGGGGAGCTGGGCAGGGAGCCAGGTGGCAGGTGGGGGAGATCAGGTGCCAAGTACCTACTCTGGGCGATGAGGATATTTAGGCATGGAGCAGGGGGGAGCCTTGGAGAAAGGTGAGCAGAGGAGGTGACCCTCACTGCCCCCAGCCAGGCTCTAGCCTTCCCTCATCCCCTGAGCTCTGATAATGTTACCTCTAAATCTCCCTGGAATCCCTCCCTCTTGTCCTGTCCATCACCCCCGAACCAGGCCCCAGGTCCTCCCATCCAGCTGCCCATGGTGGAGTGACACCTTCCCCAGCCTCCCACAATGTTCTTTCCTAATTTTAAGTCCAATTGTTGGCCAGGTGCGTTGGCTCATGCCCATAATCCCTTGAGAGATCACTTGAGGTAAGGAGTTCAAGAGCAGCCTGGCCAACATGGTGAAACCCCGTCTCCACTAAAAATACAAAAATTAGCCGGGCGTGGTGGTGCGTGCCTGTAATCCCAGCTACTCGAGAGGCCGAGGGAGGAGAATCACTTGAACCTGGGAGGCAGAGGTTGCAATGAGCTGAGATCGAACCACTGCACTCCAGCCCGGATGACAGAGTGAAACTCCATCTCAAATAAGTCCATTGGTGCCTCTCCCTGGAGAGAACCCAGGAGGGCTTGTTGTGGCTGGGCCAGCCCTGCTGTCCTCCCAGGAAACTCCCTCTCAGTATAGTTCCCCCACCCGCTCATTTCTCAGGGCTCAGATGTCACCTCTTCCAGGAAGCCTGCCCTGAACACCCACTCACTCTCAAGCTTGAGGTCCGGCCTGAGCGCCATGCTCAGGGATTGGGTGGAAGGTGGGCACAGGCAAGAAGCTGCCCAACTGCAGAAGGTGCAGCCTGAGTCCCTTCCTGCTTGGCTGACTCCAGGTGTTTTCCTCCAGCTTCCCAACCTTTTACCTTCCAACTGAACTCTCTTCCCAGCCCTGGCCTGCCTGGGTCCTCTTTTGAGCTCCCCTACTCCGCTTCTCCGGAGTCCTGGGGCTTCTCCCCTGGGGCTTGGACTCCACCATTCCACCATGCATCCTGTATTATATTATCATTATTATTTATAGATACGGGAGTCTCACTATGTTGCCCAGACTGGTCTTTTTTTTTTTTTTTTTTTTTTTTTTTTTTTTTTGAGACGGAGTCTCAACTCTGTCGCCCAGGCTGGAGTATAATGGCGTGATCTCGGCTCACTGCAACCTCTGCCTCCCGGGTTCAAGCCATTCTCCTGCCTCAGCCTCCCGAGTAGCTGGGATTACAGGCGCCACCACCATGCCAGGCTAATTTTTTGTATTTTTAGTAGACACGGGGTTTCACCATGTTGGCCAGGCTGGTCTCGAACTCCTGACTCATGATCTGCCCGCCTCAGCCTCCCAAAGTGCTGGGGTTACAGGTGTGAGCCAGCACGCCCGGCCTCCTTTATTTATTTATTTTTTTAATTGAGACAGGATCTCACTCTGTTGCCCAGGCTGGAGTTCAGTAGCATGATCATAGCTCACTTCAGCCTTGACTTCTGGGCTCAAGTGATCCTCCCACTTCAGCCTCCTGAGTAGCTGGGACTACCGGAGCACACCACCACACTTGGCTAATTTTTGTAGTTTTGGTAGAGATGGGGCTCTTGCCATGTTACTGAGGCTCATCTCAAACTCCTGAGCTCAAGCAATACACTCACTTCAGCCTCCCAAAGTGCTGGGATTACAGGTGTGAGCCACCGAGCCCAGCCTCTAACAGATTTAAAAAAAATAAAAATAAAAAATAAAGAAAAGAGAAGGCTGGGCGTGCTGGCTTACGCCTGTAATCCCAGCACTTTGGGAGGCAAGGCCGGCAGATCAAGAGGTCAGGAGTTTGAGACCAGTCTGGCCAACATAGTGAAACCCCGTCTCTACTAAAAAAAAAAAAAAAAAAAAAAAAAAAAACCCAAAAAATTAGCCCTGTATGGTGGTATGCGCCTGTAATCCCAGCTACTCGGGAGGTTGAGGCAGGAGAATCAAGTGAACCTGGGAGGCGGAGGTTGCAGTGAGCCGAGATCGCGCCATTGCACTCCAGCCCGGGCCACAATGCGAGACTTCGTCCCCCTGCCAAAAAAAAAAAAGATAGAAAAAAGAAAGAAAGAAAAGAAAAGAGAAACAGTGTAGCAGAGGGAAGGCTAAGTGCAAAGGCCAGGAGTCTGAACTTGGAGGGACAGGTTCTTCCACACTTGCAACAGAGGTCTCTTGCCTCCCTGACCGCCCCCGCCGCGCCCGCTCCCCGCGCCCCTTTACTGTGAGGAAATAAAATCTCAGCTTGCCTGGGGCCCTATGGCCAGGGAGGCCTCAACTTCACCCGGATGGGTCTCGGGTCTGCTGAGCTGGGTCAGAGAAAGATTTATTATCCCCATTTTACAGAGGCTTATTGTCTCTGTAAGGCGAAGCCACTTGCCCAGAGGACACGCGGTGGGCCAGCGACTCTGAAACCCCCTGGGACTGTCCTCTATTCAGGGATCGCCCAGGATCCCTGCGCTGCTGAGACCCGGTCATTTTCGGTTCTATCAGGCAAGCGGGAGACCCAGCCCCCACTGCTGCTGCCCTCAGCCAAAACCAGGGCTGTGCCACCACCCACCCGGCCTATCTCCCATCTTATCTCCCCAGCTCTGCCGCCTGACCCCTGCACCCACCAAACCGCAGCCTTTGCCCAGATGCCCTCACTGCCTCGGTTGGCCCCCGCGCGCGCCTCGGGCGAACCCCCGGACTGGCCCTCCAACAGGGCCCCAGAGTCGGGGTACCCAGGGTAGCCGATGAGGCCTGGAGAAGTCTGGGCCGCCCCCGTGCACCACCCAACTGCGCGCCCCAGAGGCTCAGGGCGCCCCGGCAGTGTGGGGGTGTGGACAGATAAGCGGAGCCAGAGCATCTCCGGCAGAAGAGGGGACCCGGGAGGGGACCGGGGAGACAGCGAACAAGGGTGAAGCCAGGGCTGACAGAGCGCGCAGCGGACAATGCTGGGTTCAAAGGGGAGAGATAAGGCGCAGGCTTGAGACGCGAGGCTGGACCCGGGCCAGGCGCGCCGCAGGGCAGAGATGGGCGGAGCGGGAACGGTGGCAGGGGCGGGAATGGGGGCGGGGTCAGGGGCTAGGGAGAGGCCTAGTTGCGCCGAGGGGGACAAGCGCCTGGGGGACCCCGCGCCTGCTCAAGGCGCTGCCCCTCCAAGTTCCCCGCCCCGCGCCAGGCCCCGCCTCTCCAGGGCCCCAGCCCAGCGCCAGGCCCCACCGTTCTGGGGCGCGCGCCCTGCCCAGGCCCCGCCCCCGCGGCCCCGCCCCGGCCTCCCCCCACTCAAGCCTTTTTTCCCCTGCTGGGGGCCGAGGCCCGGCCCGGAGCAGAGTCCGGTTGCCTGGAGCGGGCTTCGCGTGCCTGCAGTTGTTCCGGGTACCCCGCCAGGCGCGCCGTCCCCAGCCCCGCCGCAGGCTCTCGGTGCGTCCTGCTGCCTGCGCCCCCAGGTAAGCGAGCGCCCCGCGCTGCGAACACCGCCCCGAACGCCACCTTCACGGCTGGCCCCGGCCCCGCCTCCGCAGCCATGGCGGTCACAGGCGGCCCCCACTCGCAAGTGGGCTCCAGCCCCCATCACCCCGCCGGGGACTGTCCCCCTCGGGGCTCCCCATCTGGGCCGTCTCCCGGAGCGGTCCGCGTTCCCCCACGAGGGCCAGGGCGCCGCGGGTGTCCGAGGACGCGGCTGCGAAACGGGCGGGAGCGAGTAGGGGCGATCCTGGCCTCGTGACGCGGGGGAATTCGGATGTGTGAGCCGGGGGAGCGCCCCGTGCCCCCGACGTGCCAGGGCTGGGGACGCGGCTGGGACCCTGGCCTTGGAACCCGCAGCCCGGCCGCGTAGACGGTTTCTGAGAACGGCTTAAACACGTCATTCCAATCCCGAGCTAACGCATCAGGCGGCCGGGGTGAGGTGGAGGTGCCCAGGTGGGGATAATGTCATTTGGCCTGGTTGGACCAGCCAGCGAGGGCTTTTCAGGCCCAGGAAACAGCAAGATTGTGGGGCAGGGCCCAGCCGGGAGTGTGTGCCGAGCAGAAAAGAGGCCAGCGTGGCTGAAACGCGGAGAAGGGAGGGTCGGAGGTGGAGAGAGGTTTGCTGGGGTCTGGGAAGCGGCGAGGAGAGTGTGGAACCCGTTAGGGCGGTGGGGACCAGGGAGGCTTGAAACAGCAGGTGCATGGCGTGATCGGATTGTGTGTTAAGAATATCCCGTGGCCGCTGTGATGGGGATAATTGGAAGGGGGCTGCTGGCCTGACCCGGCTGGAAGGTGTGATAGGAAGTGGGTGAACTGAAAATTCGCTTTGGCAGAGGAGCATCGTCTAATTCTGTCTGTTTGCAAGTGAGGCGTGGGGAACCGATGTTTCTCCTGGGTAGTTAGGAGTATATAGAAGAGGCTTTCATTGCTGGGATGGGAGACTTGGGGAGAAGCCGCTCTGGGGGACACAGGGAGGCGGGCAGGGAGAGGCTGTTGTGGTTTGTAAAACCTATGAGATGGGGGAATCACCCGTCGACTCCAGTCTGAGCTCAGACAAGATCTCGGGCATCTGAGCGCAGAGGCCAGAGTGACCCCACTGGGGCGACCTGGGTCTGTTCCATGGGGATAGGGTTCCTGGACTGTGGAACTGCCTTTGAAGCCCTCGGCCTCCCCAGCCTCAAATGGGGGTGGGGGAGGGGGTGGGGCTGCCTTCCAGGAGCAGCTGCTGTGAATAAACACAGAAGTGGAGCTGCAGGGCTGACTAGAAGCCTCATTCAGTGCCCCTGGGCCCCAGCAGGCCCAGCCAGGCGTGGAGGAAGAGGCAGTGAGGACCTCCCTTACCTGCTTTTCCAGCTCACCCACTGCCAGCAGAGGTACTTTGAGCCTGGGCGGTGGGTGGGGCGTGGGGGGCGGCCTTGGTCATTGAACTGGCTGTAGGGCCCCCAGGGAAAGGTTGCTGAGCTTCAGTTTACCCATCTGTAAAATGGGTCAGTAGTATGTGAGCCTGGGAGTGTTCATGGATCAATGAAAGCCGAGGTTAGGCAGATCTTGGTGGCAGCCACACCCCTAAGGAACCGTGGAGGGCTCTAATGCCCGGTGAGAGTTTCGGGATGGGTGGACTTCCATTTTCTTCTCTGAGAAATTCACAACAGTGTCCACCTACCGACCCAGGGCTGTCTGCAGGTTGAATAAAGCGGTTGGACCAGTGCCTGGCACAGAATGTCTTGGCTCAGGAGCCACTGGGATGCCTGTAGTTGGCAGGAGAAGTGGGCCCAGGTCCCCTCCTCCCACCCATAGGATGGCATAGAAAGGCAGGTGCCTTGGGAGCTCGCTGCCCTGCCCCTTTCTCTGAGCACCACAAGCTTCTCCCTCTCCCATCAGCTGGGCTTAAGCCCGACCCCCACCCCCCCCCCCCCAACCCCCCCACCCCCCCCCCCCCCCACCCCCCCACCCCCCCCCCCAACCCCCCACCCCCCCAACCCCCCCACCCCTCCCAACCCCCCCCCCCCCCCCCCCCCCACCCCCACCCCCACCCCCACCCTCCCACAAGCCCTATCCTGCCACTTTGAGTTGAGGGCCTCTGGGTTACTGAGTTCACCACCTCGTGCTTCAGTTTCTCCACCTGTAAAATGGGATAATAGCGGTCATGACCTATAGGTAAAGAGCTGAACACAGTGCCTGGCTGGTGGTGAATACTTGCTAAACAGGCTATTAAAATAGCACGAGAATATCACAGAGCTGGAGGCTATTAAAATATCACAGAGAGGCCAGGTGCAGTGGCTTACGCCTGTAATCCCAGCAATTTGGGAAGCCGAGAATCTGTTGAACCTGGGAGGCGGAGTTTGCAGTGAGCTGAGATCGCGCCATTGCACTCCAGCCTGAGTGACAAAGTGAGACTCTCCAAAAAAAAAAAAAAAAAAAAGTCATGCCTGGGGCCAGGGGGAGTCCAGAGAAGTCACCTGACTCAGCCTAAGGAGGAGTCAGGGAAGGCCTCCTGGAGGAGATGATAGTTGGCTGGGTCACTAAGGGTGAGGAGGAGTTAACCAGGCCAAGAGCCCAGTGAGCAAACTGCAGAGGAGAGAAATTGCCAGGGTGCTTGGATGAAAGAACCACAAAGCCAGGGCTGTAAGATCCAGAAGAGGGGAGATGAGGAAGGGCAGAGCTAGCCTGCCAACCTTGAATAAGTATTTGGCATTATTTAGAGCTCAGGGAACAGACTGCAGGGGTCGAAGGCAGGAGCCTGGAGACCAGGATGGAAGGGACTGCACCAGGATAGGGGAGAAATGATGGGGCCAGACCAAGTAAAGGCATGGACGGGTGAGACTTGGCTGGATCTTGGAGAGGTATGGAGAGGCCCGGGGGAAGGGAGCAGCTGCTCATGGCAGAGCAGCTTTAGGTACAAATCAGCAATTTGTTCTCAGCATCTGGAAATTGCAATGCCACTAGACACCCAGGTGGTACGGCGTAGGATGGGCTTTGAAGCAAGCTGGGAGCTTGGGAGACAGCAGAAAGAGGGCAGAAGGAAAACCAGGAGTGGGTGGCAAGCTGGGAGCCAAGGAAGCTGGAGCTTTCATAGGAGGAAAGGATCTTTTTTTTTTTTTTTTTTTTTTTTTTGAGACGGAGTCTCGCTCTGTCGCCCAGGCTGGAGTGCAGTGGCCGGATCTCAGCTCACTGCAAGCTCCGCCCCCCGGGTTTACGCCATTCTCCTGCCTCAGCCTCCCGAGTAGCTGGGACTACAGGCACCCGCCACCGCGCCCGGCTAGTTTTTTGTATTTTTAGTAGAGACGGGGTTTCACCGTGTTAGCCAGGATGGTCTCGATCTCCTGACCTCGTGATCCGCCCGACTCGGCCTCCCAAAGTGCTGGGATTACAGGCTTGAGCCACCGCGCCCGGCCGAGGAAAGGATCTTGAAACCCCTGTTTGATAATTCAGTAGCAGACATCTTACTTTTTTTTTTTGGAATGGAGTTTCGCTCTTGTCACTCAGGCTGGAGTGCAGTGGTGTGATCTTGGCCCACTTCAACCTCTACCTCCCAGGTTCAAGCAATTCTCTTGCCTCAGCCTCCTGAGTCGCTGGGATTACAGGCGCATGCCACCATACCCGGCTAATGTTTGTATTATTAGTAGAGACAGTTTCACCATGTTGGCCAGGCTGGTCTCGAACTCCTGACCTCAGGTGATCCACCTGTCTTGGGCTCCCAAAGTGCTGGGATTATAGCCGTGAGCCACCGCACCCAGCCCGTCTCACTCTCTTTTGTGACTGCTCTTTACCAACCCTGTTTTCTTCCCCACGCCTTTCAGTACGAGCTCTTTTCTTTCTTTGTTGTTTTTTGTTTTGTTTTTTTTTTTTTTGAGACAGGTTCTGGCTCTATCGCCCAGGCTGGAGTGTGATCTTGGCCCACTGCAACCTCCACCTCTCAAGTTTAAGCAATCAGCCTAGGACTACAGGCATGAGCCACCACACCTGGTTAATTTTTGCAATTTTTGTAGTGATTTTGTAGAGTTTCGCCAGTTCCCCAGGCTGGTCTCACACTATTGAGCTCAAATGCCTCAGCCTCCCAAAGTGCTGGGATTACAGGCATGAGCCACTGCACTTGGCCTCTTTCTTTCAAAGGCAGAGTCTTGCTCTGTCCCTCAGGCTGGAGTGCAGTGGTATGATCATAACTCACTGCAGCCTCGACCTCCTGAGCTCAAGTCATCCTCCTACCTCAGCCTCCTGAGAGCTGGGACCACAGGCATGCACCACCATGCCTAGCTAATCATTAAAAATTTTTTTGTACAGACGAACGGGGGTCTCACTATGTTCCCTGGGCTGGTCTTGAACTCCTGGCCTCAAGCAAGCCTCCAGCCTCAACCTCCCAAAGCACTAGGATTATAGGCATGAGCCACCGCACCTGGCCAGGCACAGGCTTTTCTTTGCCATCCTTGAGTAGGCCCCTCAGACCCATCATGGCTCTGACCAGAGTAGCATAGAGAGGCCCGGCGCGGTGGCTCACGCCTGTAATCCCAGGACTTTGAGAGGCCAAGGCGGGCAGATCACCTGAGGTTAGGAGTTCGAGACCAGCCTGGTCAACATAGTGAAATCCCATCTCTACTAAAAATATAAAAATTAGCCCTGTGTGGTGGCATGTTCCTGTAATCCCAGCTACTTGGGAGGTTGAGACAGGAGAATTGCTTGAACCCAGGAGCCTGAGGTTACAGTGAGCCAAGATCGCACTACTGCACTCCAGCCTGGGTGACAGAGCAAGACACTGTTTCAAAAACAAACAAACAAACAAAAAACAGAGTAGCATAAAAGAGACTTTCCCCTCCCTAAGTCTGGACTCTATACCTTTGTTAATAGGATGCTGTCGCACACACATACACACACTAAACTGCCTGGAACTCAGTTCAGCTTTCCTTTCCTACCTCCTCCCGGACTCCTAGAGGCGGATTTTAGTCCAGGGTCCCACAACACTGTGTCTGAAGAGTGATCATTTCCTACCAGCCATGCCCAGGGGACCACTTCTGCCCTGTGCCTGGCCCCGCCTTCCTCCCACCCCTGTCCGTCCGTCTGTCCATCTGTCTGTCTCTCATTTGTTCATTCAGCACAGACTTAGGAAGTGTCTGCAATGGGAGGCACGGGGGACAGTCAGCCACAGGAAGCCTTACAGAGCTGATGTCCCTGCAGGGAGAAGGTGACGGGGACAAGGATGAGGCTTGAAGGAGCAGCTCGACATCTGGAGGAAGAGTGCTCCAGGCGGAAGGCCCAGCAGGTGCAAAGGCCCTGAGGCTGGAACATGCCTGGTGTGTTGGAGGAACGGCAATGAGGCCGGGGTGGCTGGAGCAAACTGAGCAAGGAGTCAGAGTAGAGAGAGGAGCAGATGAAGAGGCTGAAGGTCCTTGGGGATCCCCAGTCTAACCACAGCAGACCCTGGAGAGTCCTTGCTCAAGGGGTGAAAGGTTATGGGACCCTACTGCTTTTGCATGGTTACTTTGTCATCCTGTGTGTGCAGTGGTCACCTGTGCTAGGGTGCTCGAACCTTGAAGGCTGAGGAAGCTGGCAGGAGGAAGGAGAGGAGGACCACTCAGTGGCCAATGCTTCTCCCTTTCACCTCCACGCAATGGGGCTCAGCTGAACTGGGAGATGGAAGTAGCCAGGGAAGTATACTGATGAGCGTATGGAAGCAGAGGCGATGAAGGGCAGTGGGGAGGAGAGGGAGAAGAGGGAGGAGGAGGAAGCGGAAACGGCAGCGGTGGCAGCAGCCAGTGGGCAAGCAGCCAGAGCTGGATGGAGGATCCAGGACGTTCTCAGATAGGTGACGGGAGCCCTAGGGATGCAGGGATGGCAGCCTCATCAGGGGCCTAGAAGACAAACAGCAAAAGCCAAGCAACAGGGCCAGGCGCAGTGGCTCACACCTGTAATCCCAGCACTTTGGGAGGCCGAGGTGGGTGGATCGCCTGAGGTCAAGAGTTCGAGACCAGCGTGGCCAACATGGCGAAACCCTGTCTGCTAAAAATACAAAAATTAGCCAGGTGCAGCAGTGCACACTTGTAGTCCCAGCTACTCAGGAGGCTGAGGCAGGAGAATTGCTTGAACCAGGGAGGCAGAGGTTGTAGTGAGTGAGCCAAGATCCCACCACTACAATCCAGCCTATGCAACAGAAACGTGATGAAGAGCAAGGAGACGTTACTTTATTTTGGGTAGTCAGGGCCCCTCTGAAAAGGTGACATTAGGGCTGGGGCCTGAGTGGGAGTGAGTGATGGGCTGAGACAGCAGTTGGACTTGTTTACTGCCCTCCTGGAAACCCCTCATTCAGCGGGAAGACAGACGTGTCCCTGTCAGTTACGAGGCAGATTAACCAGGGTGCAAGGAAAGCTATCAGAGACACTGAAGGCAAGGAGAGGCTTTTTTTTTTTTTTTTTTTTTTTTTTTTTTTTGAGACAGTCTCGCTCTGTCTGTCGCCCAGGCTGGAGTGCAGTGGTGCAATCTCGGCTCACTGCAAGCTCCGCCTCCCGGGTTCACGCCATTCTCCTGACTCAGCCTCCTGATTAGCTGGAACTACAGGTGCCCACCACCATGCCGGCTAATTTTTTGTATTTTTTAGTAGAGACGGGGTTTCACTGTGTTAGCCAGGATGGTCTTGATCTCCTAACCTCGTGATCCACCTGCCTCGGTTTCCCAGAGTGCTGGGATTACAGGCGTGAGCCACCACGCCTGGCCTTTTTTTTTTTTTTTTTTTTTTTTTTTAATGTATTTTTAATAGAAATGGGGTTTCAGCATGTTAACCAGGATGGTCTTGATCTCCTGACATGGTGATCTGCCCCCCTCGGCCTGGCCTTTTTTTTTTTTTTTTTCCCCCAAGACAGAGTCTCGCTCTGTCGCTCAGGCTGGAGTACAGTGGCGCAATCTCAGTTCGCTGCAATCTCCACCTCCTGGGTTCAAGCGATTCTCCTGTGTCAGCTTCATGAGTAGCTGGGATTACAGGTGTCTGCTACCACGCCTGGCTAATTTTTTTTTTTTTTTTTTTTTTTCTTTTTCGAGACAGACTCTTGCTCTGTCGCCCAGGCTGGAGTGCAGTGGCATGATCTCAACTCACTGCAAGCTCTGCCTCCCAGGTTCATGCCATTCTCCTGCCTCAGCCTCCCGAGCTGCTGGGACTACAGGCGCCCGCCACCATGCCTGGCTAATTTTTTTCTATTTTTAGTAGAGATGAGGTTTCACCGTGTTAGCCAGGATGGTCTCGATCTCCTGACCTCATGATCCGCCCACCTCGGCCTCCCAAAGTGCTGGGATTACAGGCGTGAGCCACCGCGACTGGCTAATTTTTGTATTCTTTTGTAGAGATGGGGTTTTGCCATGCTGGCCAGACTGGTCTTGAACTCCTGGTCTCAAGTCATCTGCCCGCCTCATCCTCCCAAAGTGCTGGGATCTGCATTTGGCCTTTCTTTTTTGTTTTTATTTTTATTTTGAGACAGAATCTCACTCTGTCACCCAGGTTGGAGTGTGCAGTGGTACTATCTTGGCTCATCGCAACCTTTGCCTTCCAGGTTCAAGTGATTCTACTCCCTCAGCCTTCCAAGTAACTGGATTACAGGCACGTGCCACCACACCCACCTAATTCTTGTATTATTACTAAAGATGAGGTTTCGCCATGTTGGCCACGCTGGTCTTAAACTCCTGACCTCAGGTGATCTACCCGCTTTGGCCTCCCAAAGCACTGGGATTACAGGCATGAGCCACTGCGCATGACCAAGGAGAGGCTCTTGACCCAGGCTGGGAGTCTTCGAGACTTCCTGGAGGCAGCCACAGGTAAGCTGCCCCCTTGAAGGTTTAACCATGCCAGGCATCAGATAACGGAATGCTGAACAGTGACTTAGAGGGAGCGGCCCAGGCAAAGACCTGGCATCTGGGAATGGCATCGGAGCGACATTCCTAAAACTGAAGCAGACTCTGGGAATCCGCCCGTGGAGACCCTAGGCTGAGAACCTCAGAGTCAAGGTGGCTGTGGGAGGGCAAACAGTGAAGCCAGAACAGGGCGGTGGGCTTGACCAGGTCACAAAGGCCTCAAATGCCAGGTCAGGAGCCACAGGGAGCCTCCCAGGAGATCTTGAGATGGAGAAGGGATAGGCTTGTACTCAGAGCCACTGCTGAGAGTGGGATGGACTCCGTCTGTGTGTATCCCAGTGGAGGGGCAGTCCTGGACCGTCATCTGAAGAGGAAGCGCTTTGCCTCCAGTTACACAAACATCTCTGGCCCTTAAAGGGACCGTAGGTAGCCTCTGCCTCCCCACTGGAGGCCCTTCTCTGTGCTAACCCATCCAACCCAGAGGGCTGACGGAAGACGTGTGCTCTGTGGGGGTCTCTGTGGCTTCTTTCTTCACTAGATGGACGGGTATCAAGATGGTGACTTGAGGCCAGGTGTGGTGGCTCATGCCTGTAATCCCAGAACTTTGGGAGACCGAGGCAGGAGGATCACTTGAGGCCAGGAGTTCGAGACCAGCCTGGCCAACATGGTAAAACCCCATCTCTACTAAAAATACAAAAATTAGCTGGGCATGGTGGCAGGTGCCTGTGGTCCCAGCGACTTGGGAGGCTGAGGCAGGAGAATCACTTGAATCCAGGAGGTGGAGGTTGCAGTGAGCCTAGTTCGTGCCATTACACTCCAGCCTGGGTGACAGAGCAAGACTTCATCTGCCGCAAAAAAAGATGGCGAATTGATTTCACAGAGGACTCCAGCTGCCTGAGCCACCCTGCAGGATAGGAGCAGGCTCTGAGGTCCACAGATTGCTAATATCTCAACCCACTGCCCCCAGCTCCTCTGAGATCCGGGCAGGACTGCAGGCCCATATAGGTTCAGATGGATGCCTGGAGGCCGGACACAGTGGCTTGCATCTGTCATCCCAACACTTTGAGAGGCTGAGGCTCAAGGAAGGCTTGAGTCCAGGAGTTCGAGACCAAGCTGGGCAACATAGTGAGACCCTATCTCTATAAAAAAAAATTTTTTTTTTAAATTAGCTGGGTGATGGCTGGGCACAGTGGCTTATGCCTGCAATCCCAGCACTTTGGGAGGCCAAGGTGGGTGGATCACCTGAGGTCAGGAGTTTGAGACCAGCCTGACCAACATGGCGAAATCCCATCTGTACTAAAAATACAAAAAAATTAGCCAGATGTGGTGGCACATGCCTGTAACTGCAGCTACTCAGGAGGCTAAGGCAGAAAAATCGCTTGAACCCGGGAGGCGGAGGTTGCAATGAACTGAGATCTGCCATTGCACTCCAGCCTGGGCAACAAGAGCAAAATTCCATCTCAAAAAAAAAAATTAGCTGGGTGTAGTGGCCTGGGTGCCTGTATTCTCAGCTACTTGGGAGGCTGAGGCAGGGGGATCATTTGAACCTAAGAGTTCGAGGCTGCAGTGAGTGATGATCCCGCCACTGCACTCCAGCCTGGGCAGCAGAGTGGAATCCTGTCTCGGGGGGGGGAAAAAAAAAAAGTTTGTTCAGTGGATGCCTGGGGACCCTGGAGCTCCACAGCTCCTGCCCTCACTCTGTTGTTTTACCCCCTCTCAGATGGTACTGTCTTAGAATTCCACGCCTGGAATTTGCCCACCTGGATCTCCTCACCCGCTCCCACCCCTAGGCTGTGTGTCCCCGTATTCCTGCCCAAGCAGGCAGTTTCCAGATCTACCCCAGATACTCATCCCAACCTGCCACCCCCACCCCTTGAAGACACCCTACCCAGACCTCAGCACCCCTCCCCCAGGCTCCTCTCTCTGCCACCTCCTCCACCATCAGCCTCCGTATCTCTCTCTCTCCTTTTTTGGAGACAGAGTCATGCTCCGTTACCCAGGCTGGAATGCAGTGGTGTGATCTCGGCTCACTACAACCTCCGCCTCCCGGGTTCAAGTGATTCTCTTGCC
Source organism: Macaca thibetana thibetana (assembly GCF_024542745.1). NCBI lineage: Eukaryota > Metazoa > Chordata > Mammalia > Primates > Cercopithecidae > Macaca > Macaca thibetana. The sequence continues at coordinate 15,958,027 of NC_065596.1, read as the reverse complement.
TCAGCCTCCTGAGCAGCTGGGATTACAGGCATGCACCACCATGCCCCGCTAATTTTTGTATTTTTAGTAGATCTGGGGTTTCACCATGTTGGCCAGGCTGATCTGGAACTCCTGGCCTCAGGTGATCTGCCTGCCTCAGCCTCCCAAAGTGCTGGGATTATAGGCATGAGCCACCACGTCCGGCTGAGCCTCTCTACCTATTCTGACCCAGGTTCCCCACTCTGGCCACTGTCACCTGCAAGAGGCCAACCAGCCTCTGAGTGACCTCCAGGGACGGGACAGCCTCCAAGGGCAACCCACATTGCCAGGAGAGCTCCTAGAATCGCTCCCTCCTGAAATCTCTGCCACCTTCCCATGGCATCAAGGCTGAGGGCTTCCGTTACTGCTGCTGCTGTTTTTGTTTTTGTTTTTGTTTTTTTTGAGACGGAGTCTCACTCTGTCGCCTGGGCTGGAGAGCAGTGGTGCAACCTCGGCTCACTGCAAGCTCCGCCTCCCAGGTTCACGCCATTCTCCTGCCTCAGCCTCCCGAGTAGCTGGGACTACAGGCGCCCGCCACCACTCCCGGCTAATTTTTGTGTAATTTTTTTTTTTTTTAGTAGAGATGGAGTTTCACCCTGTTAGGATGGTCTCGATCTCCTGACCTCGTGATCCGCCCGCCTCAGCCTCCCAAAGTGCTGGGATTACAGGCATGAACCACCGCACTTGGCCTGTGTTTGTTTGGTTTTTTTTAAACAGACAGGGTCTCGCCGTGTTGCTCAGGTTGGTCTTGAACTGCTAGGCTCAAGCAATCCTCCCGTCCCAGCCTCCCAAAGTATCGGAATTACAGGTGTGAGCCACTGCACCTGGTTCTGCTGCTGTGTCCTTCAAGGCATGGTAACAGATACTTGCTAACATCCCCTAGAATCTGGAGTGCCCAAGGCCAGGGCTGGCAGCCTTGCCAGCATCAGGAACCGGCCAAGACTGCACTTTGCTTTGTTTTGTTGTATTTGTTTTCATGGCTAGCCTCTGTACATGATGCCAATGCTGGCTTGCTCTTTCGGGGGAGACGGAGGGAGAGAAAGCGTCTTCTGAAAATAAATGTATTTCGGTAAACAAACAATGTGAGCCTTTTCACATTTTTTTTCTTATTTATTTTTTTGAGACGGAATCTTGCTCTGTCACCCACGCTGGAGTGCAGTGGCACGATCTTGGCTCACTGCAGCCTCCATTTCCCAGGATCAAGCGATTCTCCTGCCTTGGCCTCCCGAGTAGCTGGGATTACCATGCCTAACTAATTTTTTTGTATTAGTAGAGACAGGGCTTCACCACGTTGAGGTCAAACTCATGACCTCAAGTGATCCGCCCTCCTCAACCTACCAAAGTGCTGGGATTACAGGCATAAGCCACCACACCCAGCCTAACATTTTATTTTATATTTACTTTGTTTCTTTTTCTTTTTTTTTTTTTTTTTTTTTTTTTTGAGATGGAGTCTCGCTGTGTCCCCCAGGCTGGAGTGCTGTGGTGTAATCTCAGCTCACTGCAACCTCGGCCTCCCGGGTTCAAGCGATTCTCCTGCCTCATCCTCCTGAGTAGCTGGGATTACAGGCACCTGCCATCATGCCCAGCTAGTTTTTGTATTTTTTTGTAGAGATGGGGTTTCACCATGTTGGCCAGGCTGGTCTTGAACTCCTGACCTCAGGTAATCAGCCTGCCTCGGCTTCCCAAAGTGCTGGGATTACAGGCATGGGCCACTGTGCCTGGCCTAAAATTTTATTTTTATACATAGGGTCTTGTTCTGTCACTCAGGCTGGAGTGCAGCGGTGCAATCGTAGCTCACTGCAGCCTTGACCTCCTGGGCTGAAAGAGGTCCTCCTGAGGAGCTGGGACTGCAGGCGTGTAGTACCATGCCCAGCTAATTTTTAACTTGTTTGTTTGTTTTTTAGGGACGGGGTCTCACTATCTTGCCCAGGCTGGTCTGGAACTGCTGGGCTCAAGTGATCCTCTTGCCTCACCCTCCAAGAAGTACTGGGATTACAGGTGTGACTCACTGTGCCTAGCCAGCATGAACTTTTTTTTTTTTTTTTTTTTTTTTGGAGGTGGAGTTTCGCTCTCATTGCCCATGCTGGAGTGCATTGGTGCGATCTCGGCTCACCGCAACCTCTGCCTCCCAGTTTCAACGATTCTCCTGCTTCAGCCTCCTGAGTAGCTGGGATTACAGGCATGCGCCACCACACCCAGCTAATTTTGTATTTTTAGTAGAGACGGGGTTTCGCCATGTTGGCCAGGCAGGTCTCAAACTCCTGACCTTAGGTGATCCACCTGCCTCAGCCTCCCAAAGTGCTGAGATTACACGCGTGAGCCACTGTGGCTGGCCAGCATGAGTCTTTGGAAGGAGAGCAGTGAGTGCCTCATAGCACAGGTGGAAGAGGGATGGGGAAAAGTGGCCAAGAGGGTCGTGGAAAAACCTGAAACTGGAGCTCGGTTGTTCTCTGGGATCCTGGGTGCCCCGGTCTCAGTTGAGCCTTTTATTCATTTGTGCAGTCAGTAGACAGTTCCCTGCCACCCGTCGTGTGTCAGGTGCTGGGAAAATGGAGAGGTCCCCATCACCAGGATGTGGGGAAAGATAGTTGTCCCTGGCTGGGTGCAGTGGCTCACATCTATAGTCCTAGCACTTTGGGAGGCCGGGAGTGGGAGGATCACTTGAGGCCAGGTGTTTGAGACCAGCCTGGGAAACATAGGGAAACCCTGTCTGTACCAAAAAAAAAAAAAAATTAGCTGGGCATGGCGGCATGTACCTGGAATCCTAGCACTTTGGGAGGCTGAGGCAGCAGGATCACTTGAACCCAGGAGTTTGAGACCAGCCTGGGAAACATAGTGAGACCTCGTCTCTATAATTTTTTTTTTAATTATTATTTTAAATTGGCCGGGCCAGGCACAGTGGCTCATGCCTGTAATCCTGGCACTTTGGGAGGCTGAGGTGGGTGGATCTCTTGAGCTCAGGAGTTCGAGACCAACCTGACCAACATGGTGAAACCCTGTCTCTACTAAAAATATACAAAATTAGCCGGGCATGGTGGCACACGCCTGTAATCCAATCTACTCGGGAGGCTGAGGCAGGAGAATCACTTGAACCTGGGAGGCGGAGGTTGCAGTGAACCAAGATCTCACCATTGTGCTCCAGCCTGGGCAACGGGCTGTCTTTAAAAAAAAAAAAAAAAAAAAAAAAAAAAAAAAAAAAAATTAGCTGGGCGTGGTAATCCCAGCTACTCAGAAAGTTGAGGTGGGAGGATCACTTGAGCCTGGGAAGTCAAAACTGCAGTGAACTTTGATCATGCCACTGCACTTCAGCCTGGGCAACAAAGAAAGACCCTGTCTCAAAAACAAAAACACAAAAAACAGTTGTCCATGGCTGGGCACAGTGGCTTATTCCTGTAATCCCAGCATTTTGGAAGGTTGAGGCAGGTGGATCATTTGAAATCAGGAATTCGAGATCAGCCTGACCAAGATGGTGAAGCCCTGTCTCTACTAAAAATACAAAAAAAATTAGACAGGCATCATGGTGCATGCCTGTAGTCCCAGATACTTGGGAGGCTGAGGCAGGAGAATCGCTTGAACCTGGGAGGTGGAGGGTGCAGTGAGCTAACATCACACCACTGCACCTCCAGCCTAGGCGACAGAGCAAGACTCTGTCTTTAAAAAAAACAAAACAAACAAAAAGGCCAGGCATGATGGCTCACTCCTGTAATCCCAGCACTTTGGGAGGCCGAGGCGGGCAGATCACAAGGTCAAGGGTTCGAGACCAGCCTAATTAGCCGGGCGTGGTGGCACGCGCCTGTAATCCCAGTTACTCAGGAGAATCGCTTGACCTGGGAGGTGGAGATTGCAGTGAGCAGAGATTGTGTCACTGCACTCCAGCCTGGGCGACACAGCGAGACTCCACACTGTTGCCCCTGAGAAAGATGAGGTAGGAGAACCAAGGGGGGAGTGTCCCCTGATCCAGCTCAGGGGCAATTGGTAGGCCCTCCTAGAGGAACTGTCTGTTGAACAGGGTCGTGAAGAGCTGGGAAGAATTTGACAGGCTGAAGGGGGGGGCATTACTGGTAGGGAAATGGCATTTGCCAAGGTCCATTTGCTGAGGAGCACAGTGCCAGGCCAGTGGGAGCACTTAGAGGATTTGAAACGGCAGGTCTGATTTGCAGGCAAGAAGAAAGACCTCTGGGTGCTGAGTGGGGAGGCGGCTACCATGATTCAATCAAGAAATGGGGGCCGTGGAAATTGGTCAGAGGAGGGACCATCATGGGAAAGACGGATGCAATCCCAGGGCTTAGTGAGGAGTTGAGTGCCAAGAGGGTGTGAGATGGAGTCAGAGATGACTCTCAGAATTTTGTCCCTGAAGACTGGGTGGAGGGTGACATCTTGGCCAAGAAGCCAGGGGAGGAGGAAAGCAGGCTCTGTGGGAGATGACTTCAGTCCTGACGTGTCTGGGCAGCACGCAGATGGGAGGTGTTGGGGGAAGCGGGTTTGACTTTGGCGGGATGGCGACCTGGGAGCAGCGGAAATCTGGAAACTGACAGCATGGACGTGCTGACCGCAGCTTCCAGGCAGGTGAATTTCCCGGGGAGAGTGGATGGTGTGAGGGGATCCAGGACTGGCATAGTTTAGGGAGAAAAACCGGCACAAATTAGAGAAAATGGCCGAGAGGAGGGGAAGCAGGAGGTCATGATTCTGCAAAGGAGGGACGGACAAGGGGAGGAGATGCTACAAGGGTCCCAGTTTCATGCTTAGAGGAATTGACCACTTGGGATTGGCCATGGGAGGCTGTGACTGATGGCCAAAAGCCAAAGACTGGAGTAGTTGGGTGGGGACAGAGAGGTGGCAGTGGACAATGAATAGAAGCATGAAGGCAAGTCCTGTTTTCCAGTAATCTTTTTTTTTTTTTTTTTGAGACAAGTCTCACTCTTGTCCCCAGTCTGGAGTGCAATGGAGCGATCTCGGCTCACTGCAACCTCCGCCTCCTGGGTTCAAGCGATTCTCCTGCCTCGGCTTCTCAAGTAGCTGGGATTACAGGCACCCGCCACCATGCCCAGCTAATTCTTGTATTTTTAGTAAAGACAGGGTTTCACCATGTTGACCAGGCTGGTCTCGAACTCCTAACCTCAGGTGATCCGCCCACCTCGGCCTCCCAAAGTGCTGGGATTACAGGCATGAGTCACCGCACCCAGCCGTGTTTAAATAATTCTGAGGCTACTGCTGATGAGCTGAGTGTCTCTGGGCCCATGTCCGTCTGGAATGCCCGGTGCCACAGAACTGGGGTCAAAGTATTGCCTGGCCATTTGTCAGCTATGTGACCCTGTGTAGGTGATCCGGCATCTCTCCAAGACTCAGTTTGTTTATCTGTGAAATGAGAATGGTGACCGGGCACGGTGACTCACGCCCATAATCCCAGCACTTTGGGAGGCCGAGGTGGGTGGATCACTTAAGTTCAGGAGTTCCAGACCAGCCTGGCCAACATGGTGAAACCCCGTCTCTATGAAAAAATGCAAAAATTAGCCAGGTGTGGTGGCACATGCTTATAATCCCAGCAACTTGGGAGGCCAAGGCGGGAGAATCGCTTGAACCCGGGAGGTGGAGGTTGCAGTGCGCCGAAATCACTCCACTCCAGCCTGGGTGGCAGAGCGAGACTCCGTCTCAAAAAAAAAACTGCAGGTCCATGCTTATAATCCCAGCAACTTGGGAGGCCAAGGCGGGAGAATCGCTTGAACCCGGGAGGTGGAGGTTGCAGTGCGCCGAAATCACACCACTGCACTCCACTCCAGCCTGGGTGACAGAGCAAGACTGTCTTAAAAAAAAAAAAAAAAAAAAAAAGGTAACAGTATCTTCCTCAGGGTGTGGCTGATATTTCCAATGCAGGGAGGTAAGGGCTTGTTCCTGGGTAAGCATCTGATGGATAATGCCTGGGATGGTACCAGCGCTATTGGCCGCTGGTGCCTTAGGATAATCCAGGTGTGGGTGTGGGCAAAAGCCTGCTCTCCCACAGAACAGTCTGGCTTTGCACCTGCTTGGCCCTATGTGAATCTGCCTCCATGTATGCTGTCACCAGGGAGCAGCACAGGGGCCCAGGGGCAACAGCTGGTGGGAGAAGGAGGGGCAGATGTTAAAGCAGGTTGAGGGAAGGAAGGATGCCATCAACCCAGATTTCACAATTATCTCCACCCTGGAAGATGGGCAGGGACATCACCAAAGGGGCTGATCTTGATGGAGAATTGGTTTCTTGGCCCGGTGTGGTGGCTCATGCCTGTAATCCCAGCACTTTGGAAGGCCGAGGTGGGCAGATTGTTTGAGCTACAGAGTTCAAAACCAGACCGGGTGCAGTGGCTCGTGCCTGTAATCCTAGCACTTTGGGAGGCCGAGGCAGGCGGATTGCCTGAGATCAAGAGTTTGAGACCAGCCTGGCCAACATGGTGAAACCCCGTCTCTACTAAAAATACAAAATTAACTGGGCGTGGTGGCAGGCGCCTGTAATCCCAGCGACTCAGGAGGCTGAGGCAGGAGAATCACTTAAACCCTCGAGGCTGAGGTTGCAGTGAGCCAAGATTGCGCCATTGCACTCCAACCTGGGCAACAAGAGCGAAACTCTGTCTCAAAAAAAAAAAAAAAGAGAATTGGTTTCTTAAGTAGTGAGGTGGGGGTAAGCGGCTCATTCCCTACCAAAAAATGCCCCTCTGAGCCCATCTCCTGTATCAACCATACCTTCAATGGAAACGTTTTCATTTCCTTGTACTATAATTTTCTATTTAAAAAGTCACTCTTAATATATACATACACTGGAATATGATTCGGCCTTTTTTTCTTTTTCCTTGAGACAGAGTCTCACTCTGTCATTCAGGCTGGAGTGCAGTGGCACGATCTCAGCTCACTGCAACCTCCGCCTTGATCTTGGCTCAAGCAATTCTCATGCCTCAGCCTTCCAAGCATCTGGGACTTACAGGCGTGAGCCACCCCACCCAGCTAAGTTTTGCATTTTTAGTGGAGACTGGGTTTCACCATGTTGCCCAGGCTGGTCTCGAACTCCTGACTTCAAATGATCCACCAGCCTCAGCCTCCCAAAGTGCTGGGATTACAGGCGCGAGCCACTGCACCCAGCCTGATTCAGCCTTAAAAGGGAAGAGTGAAACATATCATATGGATGACCCTTGAGGACATTATGGTAAGTGAAATAAGCCAGTCACAAAAGGGCAAATACTGTGTGATTCCACTTATATGAGGCCCCTAGCGTCACCAGATTCATAGAGAGAGAGAAAGTAGAACGGTGGATGCCAGAGGAGAGGGAACAGCGAATTATTGATTATTGGGCATGGAGTTTCAGGGTTTTTTGTTGTTGTTGTTGTTTTGAGATGGAGTCTCACTGTTACTGGGCTGGAGTGTAGTGTCATGATCTCAGCTTACTGTAATCTCTGCCTCCCGGGTTCAAGCGATTCTCCTGCCTCAGCCTCCAGAGTAGCTGGGATTACAGGTGCGTGCCACCACGCCCAGCCAATTTTTGTATTTTTAGTAGAGACGGGGTTTCACCATGTTGGCCAGGATGGTCTTGATCTCTTGACCTCATGATCCATCCACCTTGGCCTCCCAAAGTGCTGGGATTACAGGTGTGAGCCGCCGTGCCCGGCCCGTTTCAGTTTTGCAACCTGAAAGAATTCTGGAGATGGATGGTGGTTATGGTTACACAACCATGTGAAATATTTAATGCCACTGAACTGTATAATTAAGCACAATTAATGGTAAACGTTATGAGTATTTTACCACAATTTTTAAAAAATTTTAATAAGTCAGCCAGTCACGGTGGATCACACCTGTAATCCCAGCACTTTGGGAGGCCTAGGCGGGTGGATCACCTGAGGCCAGTAGTTCGAGACCAGCCTGGCCAGCATGGCGAAACCCCATCTCTGCTAAAAATACAAAAAATTAGCTGGGCATGGTGGTGGGTGCCTGTAATCCCAGCTACTCAGCAGACTGAGGCAGGAAAATTGCTTGAACTCAGGAGGCGGAGGTTGTAATGAGCTGAGATCCCACCATTGCACTCTAGCCTGGGCAACAAGAGCAAAACTCCATCTGAAAAAAAATATATTTTTAAGAAGTCACCCTTAAACCCACTCCTTATAGGCCAGGCGTGCTGGCTCACGCCTGTAATCCTAGCACTTCGGGAGGCCAAGGCAGGTGGATCACGCAGTCAGGAGATCAAGACCATCCTGGA